>NC_138772.1:61165214-61469644 GCF_965119305.1 Pelophylax lessonae
AATCCTATTCAGTTCAATGGCCCCTGTTCCCATGTGAGCATTTTGACGGCATGAGGAAAACACCCAACGCTCACTGAGAAATAGCACAATGATTAGGGAGTCTGCCTTCCTGCTGTAGGTTTGTAAGTTCGAATCCGGAAGGTGCCCTCTGTATGGGCAACACTTGGATATCTCCAATCCTCCAAATGTTGACATCATTAATTTTGTTCATGTTTGAAAAAGGCATGTGTATCAGCAAACTTTTAATCCAAAGACATGAACAAAATACAAAAGATGCCCCATAAAGTCAATATGTAGCAATATTGTGAGCTAAAGCTCTATTTGTTTGTTGGGCATACTTTGCTAATTAGCCAAGTATAAGGGATATATATATATATACCTTCAGTTAAATGTGTAGTAAAATGGTAACACTTGGCCATACCCATATGGAAGAAAAGGTAGTATTTGCAATATATTTCTAAAAACATTCTTTGGAAACACATAAAATATTGTCAAAATTGTGACATTTCCTTGATATGTGTGAAATGCTAATAATCTTTCTTTGAAATATGTTTTACATCTATTTTTTTTCTATCTGACGACCAATTCCCCAATGTAATATTTTGTGGGTTTTTTCAGAGAATGTGGAGGTTCTATATAAACACTGTAGATTTGACTGCTATGATTTCGGAGTTAGCAGGAAAGGTGTATGGAATGTGATGGTGTTTACTAAAGGATCCCTTGTTGGAAGTGTGCATGTTTTTCCAATTCCGCCGGTTTTTGCCATTTTCTATGGGCGAGACAGCGGATTTGCAAGCGGTATTCAAAAAAAAATTGACCCAAAATCGCGCTGGCGAAATTTTTTGAGCCAATTTGACGTTGCGCATGCGCACATTCGCGAGTTCGCAGCTCGCGGCTGGAGGAGCTGTTTAACCTTTCCACACTTTCGCAGATATCTCTCTTTCTAAGTCAGTTTTTGAGATTTTTTAAACGCAAGTCATCTCCAAATTGACTTCCACACCTTCCACAGTGATTTGGGATTTTTGGGGGTACAGGGGAAAATTTGGCTAAACTTTAGTCGAGCTTTTAGCTGGCGTGGTTTTAAGTCGCGCTCTGACCATATTGCATCTTAATGAATCTCACACTAGGCGCTATTTTCCGCCCGCCGTTCTTTGAATGCCAATTTCAGACTTAAATAATCGCCGCTTCGCAAAATCACGCCGAAACGCCAATTCGCCGTACTATGAATCAGGCCCTTAGTGTCAGATTTTGTCCGCCGCAATGTCGCAGTCCCGCTTAAAATCACTGATCGCTGCCATTACTAATAAAAACAAAAGAAAATAAATAAAAAGTCCAAAAATCTATCCCATAGTTTGTAAATGCGATAATTTTTGCGCAAACCAATTAAAATACGCTTTTTAAGATTTTTTTTTACCAAAAATATGTAGCAGATAACAAATTGGCCTAAACTGATAAAAAAATTTAGATTTTTTTTAATTTATTGGGAATGTTTTATAGCAGAAAGTAAAAAATATTGTCTTTTTTTCCAAAATTGTTTCTTTTTTGTTTATAGCGCAAAATCAAAAAATCGCAGAGGTGATCAAATACCACCAAAAGAAAGCTCTATTTGTGGGAAAAAAAAGGACAATTGTTTTTGGGTACAGCATCGCAGGACCGCGCAATTGTCAGTTAAAATAACGCAGTGCCGAATCGCAAAAAATGGCCTGGTCATTAAGGGGGTAAAACCTTCCGGAGTTGAAGTGGTTAATTAGTACAATACAAATACATTACATCACTTCCGAATTTTTATTCTGTTGTACGAGAATTTTCATACTTTAGTAACCTATTAGTTTTCGATATGCAGACTAGCATGCAAAAAAAAAGGACGATTATTCGCCTGATAATCTCATCATGTGTACTAGGCTTAAAGTACTTGGAAAGGTTTGTTTTAAAAAAAATAAATAAATAACAAACATGGCTATACTTACCTGTTCTGTGTAATGGTTTTGCACAGAGCAGCCACCTCTTCTTTTGGGGTCCCCTGCTAGTGCTCCAGGCCCCTCCTCTTCATCTGGTGCCCCCACGGAAAGCCGCTTTCTCTGGGGGCAACCATGTGTGCTCACTCCCGAGTCCCGCTGCTGTATCCATTGACCCGTTCCCGTGTCACAGCTTTTGATTGACATCAGAGGGAGCCATTGCCACTTGCTGCTATCAATCTGTCCAATGAGGAGAGCGTCAGCGGCTGGAGCTGCTGTGCTCATGCGCATTGCTGGATCGGATCGGGCTCCCTCGGGGGGGGGGGGGGGGGCAGCAGCTGCCCAGAATACGTAATTTTTTTACTTTATATTTACTTGTATATTATTTTAAAATTAACAAATGTTTGCATTTATACCACATCAGCTAGGAAAGCACCAATATCAGTTAAAGACCACTGATACTTTCTCTAAAGTACTCACCAATACCAATCAGTGATACCTATTTTTAGTGTCATGTGACAGTTTTTTTAGGACTCGTTCGCACTATACATGCACAAAATTGGAAAAGGAGACAGTTTCCCCAAAAAAAAGGAAAGGGGGCAGGGGAGAAAAAAATTGTACTTTCTCCTGTACCTAAAGCTTGATACACACCAGATAAAAGTAACAATATAATTTTATTTATACAAGATAAAATCACAAATCTGAACATATTTTTCAGGAAGGTACAAATAATACATAAAACATTGAATTAAGTCTAACAGTATTCTTCTAAGGCCCCTTTCACACAGCCCGTCCGTCGGACGGATTCCGTTTATCTCAGCGGGGGATTGATCCGCAAATCCCCCGCTGAGCAGGAGGATGGCAGCTCTGTCTCTGCGCTGTGTGCGGAGACACAGCTGTCAGTTCCCCCATACATCTCTATGGGGGAATCGGATGGGAACGGACATTCGGTATGTTCTCATCCGATCCATCCAATCCGCTGGATGGATCGAAAAAAGGGCTTCCATCCGTCCAGATTTGACAGATCGGATGTCAGCGGACATGTCTCCGCTGACATCCGATGCCCCATAGGGATGCATGGGGGGACCGTTCAGATCCGCCAAAAAAATGGACAAGCGGATCTGAACAGTCCGCCTGTGTGAAAGAGCCCTTATACTTGATGCACTCCGATGAGGAAGCAAAATTAGTAATGGGTCCTCACTGGGTGCATGCTGCATGCTCCTCTACATGTTTCGTGGTTGAGACTGGAGGAGAAACTGTAGAAATGCTCTGAAATACAACGATAAGATACAGATAATACAGGACAATGTACATAGCATGAACCGCAGTGAAAGAGGATACAATCCAAAGGGGAAGAGGGACAATGGTGCATACCATAGAAGACATATATCGCCAAGAATACTGTAGGCAATGTGTCAGCCAAAAACAACTCCCCTACGGTTGACACAGGGGATATTAGTGGGTGTAAGTAAGGTGCTATATAGCCACTACGAAGAAATAAAAATAATATATATGGTGTGCACAATTTTGCACACCATTCTAAAATGTAAAAACCTAAATTGATAGTTTAACAAATCGCAGCAGCATGCACACACGTGGGACATCCATCATCAGAGATGATTTATTCTTAAAAATGCTATGTACCTTTGCACACTGGTACTGACTAGCATTCCAGCTTTTCTCTTCTGCCCCACTTTCTCTACCTCAATCAGCGAACGTGACCATAGTGATGACAGAGAGGGGGCAGGTAAGGGGCAAACAAGGATGTTTTCAGGCACCTGGCATCCTTCTGTTCAACATATGCCATCAATAGTTGTTGGGACACTAACAGCTGTCCAACACAATTCCCAAACTTGTAATGCTGCACATTAAAACACCGTGGCTCTGTGTAACAAAAAAGGCAGCAATGATCCACCCTTCTGGTTTGTTGACAATTTTTGGGCAATTTTGCCAAGGTACCCTTGTTGAAAAAGGCTGCTGTAGATGCTGACATTTGATTTAGGGACACTTACCTGCCAGGGATCCAGAGGTGTCCTCTGCCGATCCAATTCTTCAATTGGCTGTGGGTCCCAGCATCCTAACTAAGGGAAACCCGCAGTGAAGCTTTAGGGTTTCTAAGCCAGTTTCCTACTGCGTATGCGAGAGCCACACTTTCCGAATAGTCCCGTGATGTGTTCTAGAAGGCGGTGGGGGGGGAAGGACGGGGGGAGGGGCAAACTTCCGCTCAGATTGCCACGGCAATCTGACCGGAAGTGGGAGGGTGTACCTGTTAAAACCAGGTACCCGGCTCCCACCCCCCTCCAAAAAAAAGCCAAATGTGAAATGCGGCAGTGGAGGGGGGTGGGGATGCTAACAAGCGGACAGTCCCCTTTTGGGTGAAGTTCCACTTTACGAAATGCCATGCAGCCATTACTGGAGTGCATGCATACTGGAAGTGGCTGCAAAGTGATTTTATAAAATCAGCAGCACTGAAATGCAACAAAGAAGATAAAAACTGTAAATAAACAATATTTTACCTATCTTTTCAAAATGGTTATTATACACAGCCCTTTAGCAAACTATATACCGTATCCTATCAGTTTATATTTGAAGCCTGTGTGCAATATAATTTTACTTGTGATTTTATCCAGACCTTTTCTCCAGCATCACCCTCACCGATCAGCAGCAATAAATTATAAAAGACTTCTGGATTTAAGAACTTTGACGATGTTTAATGCAAGAGTGATGGGAGGACAGACATTTTCTGATAGAATCTTCCTTAAAAACAGCCCATACAAATGGGTGGCAGAGAGATCATTAACTCCTGAAGGTGGGCAGGAATCAATGAGAGAAAGGCGCATAAATCCCATTCAGCTCAGGTTAATCTTTGAATAATGCACATGCATTCATTAAACACATGCACTAAACCCAATTCCAGACAACAGATCACTAATGTAAATCAACAACATTAAATCATTTTATGCAGCAAACCTCTCCTAGACTGGGGAGTCCAAGCAAATTGTAAATGTTACACACCTGCCATACAGAGGTGGTCATACTGTACCGATATTCAGTCCATAGATCTGCAAGCGGCATCTTGTACCCCATGCCACAATGGGGGTATATAATGATAATAATGTGATAGACAACTTCTATTTACCTAAAATTATATTTTGCTGATGGGTGTTTTTTAATTGGCTGACCCTCCTTTGGGGACATCCCTAGAGGAACTGTTCCACTCATCTTTGAGCTCTGAGTGTCTTCTCCCACCTTTGGCTGTTACTGAAACATTTACCTTAGGTTCACGTCTTTGCGTATCGGGAACACGTGCAAAATCAAGCACTTTCCCGACACACAGAGAAACCCGTTACACTTTGGCAAAGGTAAGGGGGGGCCATCTTCAACAAAATGGTGGTCACCTGAACAAAGACACCAACTCCTTGTTGCATAAATATGAAGGAGATGGGTAAAAGATGGCTTCAGCTCCTGTTCTCCACCTTCACCCTTTTAAGGACTTAAATGTGGAGGCCCCACGCATCTGTAAATGTGTGCAGATCACATTTCTTGCGCACAGGGCAGCCTATTGAAATGAATAAGTTAATTATGCCCAATAGATGGTTCCACCTCCCAGGGAGAGGTGAGAAACAGGGAGCATATTACGGATGGGACTTTTACAGGCATCATAGGAAACAATAAGAAATAGGATACAAAAAGGTTTATTGTACAAATATATTAAAAACAGCAGAAGGGGATTAAAAACCGTATAGGTCCAATATACATAATGAGCACATCAAGAGTCATATGAATAGCCATCAATAAAAATCAAACAAGATCATAGATAGATATATATATATATATATATATATATATATATATATATATATATATATTAGTTCAGCCCTCAAAAATTCAACTCGCCTGCTTGCATTTAGCGAGTGGAATGATGAGGATGGCGAGTAAGGGCTTTGCTGTAAGAAAAGGGTGGACCCGGGGCGCAGAACAGTGCGCCCTGAGCCCACCCATTGTGTGACAATAGCGAATGAATATTATAAATAAATATATATAGGTGTGTGTATGTATATATACATATATATATATATATATATATATATATTTTTTTTTTTTAAGTAAATTTTTACCTAAAAAATAAACAAAATGTAATGTAAAGAAAAAAAAAAAATAAAAAAGAAACCTAGCATAAAGTATTATATATTGCTTCCATTTAAGAATCACTTCCTAAATTTCAAAAGCATTAAAAAGAAAAGTCAGAATACACTCTTTGTCACTATGACAACTGATATAAAAAAAAAATTGCTTAATTAAACATATAAAAACAGCCACTGACAGAGAACAAAGAACACGCTGAATGCGTAATTGAAGAGTTCGGCACAGATTCAGATGGAAAAATGCAAAATGATTTAATTAATTATCGATAGACGCTGCCTGAACAATTGGCAAACAATCGGGTGGGGATGCAGCCAAAAAATGATTTAATGAATTCCTCAATGCAGAGAAACAGACATGGGAGATTAATGGTCACTGGACAAATTACGGCAAGGACGGATCTGCGGGACGCATGAAGGATGGAGCGCTGATCTCATTTTCCTTTAGGCGAAGTCGGCATGGAGGATTTTGGCATAATTTTGAATAATTCCCTGCGGCAACTGGCACCGAAAAGACAGCTTTACAGCCTGTGGGCCGTGTAACGCACAAACTAACAAAGCAACAGTTGTTTGTTAATGCAGAATGTTCCCCTATGGATGGCACTCGTAGAGGGAATCAATTCAGCCTGAGCTACTCCACAGACTTTGCTGCTAAACTGCAAAAACGGTATTTACTGTAGGTGGATTGGTTTATAAACAGTAATGGCTGGCACCGAAGACAATTTCGTAGGTCTGGCTCCCAAACATGAGTCCGCCCAACTTTTCCTATTGGAATAAGCCGATTTAAAAAAAAAAAAAAAAAAATAGATAACAGCGTATATCAGAAAAAATAAAGTGCCATGAAACTTAAAACCAAAAAGATATATTGCAGCTTACCAATTCTTAGATGTGGTGGCTACATTTGTTTCCCTCTTTTTTTAGACTTTTTCCTCCTTGTGGTTGTAAACCTCAGACATGAAATAATAACAAAGCATATCCGTCTATAGCAGGAATCTCCAAACTACATCCTTCCAGCTGTTGTAGAAATACACGTCCCATGAGGCATTGTGAAACTCTGACATTCACAGACATGACTAGGCATTATGGGAATTGTAGTTCTTGACAGCTTAGATAAGCTGTATACATTCTGGACATTGAACAGATGTAGAGAAGAGAAGACTGCAGATTAACAGGTACAACATATGTAGAATGATTTGTTTCATCTCTGTACTTTACTGGGTCAATACGAGGTTTTAAACCCACTTTATTTTCACCTGGTGATCCTGACAGTAGGTCTTATTTTTCAACTTCCTTTAACATACTAGGCTGTCCAGCTAAATTGGCCGTTAGATGGTTGGTACAAACCATTTTACTACTGACATGGGTGCTTACAGTTTTTTTTTTTTTTTTAATTATGTAAAAAAAAAAAGATGTTGCTATAACTGCTTATAAAGAGCAGCTGGAATTCATCTTTTATCCATTAATCAAGTCTGGGCTGTGCCCACACTCCAAGTATTAATAGCACATTTTGTCTAGGGGAGGGGAGAAGCAGTTTTACTCACCTGATCCTCTGCTCCCCCCAGCAGATGGCGGTTGTGACATAACAGTCCAGCACCAAGCTTGGGTGCCTCCATCAAGATATAGCTTCCTCCAGTTTGGACCTAGGAACCAGATATTATAGCAGACCATCCAAGACTAGCTGACAATAGCTTAGGTGCAAACAAATTCTCTTTATTGAAAACTCACACAGAACTTATACACCACACAACTTCAGGTAAGGGCCTGATCACAATATCCTAATGATACAAACTGTTAACAGGAATATAATTACCATAGCTAAGGAACAGCAAACATAAACATAATGCTAATCCACATTTAGCAACTAAAAGCTGAGAGTTATCTAATTACCATGAGCTGATTAAAGCGGAGTTCCGGCCTCGGAAGCTGTTTAGCAGGGAATGACGCGCCTGCACCGGAACTGACGAGCGGGGCCGATGCAGGTGCATTGACTCCTGGGAGCGATGACGTTCAGCTCCCAGAAGTCATCGCAAACAGGAAGAGATGGCGTGGGCCGCGGCCTCAGAGGGAGAAAGTAGAAGGAAGGTAAGTATACTTTCTTCAAAAACAAAGTAAGTAAAGAAAAAACAATAAAAATCGGGACTATTCATTTCTTTTGCAGGTGAATGTCAGCAAGCAGATGGCCCAAAGTCTTGAGGCCGAAACTCCGCTTTAAGTAGTCATTTAAACAAACATAGGTGCCCAGACTGTTATTTGATTAATCTGGGATCACACCTTCTCTTAGACGTTCCTACACCAGTCTACAACAGTTTGAGACAAACTCATACAATGTCAAACAGTCTGCAAAGGTGGAATTAATTTACATTTATAGATCCCTTGAGGGATAAATATTTCTGTCCCAAGTGAAGAAGCCTCTCCAACCCAGTCTGCAGGAGGGCCACCATATTCCCTTTGACCATTAGCCTGTATAAGAACAATATTACACCTTTCCATCCAAGCCAGAAGGAAAGCCTTATGGTCCTTATTCAGAGAAGTAATCCAAGCCCTGCTTTAAATGTCCATTGAGCGGTGATCCATCATTAGAGAATTACCTGCTCTCTCTATGGGCCATAATCTGTGGGTAAGAGGCTTGCCCCTAGTCCTCTCCAAAAGCCCCTGTCCTAGTTGGGTCTGTCACTGCACTCCTTCCATACCCCTGGGGTGAACTGTGCCTCTGTGTCATCAAGTCCAGTGCAAACCAAAAGAACAACCTCCTGAACTCAGGAAGACTGCACAGGCAATGCACAGGCAATGTTGAAGCACAATCCTTCAGCCTCTCCACTATTGGCAAAGCTTTGCAGCCCCTCAGGGCTGGGGAAGCCCAAAAGTCACACTGGAAATTATAAACACAGAGGGCGCACCAGCATTGCGATCTACCATTGCGATAGTTTTATGAAGGAATTTTACAAATATGTACTCACTAACAGTATAAATTGTCAAGCACATCAGAGTCCACAATGTTCTGGATGGCCTTGTCAACTGAGCAAGTCTCAGCCACTTTGTTGGCTGATGACCCTTTGTTGGCTGATGTATTTCAAGGGGAGATTCACTCTTCTTTGGAGCCTGCTTTGGAATTAATAACATCAGGATCCTAAACTGCTGGAGCCCAGGGGAGGTGAAGCTTCAGGGACCAGTCTAGCTGCAGAGGGGAGCGGAGGTTCAAGTAAAGCCCCGTACACACATACCGATCGTCGGCCGAACGATCGGCCGTCTTTTGTCCAGGGCTGTCGTGTCTGTTGAAAACTGCAAAAGACTGCACACGAATTTTGTCGGCCAACAACAGCCGACTGCAGAAGTGATGTCATGTGATGGTTAACTTTCCTTGTCTTTTTTCTTTTCTGAGCATGCCCAGTCTTGCAAATCTGTTGTCTGTCGGCCGAATTCTGTACTGACTGGCGAACAATCGGCCGTTCTGGTGTCGGCATACAAAAATTTTAATGCTTGCACGACAGATTCTGTTCGGCCGAAAGTGCGCTGTCGGCAGCATCATACTAACAAGCCGAAAGTCGGCCGAATCTTTTGGCCGACAATCTGCACGTGTGTACGGGGCTTAAATCTTTTTTATGTTCCCTTAGACTTAGACCAAAATCCTTGCAGTGCTGGCCCAGACCCCCCTGCAAGGGATAATTTTTTAGTTGCTTGGAGTTGGGTTTTCACAGATACTGTTTCAGTTTGCAGCAGGACTAAATGCCAAAAAGAGATGTATGTTGGTATTTGTGTCTGGGTGTGCTGGGGATGTGGGCCTGGAAGGCAAGGGGTGGCAGTATAAAAAAAATATGTCTTTAACAAATTTAAATATTGTGGTTTTTACATACATAGCTTAGTGGAGTGTTTTGCTTTATAAACTCATGCATTGTGTTTATGGTCAATCTCTATGACTTAATGCAAGGAATGTTCTATGTTAATTTATTTTATATTTTATTGCATTTATTTGTGCTCATCTCATTAAAAACAAAGGCGGCCCAATATGTCCAAACAGATTATCACTAATTAACGTGGTCCCCATGAGTACCCCCTACCAGAGTGACCTTTGTTATAATCCATCCAAAGAATTACTGGTGATCTACATAATTCCATCATTTAAAACAAGATGTTCCTCAAGTTTGTCATCAATAAGGTTAAAGACCCACTCAAGACAACAAGTAAAATCAATAAATAAAATGCTAATGTTCTCCAGGAACTCTAGAGTCCTCTCCAACTGACTTTTATCTAAATTCATTTTAACTAGATTTAAAAGCCTTTAGATATGGCATATCTTCAGGACTGTAACCTCTGCTCACATGACATTCAGTGCTGTGCAACCTTCTTAAAGTGGTTCTTAAGGCTAAAGTTTTTTAATTTTACCTTAATGCAGAGAAACCTTTTAGCTGCAGCTGCCCACCCCAGCTCCCCATAAATACTTACCTAAGCCTAATCTCGTCTCAGCGCTGTGTATGAGAGCAGCGCCGCTGCTCGCTCTCTCTCTCTCCCCCTCACTGGACTGTGTGAGAGTAGCGAGAGACATTGGCTTCCGCTGCTGTCAATCAAATCCTGTGACCAGGGGGCAGGGCCTAGTAGAGCCGCACAATTTGCGTTAATAGATGCACACGTGATCGAGCCTGCATGAGTAACTCCCCTGCAAACAGCTTGCTAAAGAGGGTAATTAAAGGGGAAGGAGGCAGAAGCACTGGCAGTGGGCCAAAGAGGAGAAGGATCGAGGCGGCTCTGTGAAAAACCATTACACAAATGAGATAAGTTTAACCACTTGTCGCCAAATCCCGTACCTTTATATCATTTGACTTCAAGTGGTGGTACTGAACTGATGCAGCTGCAGCATCACCCCAGTACCGTTTTTTAGACACAACGGTTGGCTCCCTTGTAATAACAACTCAATCAGCTAATTAGCCACTCGGCAGTTATTACAAGCAGCAGGAGGG
This sequence comes from Pelophylax lessonae, assembly GCF_965119305.1. Classification (NCBI taxonomy): domain Eukaryota; kingdom Metazoa; phylum Chordata; class Amphibia; order Anura; family Ranidae; genus Pelophylax; species Pelophylax lessonae. The sequence goes on from NC_138772.1 coordinate 61,176,264, forward strand.
GACGTCCCCCTCCTGCCGCCTTCCACCAGAGGACCCAAAGTGAACAGCCAGCACGTTCGCCAGCTGGCCAGAGACTCGAAGAATGCCAGGATCAGCTTTGATTGGGTACTTACCCCCCCTTACATATGATGATTTGGGGTGCACCGGCTCCTGATGAGTGGAATTCATCCACGAAACGCGTCGAGCCTAATATGGATGTACCCCCCATTTTTACCTATTCTATACTTTTTAACGTTGTTCTCCATCAATGACCTAACCTTTCCAGTGCACACCCCAACATTGTTGATATGATCTTGTGTTTAGTATGTTTTCAATTGCCCTTTGTTTGTATCATCATATTTATGCAACTTTGATGTAGCTTGTATATATTTGTATATGTTATCATATCAATCAATAAATCTATGCCTTTTACTAGATGACTGTACCATTTTACTGTGACCACCGACCCCACACACCTCACTCAAAGTCCCGATTTTTCCCCCCTTTCCCGTCCTACCTCATTACAGTATTGGGTAACGGCTCTTTTAAGATCAAAACCAACATTATGTTACCACATACTTGTTACCACATACTTGGTATTCTTTATATAATCCTATATATTCTATCTAATATGCCGACCCCACAATACCCTAATATTCATTTTATTATTCTCCCCCCCCTTTGCTTTCATATACTCGATTAGGGATGGAGGCGGGTGGCCCTGGATGGACACCGCCTCATTTAAAGTCCCAACTGTCTTCGTTTTCGTTTGTTTTGTCTTTGTTTGTCCTTTGTTATTGTGCTTTTAACAGCTTTGATTGGGTCTCGTATATACATTATTAACCTGGAAGCGGTTTCATGACATCACTACAGCCTTACTGGCATTTTAAAGGCACCAGTTTAAAAAAATTTAAAGCATTAAAAAATGCAGAGCTTTCAAGTGCTAAGGAGGAATTTGGGGTCTTATTGACCCCAGATCCCTCCATAAAAAGTACCTGTCACGTGCCTATTGCTGTCACAAGGATGTGTACATTCCTTGTGACAGCAATAAAAGTGATAAAAAAAAAATAAATGTAAAGCAACAATGTAAAAAAAAAATAATAATATATTTAGAATGACCCCATCCCCCTGTGCTAGCACGCAAAGGTTAACATGTGCGTCAGCCCTGAACGCACCCAAACCGCGATCGTCCCACACATGTGAGATATCACTGTGAGCATCAGCTCATGGGCAGTAATTCTAGCACTAGACCTCATCTGTACATCTAAAGTGCTAACCTGTAAAGGCCTTTTAAATCATTGCCCATGGATTATAAAATTTACATCATTTGTGCACAATTTTAAGGCCTCATGCACACAGGGCGTTTGAAAAAATGAGCTGCAAAGCCAGTTCTGATGCCAGGAAAAAGCAGCTGTAAAAACGTGCTTTTAGAAGCGTTTTGTATTGGCGTTAATGCATGTTTTAGCCACGATTAGCAGCGTTAGCGTTCAGCAGCCTTTCTCTGCCCTCTTCTATTTTTCGACCCCAAATCAAACTACTACAGCTTAAAAACGTCTGACGTGGCCTAACGCTGTATGCAGTGTTAAGCAGCCTTAAGCAGCGTCAGGCATTTTTACAGCTTAATGCTGCTGCTCCAGAACGCACTGGCTCTGGATTTTTTTACAGCTTAAAAATGCCTATGCCACTTACAGCCCCTAAAAGCCTGTGTGTGCATGAGGCCATAGAATAACATGGGAGTGACGTTTTTAAGCTGCAAAAAAAAAGAAAACGCCTGACGCTCCTAAAAGCAGCTGGAAAAACGCCCTGTGTGCATGAGCCCTAAAGTGTGACATGTTTGGTATCTATTTAAATCAGCCTAACATTATTTTTTATATTTTACAAAAAAATTGGGTTATGTATTTTTTTTTGCAAAAACTGGGTTTGAAAACCGCTGCACAAATACTGCGTGACATAAAAAAATAGCAAAACCCACCAATTTATTCTCCAGGGCCTCAGCTTTAAAAAAAAAAAAAACTGCCGCTTCTAACTAATTTTCTAGCAAAAAAAAAAATAAATGATTTAACAGGTAAACAAAAAGTGCTAGAAAATGTCTGGTCTTTAAATTGGAGTTACACCCAAAAGTGGAACTTACGCTTATCTGATTTCTTCCCTCCTTTGGTGCCACATTTGGCACCTTTTTGGTGGGGGGGAGCAGGTACGGGGTGAGGAACGTCAGCAATTCAGCCCCCCTCCTCCTCCTTCCCCTGCTGCCGGGCTGTCCCGCATGCACAGTAGGGTTCCCTCACCAGCAATGGCGGCAGCACTGGGGTGCTGACAACGCTGGACTCCAGGACAGGTAAGTATCCTAATTTTAAAAGTCAACAGCTACAGTATGTGTAGCTGCTGACTTTTAATGTTTGGAGGGGGGGCGGAACTCCGCTTTAAATGGTTAACCCATTTGTTATTTTAGAAAAATAAAACGTGAACCTTTAACCACTTGCCGACTGCCTAACGACGATTTACGTCGGCAATCAGCCCCTCACAGGAAAAATTACGTAGTACTACGTCGCTAGCCTGTGAGGCTCTAGGGAGCGAGCGCGCGCCGCTGGAGGTGTGTTCCCGCTCGCTCACGGACCCCCCCAATGTCCGCCGGTCACTCTCGATCGTCGGTTACACCGGGAGAAAGGCAGGAGGCTAATGTAAACAAAGCAGTCTGTCTTTCTCCCCTGTGTAACAGCAGAGATCATACGACCCTGCTATGTAGGACCGTAGATCTCTGCTGTTACACACACAGCCACATCCAATCACAGTTAGAAGCACGCCCCTAGGGACACACTTAACCCCTCCTTCTCAAATAAAGTTAACCCCTTCCCTGCCAGTGTCATTTTTACAGTAACAGTGCATATGTATAGCACTGATTACTGTAGTAAGGTCACTGGTACCCCCAAAAGTGTCAAAAATGTCAGTCAAGGGTCCGATCTGTCCGCCGCAATGTCGCAGTCCCGCAAAAAAAATTGCAGATCGCCGTCATTACTCGTTAAAAAAAAAAACAATAAAAATGACAAAAAATTTTCCCTTAGTTAGTAAACGCAATAACCTTTGCGCAAACCAATCAAAATACGCTTTTTGAGGGTTTTTTTACCAAACATATGTAGCAGAAAACAAATTGGCCTAAAATGTTAAAAAATTTTGATTTTTACATTTTTTGAGGGGGAATTTTTTGCAAAATTGTCGCTCTTTTTTTGTTTATAGCGCATGATCAAAAAATTGCACAGGTGATCAAATACCACCAAAAGAAAGCTTTGTTTGTGGGAAAAAAAGGACGACAAATTTGGATACAGCGTCGCACGACCGCGCAATTGTCCGTTAAATTCACGCCGTGCCGAATCGCAAAATAGGCCCTGGTCAGGAAGGGGGTAAAATCTTCCGGGGCTTAAGTGGTCAAAGTTGTTGTAAACCCTTACAGGATCCCAACATGCCTTAGCTCATTCCTACTAAAGACCTTAGAGTGATTACCAACCAGGAGTTTAGGCTGAAGATAAATAAAAGAGGTACTATAGCTTAAAATTCTGAAAAAGTTAATGCTGGCTCTGATAGAAAGGTGTAGGAAATCCATGTGCATCACAGTTTGTTGAGTATGGAACTGCGAAGCTGCAGGGTACCAATGCTGACATCAAAAAGTAAGGGCACGTAAGCATCAGAACTGGATCATGGAGCAGTGGAGGAAGGTAGCCTGGTCTGATGAATCATGTTTTCTTTTACATCCTGTGGATGGCCGGGTGTGTGTTCATCGCTTACCTGGAGAAGAGATGGCCCCAGGATGCACTATAGGAAGAAGGAAAGCTGACAGAGGCAGTGTAATGCTTTTTTGCAATGTTCTACTGGGAAGCCGTGTGTCCTACCATTCATGTGGATGTTACTTTGACACGTACCACCTACCTAAACATTGTTACTGACCAAGTACCCCCTTTCATGGAAACAGTATTTGCTGATGGCAGTGGCCTCATTCAGGAGAATAATGTGCCCTACCACACTGCTAAAATGGTCCAAGAATGGTTTGAAGAACACAACAATGTGTTTGAGGTGTTGGTATGGCCTCCAAATTCTCCAGATCTCAGTCTAATGAAACATTTGTGGGATGTGCTGGAATCTGATTCATGGAGGCCCCACCTCGCAACTTACAGGACTTAAGAGGATCTGCTACTGATGGCTTGGTGCCAGATACCACAGCATACCTTTAGAGGTCTCGTGGTGTCCATGGCTTGAGATGTCAGAGCTGTTTTGGTAGCAAAAGGTTTGTGGTCATAATGGTATGCCTGATGGGGGTAAATAATTATTGAAGCAAAAGCTATCTTTTTTTATTTTAAAGGGGCTTGGGCAGTATTTTTTAGGCAAAATAAAATAATGAAATAGGGCCCTGTGATGGATATTTAAACTCTCAAAGCTTTGCCCTCAATCTTTAGATTTAGAGACTATAACTAACAATCCGTGAAGCATTTTGTGATAAAAATATTTGCTTTCATTTTTCTCTGCTCTGCCTCAAATACACTGTGACCTTTCCCCTATGTAATTCTGGGCATAGCTGCTGGACTTAGCTTTTTGGATATTAGCCATAATTAAAATGAGTGTCTCACTTATGCTAATATTTCCGAGAAATAAGATTAACAGTTTCTGCACTGAATTTGGTCATTTTAATGATTATATTGCACTGTACTTAAAGTGGAACTAAACTCTCTCAATCAACATTAACTATTTTTAATCCTTATGTTGCCAGCATTAGTAAATAGATAGGAAGGTAAATTATATTTATTGCTTTTAAACTTTTTTTTTTTTTTTTTTACTTTTCTTCAGTTGCTTCCTGGTTTCTGGCCTAAGCCCAAATCGTGTCATACATTCCAGAAATCTTCATGGGCTTTATTTTTCTTTCATTTGGAGGAGATAAGGAGGGGCTTTCTCAGCTAAGCACACCTTCCAGCCTGCATGCCTCAACTAAGGGAAGATGTATTCCAGGAAGTAAATGCTACATGAATCATCTGCCCTTACTCAAAATGGCTACCACTACAAATGCTAGGGGGGGGTTGTGATTTTGCAAACCATGGAGACATGGATGGACAGATGATTTTGCATTAAATATTAAAGATTAAATAAACTACATTTTCAGTTTGTGGTGCTCAGATATAGTTAGGTTTGACTTTAATATTTTACACTTTTTTGGGATGTGTCTATGAAACTATGAACTAAAGCAAAACATTTTTTTTTTTTTACTTTGGATAGAGTAAAGAGAGAGTTATAAATTCAGTTTTTTTTTTTTTTTTTTTTTGGGGGGGGGGGTTTCCCTTCTGTGTCCCGTTGGAGAGATTTCCCTTGAATTCCTGCACCACAGCCAAATAGGATGTTATAAGAAATTACTTCAAAGTAAGGGAATCCTTGGTTTTCATCAATGTCACCAGAACTGGTGTCCTCATTGAAAGATCCCTCGCCTCCACCCCGAGCGGTATTTGGGATTTCTGTCTCTTTCAGTAATAATGGTAAACAGGAGAAAAAGCAAAATGATGAATCTTCCTAACAGGGGCACAGACAAAAATAAAAACTGAGAGGGTTTGTAATCCCTCTACACTATGTCCAAAACTAAAAGAAATGTTTAGCCTTTAGTTATACTTTAATTACTAACTTTGTAAGCTTGTGCTGAAAGGAAAATCTTCGCAACAATAGCCACGTCTGATGGCTGATAAAACTTTTTGCACATTGGCTATGGCTAAGTCAGCCCATTGTAGCTTTTTAGGACCAGGTGATCAATTACACATATGGGATAACACAACATCATATCAATAAGGACCCCCTATTCTCCTTTGTTATGAAAATCTGTGAAGATCTTTTCACTCACACCAGATCTTGCTATGCTTGTTGGTAGAACCTAGGGCCATTTTAAAGAAATGCACAACCTCTATTACTCTAACCATAAAAGACATCAAGAGAGAGTTAAAAAAAAAAAAAAAAAAAAAAAAAAAAAAAAAAAACCTTCTATACCGGGAAAAGTTGGACATTCAATAGTCCCACAATACCACTGAAAAACGCTTAACCTCTAGGTGGCATTTTTTCTAACTCAGAAGCACTATCACTCTCCACATATTTCTGTTATAACAAAGAATTACCTTGCCTAGGTAAACACTTCATCAGAGACTGACTTGGGGAATCTATCGCATTCAGCCTCGATATGGTCATATATTAAATTGCACTTCACCGACTTGCTAGGATTATTAATGCAATTTCTGCTGGATCAGTTCTAGTCTCTTTAAGTTCCCTTTTCTTAGTTCCTTTAATGAGTTTAGCACTCCCTCTGAGTGTTTTCTGCCCCATGCGGTCACAACCGGCATTGATTATATTCTGCATATTGGACCCTTTTTTGAGATGGGTAGCAACCTCTTGGAGAAAATCCATCCTCTTCTCCTTACCTTCTAAAAGTTTACATTTCCCTCCTGACCACTGTGGGCAATGTATAGCTTGTTAAGTGCTACTGTTCACAAATCTCTCCTATATTTTCTTACTGTTGTTTAAGGGCTGCAACCCTAATTCATAGATGTCTTTACATCTTGGTTGTTTGTACTTTGTAAAACCTAAACACATATAAAAAAAATAAAGCTTTGATTGCTTAAAATAAGGACTCAGTTGTTTCTGGAAAAAAAAAGGACCTGGGCCACATAGCCAAGACAACTTTAACTTTGGAAATGCAAACAGGGATTCAGCTTACCTGTACAAAGCTTACATTTTTCATCCAGGCTAGAGCTAGAGCACCAAGCCACCCCACTGCTTAAAAAAAGATCCTTACTATCAAAGTACAGTTTTGGGAACACCAGTTTCTAAGCTATAGAAGGTACAGACCAAATGCTCTCAACTCCACCCCATGTAGGTTTTCAGCTATTTTTCAGACTGAAGAAGAAGGATGCATAGTGAACCATGTGGCAATGAACTGCAGTTTTCCACATGTGAGAGATAGCTGCATCACACTGCAGTGAATAACTCTGAAAAGGGTACACTAAATAGACTTGACCAGGGTAGATCAGGGGTCACCCATATACATACAATATCCTGCAAGTCTTCCCCGACACCATCTCCCTATGTTCTCAAAAAGAAACACAGTACTCTAAAGTGAAGTTAAAATGGCCATAACTGCCATTTATAATCAATAACATTACAAATCAAATGAGGTTGCTGGTCCTTGAAGGTACCATATAATTAATTTTGTGTCTGTGACACTAGTTAGCTAAGTTATACCCCCAGCCATAAAACATCAATTTGGGGGCTATCCCAGCTGTCATACACGTAACGATCTACAACTACCCGGACATTATGGAATTACCAGATCAACTAGAGAACACCATGGAGGTTCCCCAGGAGGGAGAGATTTTCATCTGGTGACTTCTTATCTCCACTGGATCTTCCTTACTCCTCTCTGCAGACTCTCATGCTCCTCTCCATCAGTCATTTTTTTCCGACCAATCAGTTAAGTGCCTTTACTTTTGTCTTTCTTTTATTACAATTATTCCATGCTGCCGGTTCCCCTTTCACCCATTCATGTATGTCTTGCACTTAATTCACTTCTTGCACAGCTCCAGGCATGCCTTTCTGAGTTTTGTTTAAAAGCTGGCCATAGCTTGGCCATCAGCTGAAATTCAAACCAATCATGGGCAAGCTGAATTTACCCAAGTTGATCAATCGATCAACTTGGGTACAACCAGCCTGATGGATTTTACATGGGATTATTGCAAGTGGCTGTTATAGCCACTAGCAATAATCAATGTCTTCTCCCAGAAGGAATGGCTCCCCCCGCCAGTAGACCCCATAACTTTGACGGGAGGGATTTCCCTGTCAACACTGTGAGTGTTAATGGGGAAAATCGAGCAAATGACCCAGGAAAGAAATTTGCTCCATCTATGACCAGCTTTAGTTTATCTCAGCGTAAATTCTGAGATCTGTTTATTGATTTCAATGGTTACTTTACATGTCCTTTAGAGCTAAAATCCAGGCTAACAGCTAAATACATAAATAAAATGAATATATGGCATCTGGTTTCCTGGCTAAGGACTGTATTTTCCACCAGTCAGTCCTGAGATTTACACAGCTCTGCCACAAAGCACAGCCCTGTCTGGCAGGCCAGGAGGCCAACGTTTTCTTATGTCGCAAATAAGTAATATTTACAAGTCTTGTTCCTCTGAACTGGACAGTGAAAGAAGAAGCAGCACAGTGATTAGATCATCATTCTGCTCTCTCTTTATATCAGCATGTTCTTTGTTAGCACTGCAGCACAACCGACTGGCTCCTTGTAATGCTTCTCCCTCTCCCAGTTCAAACTCTGCTGTACAGGGGATTACAAGATGTTGATACCAAGTGAAGCTCAGGTACTTAAATTGCACCATGCATTAAAAAAATATGACTTGTTAATAAATAAATATGAATTCATTTAATATTAATTAACTTCCTGGATTTCTGTCTTTTATATCTGTGCAGATTTGGACTTTAAAGCTTGTTTATTTGCACACGTTTTGAATGCTTTATACGTGAAAAAAAGGTCCTAATAAATGATTGACTAAGGTAAAGAATGTATATTCCAGGCCTGCCAGGGTCATAAATGAATCATCTGAACATAGTAAACCCAAATGGTCCATAAATCACAGCTGATATAAAAATAAAATCAATTAACGTTAGGAAGCAGACTTTTATTTCTGCTAGTTTATAGTCATAAAATATGGCCACTTACCTAATGCGACATAATGCTCCAGTGACAGATCATCTAATTACATCATATTCATCACTTTGTAATCCTCAAGAAAGCCTACATAATTTCAATTGATCTTAGAGGCTCTGGAGTATTCTAAATGACACAATAAAGAAATATATTGCTGCCAATTTATTATTATGAAGTACAGCGTAGAAGCTAAATGAAAAATAGTGCATACATATTGGTATTGACAGCACAGTAACTGTGAAGGGTCACTGTCCAAACCAAACCTTTAATGGATAAGTGCACTTTTATTGGTTCCTAAGTTATCCATGCCTATTCGCCACCTCCCCAATCTGTCAAAGCCCTCACTCCAGGTATGGGAGAGCACTTGACCTCCCCCATGAGATATTGTTAAATGCAAACGATCGCATTTAGGGGGGGGGGGGGGATCTGTACAATGTTGGGGGTTGGGTGCTGGCCAGAACTACATAGATTTGTAAGGTTCTTATTTCACATTTTTGCAAAATGAGTGTGGCTAGGCTGCAGGTAAAGCAAATGGAATTCTGGGGTGTATCAGTAGATGGTTTACCAGCAGGAGGAAGGAGGTCATGGGTCCGCTATATAGATATTTAGTGATCACCAGCAGGAGGAAGGAGGTCCTGATTCCTCTATATAGATATTTAATTATCACTAGAGGGATCACCAACAGGAGGAAGGAGGTCCTGATTCCTCTATGGAGGTCTTTAGTTATCACTAGAGGGGATCACCAACAGGAGGAAGGAGGTTCTGGGTCCTCAATATAGATATTTAGTGAATACCAGCAGGAGGAAGGAGGTCCTGGGTCTGCTATATAGATATTTAGTGATCACCAGCAGGAGGAAGGAGGTCCTGATTCCTCTATATAGATCTTTAATTATCACTAGAGGGATCACCAACAGGAGGAAGGAGGTCCTGATTCCTCTATGGAGGTCTTTAGTTATCACTAGAGGAGATCACCAACAGGAGGAAGGAGGTCCTGATTCCTCTATGGAGATCTTTAGTTATCACTAGAGGGGATCACCAACAGGAGGAAGGAAGTTCTGGGTCCTCAATATAGATATTTAGTGAATACCAGCAGGAGGAAGGAGGTCCTGATTCCTCTATATAGATCTTTAATTATCACTAGAGGGATCACCAACAGGAGGAAGGAGGTCCTGATTCCCCTATGGAGGTCTTTAGTTATCACTAGAGGGGATCACCAACAGGAGGAAGGAGGTCGTGGGTCCTCTATATAGATTTTTAGTGATCACCAGCAGGGGGAAGGAAGTCCTGATTCCTCTATATAGATCTTTAATTATCACTAGAGGGATCAACAACAGGAGGAAGGAGGTTCTGATTCCTCTATTGAGATCTTTAGTTATCACTAGAGGGGATCACCAACAGGAGGAAGGAGGTCCTGAATCTTCTATGTAGATCTTTAGTTATCACTAGAGGGGATCACCAACAGGAGGAAGGAGGTTCTGGGTCCTCACTATAGATATTTAGTGAATACCAGCAGGAGGAAGGAGGTCCTGTGTCTGCTATATAGATATTTAGTGATCACCAGCAGGACGAAGGAGGTCCTGATTCCTCTATATAGATCTTTAATTATCACTAGAGGGATCACCAACAGGAGGAAGGAGGTCCTGATTCCTCTATGGAGGTCTTTAGTTATCACTAGAGGGGATCACCAACAGGAGGAAGGAGGTCCTGATTCCTCTATGTAGATCTTTAGTTATCACTAGAGGGGATCACCAACAGGAGGAAGGAGGTTCTGGGTCCTCAATATAGATATTTAGTGAATACCAGCAGGAGGAAGGAGGTCCTGGGTCTGCTATATAGATATTTAGTGATCACCAGCAGGAGGAAGGAGGTCCTGATTCCTCTATATAGATCTTTAATTATCACTAGAGGGATCACCAACAGGAGGAAGGAGGTCCTGATTCCTCTATGGAGGTCTTTAGTTATAGTTACATAGTAGGTGAGGTTGAATAAAGACAATAGTCCATCCAGTTCAACCTGTGTAGGTGTGTGTGACTGTAATCATCTGTAATCATAGGTGTGTAGGTGTGTGTGACTGTAATCATCTGTAATCATCTAACACTAGAGGAGATCACCAACAGGAGGAAGGAGGTCCTGATTCCTCTATGTAGATCTTTAGTTATCACTAGAGGGGATCACCAACAGGAGGAAGGAGGTTCTGGGTTCTCAATATAGATATTTAGTGAATACCAGCAGGAGGAAGGAGGTCCTGGGTCTGCTATATAGATATTTAGTGATCACCAGCAGGAGGAAGGAGGTCCTGATTCCTCTATATAGATCTTTAATTATCACTAGAGGGATCACCAACAGGAGGAAGGAGTTCCTGATTTCCCTATGGAGGTCTTTAGTTATCACTAGAGGGGATCACCAACAGGAGGAAGGAGGTCGTGGGTCCTCTATATAGATTTTTAGTGATCACCAGCAGGGGGAAGGAAGTCCTGATTCCTCTATATAGATCTTTAATTCTCACTAGAGGGATCAACAACAGGAGGAAGGAGGTTCAGATTCCTCTATTGAGATCTTTAGTTATCACTAGAGGGGATCACCAACAGGAGGAAGGAGGTTCTGATTCCACTTTATAAAAAAATTATTTACAGGTAGAACTTTTTTTTTTAGATATCACTAAAGGGATCACCAGCAGTAGGAAGGAGGTCCTGAATCTTCTTTTTACATTGTTAGTTATCACTAGAGGGATCGCCAGTAGGGGAAAGGAGGTCATGACTGCTCATATAAAGATCTTTAATTGGACCTCATTTAGAATACAATGTCCAGTTCTAGAGACCTTACTTACAAAAAGATTTTGTTAAGATAGAATGAGTCCAGAGATGGGCATCAGCAATGGTAACAGGTCTTAAGGAGAAAACATATAAGGGGAGGACTGCGAGAACTTAATATGTGGAGTTTTGAGGAAAAACGGGAAAGAGGAGACATGTCTGAAACCTTCAAACACATTAAGGGGGTAAATAAGGTTCAGGAGGGCAGTATTTTTAATATGAAGCTAAAATCAAGAACAGAGGGACATGACCTCAAACTAGCAGGAGGAATGTTCAAAACTTACTGTTGCAAACATCGCCTCTTACAGAGTATTCTGTCAGGAATGATTGTCCAACTGTATTATGTGTGTATTGTATGTGCAAACGTAACCTGTGCAGCACCTGTAGGATTTTGTATTGTGTTAGCTGCTGGCTCATGAATGTGTATTGGAAACCCCTGCTGTCCCTCTGTGGAGACCCCGTATAAGTATCTTGCTTTTGTTAGCTGCTGGCTCATGAATGTGTATTGGAAACCCCTGCTGTCCCTCTGTGGAGACCCCGTGTGGCAAACACAGCCACTGGATATTGTCCTATTGTTTGTCTGGCAGAGTAAGGTATTATGGGATGTTCAGTTTTGTGTGTGGAATGTCTCGAAGAGGGAGGGGTTTTGGCTGAGTGTAATCCCTGTGTTTTTCAATAAACAAGGCAGTCTAGTGTTGACCTTCAAGCCATGTGTCTGCTGGTTATTATAGGGTTGTTAATATTATACGCTACCAGGATTATTGTATGCTCTGCCTGACTACCAGTGGAGATATCGTGGATCGTACGGCTACTCCGCTACACTTACCTTTCTGGGTAAGTTCATCTTTACAGAAAATCTGGACCCCCCTTCTTCATGCAACCCCCGATCCTGATGATCTGGAATCCCACGATCACCCACTGTGAGACATCGGATTGCCGCTTTACCGGTCTGGGGATTTGTAATACCTTACCAATTTTCTGTAAAGGTGTACTTAAACTTTAAAATATATTATTTTACCAAAAGAGTATTTGAAGGTTAGAACAAACTTCTAGCAGAGGTACAGAGTTAGTTAAGAGTAGGTTAATTCTTACCATGGCTGGGACAAACAGATCTGCACTCAACAAAAAGGTTGCAAAGAAAAAAAAAAAAGACGTAATGAACCAATTGGTCATTTTCTGCCCTCACCCCTTAAAGCGGATTTCCACTCAAAAGAGGAACTTCCGCTCATTTGCTACCTCCCCCCCTCTGGTGCCACATTTGGCACCTCTCAGGGGGGAATGGGTACCTGTTTTTGACAGGTACCCTCCCCCACTTTCGGGAGAGAGGGTCGCGGTGCCGTCCACCAGAAGTATATCCTCTTTTTCCTTCCCCCGCCATCGAGCCTATGGGAATGCGCAGCTCGCTTTGCGCATGCACAGTAGGGAACAGGTTTGGAAAGAATGGCGGCGGCAGCACCGGTAGCCAATCTGAAAATTGGCTGGGGTGCTGACATTGTGGGCTCCCTGGACAGGTAAGTGTCTATATATCAAAAGTCAGCAGCTACAGTATTTGTAGCTGCTGACTTTTAATTTTTCTTTTCTCCAGGCAGAACTTCTTTTTAAAGTGATACTAAAGTCCCTTTTTTTTTTTGTTTAAAAATAACAAACATGTTATACTTACCTCCTCTGTGCAGTTGGTTTTGCACAGAGCAGCCCAGATCCTCCTCTTCTCGGGTCCCTCGCTGGCACTCCTGGCCCCTCCCTCGTGCCAAGTGCCCCCACAGCAAGCAGCTTGCTATGGCGGCATCAAAGTCAAGCCACTGCTCTTTCTGTCAGACACAGAGCTGCAGCTGGGCCCTGCCCCCTCTCTCTCCTCATTTGCTCACTGACATTGATTGTGAGCAGCGGGAGACAATGGCGCCCGCTGTGTGTCTCAGCCAATCAGGAGGAAGACAGCAGAACCGAGGCTCTTGCGCAACATTGCTGGATAGAGATGGGGCTCAGGTAAGTATTAGGGGGCTGAGGGGAAAGGTGCACACAGATCATTTTTTATCTTAATACTTAGAATGCATTGAGATAGAAAACCACTTTAATGTTTATATGACAGTGCTTGGGCTTGAACTTTCAATTGCCACCCCAAACACTGTCATGAGGAGAGGGTAACATCATCCATCCAGATAAGTGACAACACCAAAGCTTACACAGGGTCGACCCCTAAAGTAAGGAAGCTACAAGGAAGCATGTATTACTAAAAGCTAAAAGTGTACCTAAAGCCAAAATGGTTTCTTTAAAGTGGTTCATTATCCAAGACATTTTTAACCTTAATGCATTCTCTGCATTTAGGTAAAAAACGTCCCAGTAGCAGTATCGCCCCCTTACCCCCTATATACTTACCGGAGTCTCACTCAACCCAATGCTGTGCCTGTCTTTAGCAGCTTTCTAGTCTCTCCCCGCTCTCACAGGCTTTGCTGAGGCAGCTGTTGATGAAATTCTGTGAGAAAAGAGTGGGGGACTGGGCTGAGCCACACTGTGTGCATCTATAGACACACACAGCCCACACATCTGCACACATAGCAAGTGGCTTTTAATGGTGGGAGACACAGAACCAAAGCGCCAATGGGGGACCCCAGAAGACAAGGTTTGGGGACACGCTATGCAATACTATTGGACAGAGCAGAATAGCTTAACTGCTTTAAGTGTCCTCACTGGGTAGATTAACCCTCTCTATATGTCCTAGATGAGCTCCCTCATCATTAGCATAAGTCATCAATCTATTACGCTTTTATAAGTATCACTTGTCAATACCTTTATACTTGTATGAACTGTTTTGTCTCCATTGCCCCCTCTCCGGTATTTAATCACATTCTGGGCTGAGAGGAGAGGAGGAGCAGTAAGGGTTTACAACGCTTTACATTGTAATGGGTGTGGTGATATAATGATGTGGCCTATGCATCAAGGTAAAAAACTTGCAGCAGCCCCCCCTCCATAGTTACCCGAGCCCCATCACGATCCAGCAATGTGCATAAGAGCCTCGGCTCTCCGGGGACTCTCACTACTCTTTGGCTGGCACAGCAGCTAGTGAGCCAATGAGAAAAGAGAGGGGACGGGGTCGAACCAGGACTGTGTGTGTAAATGGACACACGGAGCAGTGGTTTGGGTGCCCCATACAGCAAGCTGTTTGCTCTGGGAGCACTTTGCAGGAGGGAGGGGCCAGGGACCCGAGAAGAGAAGGATCTGGGCTGCTCTGTGCAAAACCACTACACAGAGCAGGTGAGTATAACATGTTTGTTATTTTTTTTTTTTTTTGTCTAACTTGCCTTTAATCTCACTTTAATTGAGTAAGCTGAAGTTAAAAGCTGATTGGCTGCACCAAATTTTGCAGTTTACAGTTTTAGTAAAACAACCCCTGTGTTTTTTTTTTTTTTTTTTTTATAGAACAAAAAAAAAAAAAGGCGCTTCAGGGAGGAGAGGGAGCCAGGGAGCATCAAAGTTTAATTTTAAGGGTCCTTTCACACGGGCGGACCTATTGGGTCTGCCTGTCAGTTTTTCAGGCAGACCTAATGGGAACTTCCAAGCTCCACTATGACACCCAACAACAACCAATTTGATCCTATCTGCTAAAAACAGACAGATGGGGATCTGTTCCCCATTCATCTAGTGGATTAGGAGGCAGTCAGGTGTACACGGACAGGCGGTCCGTTTAGATTCGACCGCCAATAGAGGAGAACAGGCTGTGTCTGTGTCTGCTCTGCATAAGCGGAGTGGACACGGACCAGACATTTGCCTGCTCAGCGGGGATGAGCGGTCAGATTCCCGCCTGAGCAGGTGGGCTCCAATGGAGCCCGCCCCATGTATAAGGGGTCTAAACCTGGCAGTCTGATCGATGCTGGGCAGTGCATTAAGGGAGGGTTATGTAAGAAATGATTCAGTTACTCATACTTCTATAAAACGATTTGTCTACCATTATCTTCAATGTATTTATATCACCAGTGCTACATATTTTTCTGCATTATTTATACACTGAAAAATCTGTAGGTAGATGTCAAACATACAGTGTTAATAGATAATATAAAAATTTTTCTGAAATGGAAACAATCTTTAGGAAAAAATTAAACCAGTTAGCGACTGTTCACATTGACTGCAGCTTTGAAATCATGCAATGTCAACTGAAATCGCACAATTTCAAAGCTGCATCTCGGTGCGACTTCGGGTGTGACTTTAAAGACATCTATGCAGCTTCATGCACAGATGTCTATTCAAATTGCACCCAAAAGTAGCGCATGTACTACTTTTTAAAATCGGTGCGGCACTGCAAAGTCACCATCGCACTAATTTGAAAAGTGTGATTGCCGGCAATAGAATGCAACTTGCCACGTGATTTGACCTGTCAAATGGAATGACAAGCTGCTCCAATGTGAATGGGGGCTTAACCTTTTAGTCGCCTACAAGAAATGTTTAGAGGACAGGAACTAGTGACTGATAGGATGAGCTGGCTTTTGCACATGCCACAGTTTACATAGGTCACACGGAGTGAAGTAGGACGGCTTCCCCTGACCGAGGATCTCCGCTGGTCGGACATTAGCGGTGGGTGGTTGACGCTGCGCGCTCTGCGTATTAAGTATATATGCTGCTTTTAAAGAATAACCTTTGTAAGTGTATTTCTGTAAGGGGGGATTGGTGTGTGGATCCAATAAAGATTTGTGGAGTTGCACGATTAGTTTCCCCTTCTCTTTTTTTGGTTGGTGTATAACAGGGGTGAGGAACCTTTTTTCTGCTAAGGGCCATTTGGGTATTTATAAAATAATTTGGGGGCCGTATAAAATTATCAACTTAAAAATGTGTCTGTTATATTTGGTCAAACATTTAATTAACTTACCCCTAATGTGATGGCTGCAACTGCTTCTCTTTGGTGAGGTGTGTGATGTTAGCTGGTATTGATGACGATGCTACTCGCAAATGGTTTTCCAGGTTTGTGTCGGTCAGTCTGGAGCGCACTCGACTCTTTGTGGTGGTAAGTTTTGAAAGAACTGCTGGTGGGTACTGCTGGAGGGTACAGCTGGCTGGTACTGCTGGTGGGTACAGCTGGCTCAGGCTGGTACGGCTGGCTTGTACTGTGCTGTGGGTACTGCAGGCTGGTACTTCTGTGGGTACTGCTGGCTCAGGCTGGTACTGCTGTGGGTACTGCTGGCTCAGGCTGGTACTGCTGTGGGTACTGCTGGCTCAGGCTGGTACTGCTGTGGGTACTGCTGACACAGGCTGGAAGTGTGCTGTATGTACTGCTGGCTGGTACTGCTGGATCTGGCTGCTACTGCTGGTTCTGGCTAGTACTGCTGTGTGTGCTGCTGGCGGGAAATGCTGGTTAGCAGCGGCGCCGCGCTGGAGGAAGAGGCAATGTTTCCTGTATTGGTCACAGGCAGAGTTCATTTGATATCACTCCGCTGTGACTCAGAGGCGTAACTAGAGCCTTCAGGGCCCCGATGCAAGAAACCATGAAGGGCCCCCCCAGATCCCTGGCCGGGGCCCTTCCCTTCAAGCCCAGGGCTCTTCCCACTAATCCTGGGGCTCTTTACTCTCGTTGCATGGCCTTTTATTAGGGTCCCGCAGCAGGATCCTTTCACAAGTTCTGCAGTGGGCTCCCTTCCTGCAATCTTTGGGCCTCCCCACAGTGGTGCAATGCCAGGGCCCGGTCGCAAGTGTGACTTTTGCAATCCTGGAAGTTCACCCACTGGTTTGCTACTGGGCCCCCTGGAGCATGGGGCCCGGTAGCAATCGCAACCCCTGCAACCCCTGTAGTTACGCCCCTGCTGTGACTCACTCAGACTGTCAGAACAGAGCCGGAATTATACAGGAAGCATCGGCTTCTTTTTGACAGATCAGCTGAGAGACTCAGCTGCACGGGGGGCCGGACCAAATGACTTTGAGGGCCACATACGGCCCCCGGGCCTTAGGTTCCCCACCCCTGGTGTATAACCTTGAATACACATGTTTGGAGAATCATCTGCACAATTCCTGGAGAGGTCCAGCGAGTGTGGTTGAAGTGACATGCTTAATGGGTGCCTGCAATGAGGATATCATGGAAATGACAGGCGTTTTACCTAGGGACGCACCGATCCGACGGTCCCGATCCCGATCTTTTGCTGTGTGAAATCGCCGATCCCGAGTCCGATCCGGAAGTATTGTTTTGTGAGCTTATAACAAAATAATACTTCCGGATCGGTATCGGCAGATACCTTATAACAATTGTGCATTTAAGAGGTTAAACTTCCCTCCTCCTGCAGACAGAACGAAAAGATACATTGTATTCAATGTGTTTACTTAACTGGGAGACTAAGGCCCCATTCACACTAGTGCGACTTGTCCCGCGATTTTGGACCGCAAAATCGCATGACAAGCCGTTTTCCATTATTTTCAATGAGCCCCATTCATATCAGTGCGTTTTGAAGTCGCACCGACTTCAAAGTAGTTCCTGCACTACTTTGACACGATTTTAATGTGTTTTGAGGCATATAGCCTTGCCATTGCTTTCAAAATCGCGGCAAAAATCGTGCCGCGAAATCGCGGTAAAATTGCATCGCAATAGTGTGAAAGGAGCCTGACAGGCATTTGCAGGAGGCTCTTTTTTTTTTTTTTTTTTTCCTTTGACAGCTGTTCTCTGCTCCCTCACAGCTATGTAAAGAGCAAAACCGGATCGGCCCGTGGATCTGTTAATTTTACCGATCCCCCGATCCAGCTTTTATGGCCATATCGGCGCCGATATCCGATCCTAATATCGGATCGGTGCATCCCTAGTTTAACCTATTGTTTTCCGGTGAGTGTGTGACCACTGCGAGAGGCTGCACGCAGTGTGGTGACGGACTATAAAGTTACATCTCCAGATTCCC
Source organism: Pelophylax lessonae (assembly GCF_965119305.1). Taxonomy (NCBI): domain Eukaryota; kingdom Metazoa; phylum Chordata; class Amphibia; order Anura; family Ranidae; genus Pelophylax; species Pelophylax lessonae. The sequence goes on from NC_138772.1 coordinate 61,194,635, forward strand.
CTCACGTGGTGTACCCTGTGATTTTATTTTATTATTATGTTCTATATATGTTCTATCTCCTAATAATTCATTTTGAAGTGGTACCTTGACATTGTAGTACATGTTTATATGACTGCTCTGTCGTATCTTATCACGCTTTATTCATGTCATATTTACCTCTTTAGGCCTCTTGCACATGATACTCCTGTTTAAGCATCTCGTGGCTTGAAAATGCTCAGTACAGCTTTTTGAGCTAAAATACAGCCCATTAATTGTAATGCGCCTATGCACACAGGCGCGTAAACAAGCGCTGTGCATTCTTCAGTAAGAACAAAACAGAAAAATCTGCATTTTTGGTCAGTAATTTAAGCCTCAATGCACGCGAATACACGCAAATACATACAAAAAAAAGGTCTAGAAAAAGTAGATGCTCAAACAGGAGTATTGTGTGCAAGAGGCCTTAGTGAGTATCGTATACATATGTATGCATAGAGCGGTGGCCTAGTGATAGACCTTGGTGTGTAATGGGGCCATAACTCTTGTTCATGTTTTTCATTATTTATTTTAATGAGTGTTTTAGCGCTTCTTGATGTTTTAGATCTCTGAGCTTATACATCCTATTGTGTATGCCACAGTTTACGTTTTACTTTTTCCTAATGTGTTAAATCCAGGAAAAAAACAGTAGTTGTACAGTAATGCTATAAAAGGATTGCATGTTTCAGATCGTTACCTTTGGAGGTTGCATCATTTTTTTTTTTTTTCACTTAGAAAATCAATGAAACGTGTAATTTGACTATTTTACCAAACATAATAACTGTTATTAAGTGTTTTAATCATCACGTTTGCTCATACGTCTTGGAGAGCCTCAAATGAACATCTGACTGTTATCTGTTAGTATGTAACAATCACACGCACCATACTTCTTACCACAGTAAAATGTGGATTTATTGACAATGGCCTGGCTTTGAAAATAAAATTATTAGAAGAACCCTTTTGTCCGGCTAGGGTGATAGCAGCTAAATACATTAATTGGCCCTGGCACCAATCCGATGGCCCCCCAGCACTTACTATGCAGCCCTCAGTGCCCCTGTGGGCAGCAGTCTGTGTTTTCACTACCTTGGTGCAAACTCCAATAAAGGAAAAATATTCTTTAGACTGGACTTGGCTTCTAGTAATTAAATGGCTTTATTTCTTTAACTGTGTTTTACTTTTTTTTTTTCTGTGTTTTCAATCCCTTTTAACCTTTCTACATTTTTTATCAGATCTTTTATAATAGATCTTGCTGATTGAAATATCAAATGAAGGACAAGTACATTTTAAGGAGACTGTAGGGAGCACACAAGTGGGAGCACTGAGTGGTGAAGGGGCTGGAATAGCAATGATCTTCAGCAGTCCCATGTAATGTGGTTCCAGCTTGTGACTGTTTTCTGAAGGATGTCCCCAGTCTCCAACAACTACAGCACATTCATAGTCTCTGTCCACCATCTGAAGCATGGATGTATTCTCTAATCATAACCTACAGGACATGTGTAGTCTCTGACTATCCCCTGCACCTCCTGTGCAATCTCTGCTCATCCCCTGCAGCACATGCACAGTCTCTGACCATCCACTGCAGTATGTGTACCCGTTTCTGACCACCCTGCAGCATGTGTGCAATCTTTGACAATCCAGTACAGCATGTCTGCAGTCTCTAAACCTCCTCTGCAGCATATGCACAGTCTCTGACCAACCCCTACAACACATGTGCAGTCTCTGAAAATCCCCCACAGTACATGTGCAGTCTGTGACCAACCCCTACAGCCAATGTACAGTCTCTGACCACCCCCCACAGCACATGTGCAATCTCTGACCACCCCCCACAGTACAAGTCCAACAGAGACAAGCCGCTCAGGTGAGGCTATGGATCAGGTGCGAGTCGGATCCGCAATCCAGGCAACACGCCAGCAAAAGATGGTGACCGCACTCCAAAGTAAATGAAAGCGTAGAAGTTTTATTCATCACCACGAATACCATACATGACTGACAAGACAGGACAGGTACATAGGTTGACATGTTTCACGAGACTATGATCGCTTACTTATAGCCATAAGATGTATGGTTGGTAACGTATGGTTATGAGTAAGCGATCATAGTGTCGTGAAACGCGTCAACCTATGTAACTGTCCTGTCGTGTCAGTCATGTATGGTAGTCGTGGTGATGAATAAAAAATGGATTTTTGTAAGAACTTACCGTAAAATCCTTTTCTCTTAAGCTCATTGACAGACGTAGTCTTCTTGATTCTCAAGAGCTGGGTTATGTTGTCTCCGCAGGAGTAGGACTAGGCAGAATGACAAAACGTTCTGGCTCCACCCTAGGGGGCAGTCCCTGAGGGTATATCCTCCCTCTCTCTGCTACAGGGAATCAGTTCTGTTTAAAGCAGTACAGAGAAATTAACCCAACCCAACTCAATGATAGAGGGGCGGGTACTACGTCTGTCAATGAGCTTAAGAGAAAAGGATTTTACGGTAAGTTCTTACAAAAATCCATTTTTCTCTATCGCTCATTGACAGACGTAGTCTTCTTGATTCTCAAGAGCTGGGACATCCAGAAGCAGTGCCACAAATGAGGGGTGGGATTGACAAAATCAAATCCAATCTAGTAGGCCCAACCGGTGCCAAACTAGAAGTTTTAAAGGCTCATTATAAACAAAGAATGAGACTAAAAGAAAAAATTTTCCAACGGAAAAAAACCCTCGAGGTAGACCACTGGTCTCCTCAAATTGCGGCCTGCAAAACCTTGCGGCCAAATGAGGCATCAGACGATGCCATTACATCAACTTTATAATGTTTAGAGAAGGTATGCACCGACGACCAGGTAGCCGCCTTGCACACCTGGACCACTGACGCCTGATGGCGAAAGGCCCATGACGCACTAAGTGCCCGAGTGGAGTGCGCCTTAACAGGGAACGGGGGCTCCCGACCCTTAATAGAATAAGCCTGTACTACCGTCTGTCTGATCCATTTGGAAATGGTCGCGGCAGATGCAGGCAACCCCTTTTTGGGTCCATCTGGGATCACAAAAAGTGAATCCGTCTTGCGAAACGAGTCTGTCGTTTTCAAGTATACCCTGATCGCCCGGACCACATCCAAGGAGTGCAAAGCAAATTCCCGAGGATGACTGGGCTTAGGACACAGGGAAGGTAATACAATTTCTTCATTCAGATGAAATTCTGAAACTACTTTTGGTAGGAAGGATGGATTCGGACGAAGAACCACCTTATCTCTATGAACCACCAGATATGGTGAACGACAAGATAATGCGGCCAGTTCTGACACCCTGCGTGCAGAAGTAATAGCCACCAAGAAGGCCACCTTCTGGGACAACGTGGGTAGAGGAATCTCCCTAATATCTTCAAAGGGAGGTTTCTGAAGAACCGACAACACTAAATTAAGATCCCAGGGGGGTAACGGCGCGTGCACTGGCGGAGCCAGATGTCGCACCCCCTGGATGAAATTCCGCACCAAGGAATGAGTAGCCAAAGGCTTCTGAAAGAAGATGGCTAATGCTGAGACCTGACCCTTGATAGTACTCAAGGCCAGTTTCTGCTCAACCCCTTGTTGCAGAAAAGCCAATATTCGACTAATCGAATAAGACCGAGGACGGAACCCTAAAGGTTCACACCATGCAATGTAGGACTTCCATGTGCGATGATAAATCTTTCTGGAAGTCGCTTTCCTTGCTTCAACTAGAGTAGGAATAACTGAAGCTGACAAACCTTTGTCCTTCAGCACCTGGGTCTCAATAGCCAGGACCGTTAAAGCCAGCGATCGTAAAGCAGGATGGAAGATCGGTCCCCGAGACAGTAGATCCTCCCTGAGAGGAAGTCTCCATGGGACGTCCGCCACCAGTCTGACCATGTCGGCGTACCAAGCTCGACGAGGCCAGTCCGGAGCTACCAGGATTACTGGGATTCCTTCCTCCTCTACCCTGCGAAGAAGTCTTGGCAGTAACGCGAGAGGAGGGAAGGCATATATTAGCTGGTATTGCCCCCACGGGGCGATCAGTGCGTCTGCGGTTTCTGCTAGAGGATCGCGGGAGCGAGCCACGAATCTCTGAACTTTCCTGTTGAATCGTGATGCCAACAGATCCACATCCGGTGTGCCCCACCGTAGGCACAACTGGTGGAAAACGTCTGGATGGAGGGACCATTCCCCCTGATCCAGGGTTTGACGGCTGAGATAATCTGCCTGCCAATTCTCCACCCCCGGAATGAACACCGCAGAGATTGCTGGAACAAATCGTTCCGCCCAGCGAAGAATGCAAGCCACTTCTTTGGCCGCTCGGACACTCTTGGTGCCCCCCTGATGATTGACATAAGCCACGGCCGTGGCATTGTCCGACTGGATCCGAACCGGGCTGCCCTGGAGCTGCTCGGTCCAGTGAATCAGACAAAGTCTGATCGCTCTCAGTTCCAATACATTTATCGGTAATCTGGATTCTTCCGGGGACCAAAGTCCCTGGACAGATAACTGACCAAGAATTCCTCCCCATCCGGATAGACTGGCATCCGTGGTCACTATCGTCCAATATATTAGCAGAAATGACTTTCCCTGGCTGAGCATTGGAGACCGAAGCCACCAAACCAGAGACTCTCTGGTCTGTTTGCTCAATCGTATCTGATTGTCCAGGGATTCCGGATTCCGATTCCATCTGAGAAGAATCTCTTGCTGAAGAATTCGGGTATTGGACTGGGCAAATGGGACTCCTTCGAATGAAGCCACCATCAACCCCAGAACCCTCATGCACGTCCGAAGGGAAGACCAGCTGTTGGACAGTAACAACTGGACTGCTGATTGAATCTTTCGAAGTTTCCCTACCGGAAGGAAAACTCTCGTCCTGACTGTGTCTAGAATTAGACCCAGATATTCGAGCCTCTGGGTGGGAACCAGAAATGACTTTTGCTGGTTCACCAGCCACCCGAATTCCTGTAAAGAAATCATAGTAATTTCTATGTTTTGTAGCAAGGTCTGAGGAGATTCTGCATGAAGCAGAAGATCGTCTAGGTAACCTAGAATCGATATACCTCTTTGGCGCAGAAGTGCCAACATTGGGGCCAACACCTTTGTGAAGACCCGCGGAGCCGTGGCGAGACCGAAAGGTAACGCCACAAACTGATAGTGGTTCTCCTCTACGGAAAAGCGTAGAAAACGCTGATGTCCTGCGAAAATGGGAATGTGAAGATAGGCGTCCTTGATGTCTATGGACGCTAGGACATCCCCTGGATGCAGGAAGGCTGCTACCGTGCGAATGGACTCCATTCTGAATCTTCTTATGTTGACGAAAGAATTGAGTGCTCTTAAGTCCAGAATTGGACGCACTTTGCCCTCTTTCCTGGGTATTGTAAACAGGTTTGAATAAAACCCTTGAAACCGTTCTGTCCAAGGAACGTGGACTACCACTCCTTGTAGTAGTAAATCTGTGACTGCTCTCCGCAGATCTTCTAAACGATCTGCGGATAGACGGATATTGGAAGGGAAGAATCGCGCCGGTGGGAGAGATCGAAACTCGATCTTGTACCCTGACCTTATGACTTCGCAAACCCATTTGTCCGGGATTCTGGAAAGCCATGGATCCGGGAACCGGCGAAGACGTCCCCCCACCCCAGTTATGGGTGGGGGCGCACCTTCAGGCTTTGGATGGTTTATCTTCGGGTCTGGAGGGGGCGGGCTTTTGCTTGCCCGACCACCGACCCCTGACGCCTCCTGCAGGAGCTTTGGAGGACTTAATTTTTTCACCCGCGGGACGAAAAAACCTCTTGTGAGCAGAAAAAGAAGGCCCTCGTCTTTGACGAGTTCCTTTACCTTTAAAATTTTGCGGTAAAAAGGTGCTTTTTCCACCGGTGAGATCCTTAATGATCTCATCTAAGTTGGCTCCAAATAGACGCTCTCCTGAAAAGGGGATATTAGCCAATGCTTTTTTGGAACCTTGGTCGGCTATCCAACCTTTTAGCCACAGTGTACGCCTGAGAACCACTGCTGAGACTGATGCTCGCGCCATTAATGGAGTGGCGTCTAACGCCGCATCACATACAAACTGTAACCCCTGTATCATTTGTTCCAACAAATCTGATACCGCCTGAGGGACTTCTTCTAAGTCCCGGCGTAACCACTTGGTCCATTCAGTTACAGCCTGCGAAACCAGACCAATAGCAATTATTGGCCTGAAAGCTGATCCAATCAAGGAAAACATGGTGCGAGACATAGCTTCTATCTTGCGATCCACTGGATCTTTAAAAGACGGAGCGTTTTCTAAAGGAATAACCGTGGCTTTATTCAATCTAGCAATTGGTGAATCCACCACAGGTGGTTCTGTCCATTTCTTAATAAGGGTTTCCTCAAACGGATAACGCCTGTCAATGCGTTTGGAAATATTAAAAGTGCGTTTTGGCAGACGCCATTCTTCATCGATTGGATTGCCAAAACATTTGGGCAATGGAAAAACCTTTGCCACTTTGATGCGCTTTTTAGTCCCAAAAGGGATCTCAGTTTCAGCTATTTCTGATGGAATACCCTGTAACCTTAAAGTCTCTTGAACAGATACAATGAGTGCGTTTACCAACGCTTCCTCTCGGGCTATGGCAGATGCCGAAACATCCTCCTCACTGTCTGAAGAGACAGGACCCGAGACACCAATACCAGATGAAGTACCTGCAACTGCAGAAATAGGCTCAGAGTCTGAATCCGAGGTTTCAGATAATAAGGGGTTAGGCGGGGGTCGCTTTCTTGCGCCCTGTCCCTGACAAGCCACTTCCACCCGGGACACAAAAGTTTCCATAATAGCTGACAAAGATTCAATTGTCAATGGGGTGCTGGAGGATCCCGCAGACCCCTCGAGGGGATCCGGAGGAGATACATGAGTGGCAGGGTCCATGTTAATACAGGACACTTTGCCAGCAATAAACAAAAAAACTTTTTTTTTTTTTTTTTTGTGTGTCTCCCCCTAGCGCAATAGCGCCCCTCAGAGTACCTGCTTCTCGATCCCAGAGAGAGAGAGAGAGGGACCCCCAAGGCTCACCAACCGATGCAGTGCAGTTTCCAACAAACTGCAGCCAGCGTCTGTCTTACACAGACTGGAAGGAGCTGTTTGCTTTTTCCCAGGCAGAAGGCGTGGCTCCGCCCCCTGTGTACGCCTTCCGGCGTTCCCAGCCCTCCACGAGGAAGCTGGGCTCACAAAACATGGCCGCCCCCATAGAAGAGACATAAGACTCCAAAAACATGGCGGCCAACGTGACCTGAGGACATATATGTATTCGGTCTACGGCAAAATGGCGGCGGACCGCCGATATCGTCTTCCCAGCACATCCACCTGCACTCTGGTTCTCCTCTACCTGAGAGGTGACATATGGATCTACAGAGATACACTGCACATAAGGTAGGATTATACCTCCTATGTCTGCTGTAATGTTACAGTCTGCTGGGTAGAGTGTTAGCTCTTGAACCAAGTCCACTTCCCACAAACACATGCTGCATTACAAGGGGGACTTGTAAGTGTCAGATATATACTGACCATATATGGAGGGGCCCATAATATATACTGCCTCATAAATGAGGAAAAAAAGGGAACGTTTTACTCACCATACCGAACCGACAGGCACCCTCTCTTCATAATACCCTCTCCACCGAGGTGGGGGTTTGTGGATGCCTCGACTCTCTGGTCCTGGCGTCCAAGCGAGCTTTAACTCGCAAAGTCAGTCCCTTTACTGGGACTCCGTCGCGGCCGACTCAGCGCACTGGTCTGCACGCGCCTTTTAGGCAGAAACCGGGGTGACCACTGGATCTCACATCCAGCCCGTCGCCCGGCCCCGCATACTTACTTGAATATGTCGCGGCCGACCAACCGCAATGCCTGGTCTGCACGCGCTCGTAGGCCGGCTGGGGTGACCACAAGTGTCGCCCAGTCCGGCATTTTTGCTTGAAGATCTCACAGGAAAAAACCACTGGAGAAAACTACCTAAAAAAATGTCTTTTTCTTAAAGAAAAAAAGTCTTGCCAGGACCAAAAGATCCCAGCAAGGAACTTAGGTCCTTACTCCTGACTAGACAGAAAAAAACTGATTCCCTGTAGCAGAGAGAGGGAGGATATCCCCTCAGGGACTGCCCCCTAGGGTGGAGCCAGAACGTTTTGTCATTCTGCCTAGTCCTACTCCTGCGGAGACAACATAACCCAGCTCTTGAGAATCAAGAAGACTACGTCTGTCAATGAGCGATAGAGAAACTTCTACGCTTTCATTTACATTGGAGTGTGGTCACCATCTTTTGCTTGGAGTGTCATCCCCCATAGTACATGTGCAGTCTCTGACCATCCCCCACAGCACATGTGCAATCTCTAACCATCCCCAATAGCATAAGGCTTTAGTCTCTGATCATCCCATACCGCATGTGTTTAGTCCTGACTATCCCATGCAGCACATGTGCAATCTCTGTCTATCCACTGCAGCTAGTGCAAAATCTCTGACCATCCACTACAGCATGTGTACAGTTTCTGACCATCCCCTGCAGCATGTATGCAGTCTCTGACCATCCTGTACAGCATTGTGTACAGTTTCAGACTATCCTCTGCAGCATTTGCACCGTCTCTGATCATCCCTTACAGTGTTTTGCAGTCTCTGACCATCAGTAACTGCACATGTTCAGTTTCTGACCATCCCCCACAGCATGTGAGCAGTCTCTGACCTTCCAGTACAACATGTGTGAAGTCTCTGACCATCCAGTACAACATGTGTGAAGTCTCTGACCATAGTACAACATGTGTGAAGTCTCTGACCATCCAGTACAACATGTGTGAAGTCTCTGACCATCCAGTACAACATGTGTGAAGTCTCTGACCATCCATTACACAGCATGTGTACAGTTCCTGACCACCCTGCAGCATGTGTACAGTTTCTGACCACACTCTGCAGCATGTGTGCAATCTTTGACCATCCTGCACAGCATGTCTGCAGTCTGACCATCCTCTACAGCCCAGCCGGCTGGATATCTTCACTTACTGTTAAAGAATACAGTGTTGTCTTCTCTTCACCCCCAGCCTACCGAATGGAATGAAAGTGTAGAAGCAGACATAGGAAAATCAATAATTTAAAGTTCTCTTTATGCTTACCTGGGCCTATAGAATCTAATGCTTTAATAGACTGTGAACAAGTTACAGCCAACATTTCTTCTTTTTAAATACATTTAGTTAAAGGGTAACTTTACTTTCATGGGAAAATTTTAAAAAATAATATAGCATAAATAACAGCGACACAAGTCATGCTGTAGTTTAATGTTATTAAAAATAACATTAAAACTATCTGCTCACTCTGTTCTCTCCTCCTATAAGCATAAGCATATAACATTGTCAGCTCATTGGCATTCAGCGCACCTGAGTGGCTTCTCTCACTCTCCACATGCTGCTGTATAGCGCATTATCAAAAGGTAAGTACCAAGTAAATTTATAGTACACATTTTAGTTGTATTAAAGTGGTTATAAGCCCTTACATTTACCCACTGAAGTGACTACCCTCAGGTGATACACGGAGATGAAACAAATCCTCCTACAAAAGTTGCACCTGATTTTTTTTCAGCCTTCTCTCCTCTACAGTCCATCAAAATACAGAATTAACACAACATTTCTGCACTTCAAAAGGCAAGGATCTGATGTTACACACTGCATAACAGAGGAGGGAGCTGAGTGTAATCTGAGACCTGAGAGGAGAGAATAGACACACACCCCCTATATACAGTCTCATGGGGAAACATGCGAGGCGGACAAACGCCTGCTGTGTGCTGGAGGGTGTGCCGCGCCATCTTCCAGGATTGCCTGGTGTCAACACAGACTGTCAGAAGTGATTTATGCAGATAACAGAAGAATGACACAGCAGGCCAAAGTCACACAATTTGCTTTGGATTGAAGCAAGTGCACACTATAGAAGGATGTACTGTACTTTGTTCAATTTTCATTTCAGAGGTTTACAACCTCTTTAAAGTGGTTCTAAAGGCAGAAGGTTTTTTTAACCTTTAATGCATTCTATGCATCAAGATAAAAACCTTCTGTCTTTAGCAGTCCCCCCTCAGCCCCCCTAATAGTTACCTGAGCCTAATCTTCCTCCAGTAATGTGCCCTACCTTTGATAACGCCACAGGAAGTGACGAAATGCATCCGTTTGTAACGCATGGCGTGGCGCAACCGCGCATTTTGGAACGCAAGCCGTAACACTCCACTGGCCACTCTGCATGTCAGCGGTTGCCTGTCATTTGAGCCTACTTTTGATGTGATTTACCCTTAAGTGGGAAATAAACTTTTAAACCTACTAAACTATTGGAGCATTTCCTATCTTGCATAACCCCGGCCCCTAACCCTGAGGAGTGGAACAAGGTGAGGAGGAATCTAGCCTTCACCCCATATTAGGAGCGACACAGGGGAACCCTGTTTTTTTTGGCCTGGAAGGCCTACAAGCGTGATTGGTCTTACAGCACGTAAGACCCACTACCTCTGGGGTAAGTGATCCACTTTTATCAAACTCACTGGAAAAGGAACCCATGCCACCAAAAGTCATGAATATTGGATAATTGAGCACAAGAGCACCTGGTTTAGATCCGGAAGACTCCTTGGACTAATTTATAGTCACTTTTATAGACTTTTTATGATTGCACATTAAATTTGCACTATTGATTATTTATTGTGTTTTTTGTCACCACCATAAGATACACATTTGAATCATATTTATATATACAGTTTTACACTGCCACATTGTATTATTTATTTATTACTTATCCTTCATTTATTGCACTAGAAAATGTATATTAATTTCCTATATTAATTTACTTATATCTCTTTATCTATTTATTGCACTAGAAAAATTAGCAAGCGCTGTAGATAGTCTCTACATTTGACTATTTTTTGACAATGTGCGCGAGAGCCTCAGCTGTCCTGAAACTCTGCTTTCTCATTGGCTGAGACAGCAGTGGGCACCATGGGCTTTTGCTGCTGTCAAAGTCAGTGAGCCAATTAGGAGAAAGCGAGGGGTAGGGCCGAGCCACAGCTCCATGTCTGAATGGACACACAGAGCAGCGACTTGAGAATGAGCCTGCCTGGGTGGGTGGAACCACAGTAAGCTGCTTGCTGTAGGGGCACTTAGCAGGAGGGAGGAGCTAGGAGCACCGGCGATGGACCCGAGGAGAGGAGGATCTGGGCTGCTCTGTCCAAAACCCTTACACAGAGCAGGTAAGTATAATTTGTTTGTTATTCAAAAAAAAAAAAAAAACAACAAAAAAAAGACTTTAATATAACTCTAAGACCCCATTCACACTGGTACGACTTGTCAGGCGACTTGGTCAGCCTGACAAGTCACGCACCGTTGCGTCCCATAGTGTAGTACAGGAACCGTTCTAATAGGAGCGACACAAGTCGCTCCGACTTAGAAAAAGGGTCCTGTACTACTTTGGGGTGACCTGGAGCGACTTGCATAGACATTCATTTTATGAAGTCCGTGCAAGTCGCTCCAAAGTCGCGATGCGCGTGACTTCACAGGTCACCCCCTAAGTCGGAGCGACATAGTGTGAACTGAGCCTAAGGGATGCATTATTGTTGTAATAATAATTACAGGACTGCATTATTCTGTGTGTTTATGAAGTTTAACTTTAAAACTGCAATGAATAATCCAACAGGTGAATAAGTGGTGAATAAGCATTGGATGATCCTTGGTCTGATCATTCATTCCTTAATAAATATAGCCCTGGATAAACGTACTATATGCCACAGCAATGGACAAGGTGACAATAGACAGAGAAAAGTGCAGGAGACAAATTGATTGAGATGACACTTCAGTGGGTGGAATCTGATAGTATCTCAAACCATCCATCTTATCTGACAAATCTATGGACAAAGCCCTGCCTATGGAATGACATAGCAGTCAAGAAAAAAAAAAATAAAGAAACAGCAGTTCTGGTTAATAGGGATAAAAGCCTCCATAGGACCAGAACTACATTCATGCTGTCAGATTTCCTGGACAGATATTGAAGTGTGACAGCTATGAACACAGCTGTCCCCGAAGACGCTAAACGCTTCTAACAGAAATTTTCTCTGCAGGAACTTGATCTAATTATTTCAACGCTATCCGTAGATCTGTGCCTTATATATTTATCTATGGTTTAATGGCTTCGCTTTCCAATTCTACAGCATCAAAGAGCTGCATGTGTATTGTGGCAGATCTGACAAATGTGACACAACAAACAACAAAGAAGAAAGAAAACCAGTCTCAAAATTAAAAAAAAAAAGTACAGGCTAAAGAACAATAAAAAAACATGAAAATTGCAATTCTAGTGTTTTATGGCAGACTACAAGTACTTTACAGAGCACAGCAACTCAATGAAGTAGGGAGTGAGACCCACAGTGTGTAGGAGCAGAGTGCGAGAAGGTTTTGAATATCAGAAAATTGGGAGATGTACACTCCCAACAAAAAACAAACACTAGCCATATATCTTAAAAAATGCATTCTAAAAAGTACAAGAAGTGTAAATAAGTATCAAAGCAATTGGAATACTTCTATCATATGCAAATTTGTAAAGATACTTGTCATATCAACAATATTAGACTTAATGCAGGTGGCTGGATTATGCCATGAATATTCTCATTCTCAACCCGTTTCGTGAATCTTAGTTCACTTTGTCAGGAGAATATTAACTGACCGAATGTAAACTAAATTGCAAGAAAGGATAGAAGTTAAATCACAGTAGATGGATGTATGAGGGCCACCATCATGTGTCTGTCCCAGGAGCTGTGGAAAGAGCAGGGAACTGCACACCAGGACCAACACAAATAACCCTCCAAGACAGCAGATGATAGCTGATGACAATCTGCAGTGCTCCACCATAGGCTAACTAGAAATTCAGTCCCCAGGGCACAAACATCTGCCAGACTGAGGGGACTGAGACTAAGCTCTCATTTATTACCTGCTATCATAGAGGAGTGACTTTCCTCTGTTGGTTCCTTATGTTGGCCCTGGTGTGCGGCTCCCTACCCTTTCCACAGCTCCTGGGGCAGACTATCTGTTCTTGCAATTTGGTTCATATTTGGTCAATTAATGTTCTCCTGATGAAGGGAACTAAGATTCACGAAACATGTTGAGAGTGAGACTATTCATGACATAATCCAGCCACCTGCATTTTGTTTAATATTGTTTATTTTGGAAGCATCTTTGCAAACTTGCACATGATGGAAGTATTCCAATTACTTTGATACTTATGTACATTCTTTGTACTTTTTAGAATTAATTTTTTGAGATATAATAGAACTTTTACTTTTATGTTTGTTAGCGCTTCTTATGAAAGTCCCATGGTCTGTTTGTTTGTTTTGTATCTAGTAACATGTAGGGATGGAGAAACGGCACAAGACCATATATATTGTATGCTCGGGAGATGTAGACTATATGGCCAAATGTCTGTGGACCATCACACCTTTTATCTTCCAGCATGACTATGTCCCTGTGTTCCATAAAGACATGGCCTGATGAGTTTTGTTTGGAAAAGTTTGTTAGGCTTACACCTTAACCGTACTGAAAACCTTTGAGATGAATTTGAACACTGATTGGAAACCAGATCTCAGCCAACATCAGTATTCAACCTAACAAATACTCCTTGTACATAGTCAGGAGTGTTGGAACGTATACCAAAACAAATTTGCGGTGCATAGCACCTTGCTCCTGCACTCAGAAACAGGATTCCCAGACCACTCCTATAACGGAACTCTTACTTGGCATCCCCAATGGCTAAGGCCTTGCTGCCCTTTAGGACTGGGGTGGTCAACAAAATAATGCAAACAAAAAACAAAGAAAGGGTGCACCAGCCTAGCGCATTATCCTCAGTAAGGCTTTATTAGTAGAAAATATAAATGGCTACTCACAAACAGAAGTAGTAAATCAACATATCAAATTCAAACATCAGAGTTGTTTTGCAAGGAGGAATGGGCAAAAATTTCAGTCTCTCGATGTGCAAAACTAATAGAGACATACCCCAAGCGACTTACAGCTGTAATCGCAGCAAAAGGTGGCGCTACAAAGTATTAACTTAAGGGGGCTGAATAATTTTGCACGCCCAATTTTTCAGTTTTTTATTTGTTAAAAAAGTTTGAAATATCCAATAAATTTCGTTCCACTTCATGATTGTGTCCCGCTTGTTGTTGATTCTTCACAAAAAATTACAGTTTTATATCTTTGTTTGAAGCCTGAAATGTGGCAAAAGGTCGCAAAGTTCAGGGGGGCTGAATACTTTCGCAAGGCACTGTAAGGGCTAAGAATAAATAGTGGACTTACCTTATTGGTGGAGGATAGGGTGGGGCAAGGGTGTGGTCCTAGGGGTCTTCTGGTGGGACGTGCTGCTTGTAGCATCAGTTTAGCAAGGAGACAGCGCAGGAAAAGGTTCTTTCTCCCTCCCTCCCGCCCCCTTTTTTCAGTTTTATCCTGGGTTTCCTTTTTGGGGTAGGATGGCGATGGTGTTGTCATAGCAGCGGGCAGAGGTCGCTGGGTTTTTGAAGGCAGAGGATGGTTAGGTTCTTTGGAGAACAAGGGTCTGGGCCTTTCTTCGGTATGGGTGTACCTACCCTAATAAGTGTCTGAAGTAATATGGAAGTGGTTAAGCTGGCTGTATTGGCTGGAGTATGGATAAACGTTTGTCACTGAGCCAGTGTAATTGCGGCTGGGGGCCCCTGGTGACGCAAGTTGGTGCCAGATACAGCCAGTTGGTCATTTAAGGGGGCCTTCAAAAATCGTAAAACCTATTAGAAGAGCAGATAGCTATATCAGGCTGTTTATGGTATGCTATGTTTTTTCTAAGAAGAATGTTATATTGTGTAATGAAGAGATTTGTTATTTATGGTTGTTTAATAAAAGGGCTGCTATGGCCTGTTAAACCCAAAAATAAAGATGTATTGGTGTGAAGTTATTTTATGTTGAAAAATTTGGTGAAGGGAAATGGTGGTGGTTGGGTAGGTCATGGCAGCCGTAACATTGGGCAATACCCAATGAAAATGCTAGTGCTGAGTGAAAGTGACAAGTATAAAATTACATCAAACCTAACATTAATAAATCAATATAGCAAAATTTCATATAAAGTGACCAAAGCTCATGTTAAGTGATCAGTGCTCCAAGCAGAAAGTCTTTATATGGTAAACAATAGTCCTTCCAATAATCCAACATTCCAACCATCATGTGTCCAGACTGCAAGTCCTTATAGTAGTGCTGCTATAAAAACGATATTTGGTGAAATTGCAGCAAAAAGGGAGTTCCGCAATAGCATGCAATGTGCCCCGTGTCTCCACACGTGCCCCCCTCTTGTTGCTTCACTCACCAGAGATCTCTTCACTCAATAGGGGACAGCGTTCACCGCTTCCCCTGGCATTATATGGATATCTAAGACCAGCCCTAGGACATTTCTCTTTAACATTATTTCCAGTCCCCAGCAATCTCAATCATGCATGGAAACGGTAGAAACAAACTCCATAGCGTAATACTGTAAATCAAAATTTAATAAAATAAACAGTATTGCACTTAAAATATTTTAAAATCATTCAGCATAGAAGAAATCAGGAAGTACGGGACACAATTTTTTGTGTGTGCAAATTAACACATCTTGGTTGCAATCAATGGCCCGCATTTGTGGGAGTATTTTGTAGAATAAAGTTCCATAGAAAATGTTGAATCTAAAAGGAAAGTTAAGGTTTTCTGACAAATCTCTTGGGGTGTACTCATTTATGCTGAGCAATGAAGGTACTAGATAGGTAGACCTAATAAATTGCACTGTTAGAGATGTGCGTGACAAAAAAAATGTGTTTCATTTCTGACTCATTTGTTAAGTTAATCATTTATTTTGGTCAAATTCCTTTATGTTAGAATGATTTGTTTTATGGAATTTGTTTTATTTATTCCGTTTTCTTTCGTATATTCAGGTTTGTTTCGTATATTCGTTGTCCGGAATTGATTTGTATTTTTGGAAGTTATTTCAGAAGATTTGTATTCATTCATTATGTTATTCTGGATGCTTTAAACATTAAGACTCCGTTCACATGTAGGCGTTTTGGGGCGTTTTTTGGGGAGTTTTTCTGCTCTAGGATCAGCTCTCAAAACGCCCAACAAGACAAATCCTATTAATTTCAATGGCCCCTGTTCACATCTGAGCGTTTTGACGCTGTGAGCAAAACGCCCAACGCTCAAAAAAGTACATGAGCTTCTTTTTGGGCAGATTACAGGCGTTTTCCATTGGTGTCTATTCAATCTAAAAACGCCTGCACAAAAATTGCGGTAAAAATCGCGGTAAAATCGCGGTAAAAAATGCACGACTCCCAGTTGTGCGACTCCCAGTTCAACTTTCATTGCGGCCTACTTGTGACTTTCAAGTGACTTTGATGTTTTGCATGTATTTCGGTTTGTTGTTTAACTGAATTGTACAGTTTATAGGTCACATTAAGTGACGGTTGACACTACCGCGGCACGACTTCATGGGCGTCCTGTCAAGTCGCGCGCACCGCGACTTCAGCGCGACTTGCACGGACTTCACATAATGGAAGTCAATACAAGTCGTTCGATGTCCCCCCGAAGTAGTACAGGAACTATTTTCTAAGTCGGAGCTACTTGAGTCGCTCCTATTAGAACGGTTCCCGTAGCACACAATGGACCGCGACTTGTCAGGCTGACCAGTCGCCTGACAAGTCGCGGTAGTGTGAACCGACACTTAAAGTGGAAAAAGTTCTGAAATGATTTATCTTTGTCTAATTTTTTTACATAACAGAAAACTGACATTTTAACAGGGGCGTGTAGACTTTTTCTATCCACTGTAAAGTGTGAACACACCCAAACTAAGTAACCACAAAAATATTTAATTTAACAAATGACTGTAAGATGATTGATATCAGCATTCAGAACTGCATGCTAGTGTGATCTGTAGTAAAATGGAGGCAAGACCTAAACTTCTTATACATAAATTAACTCATAATTTATGCTCACCTGTCCACTATGCCTTGGTTGAAAAGCAGATTTTTTTATTTTATTTATAAATTTATAAAAAAAAAAAAAAAAAAAAAATGTTTATTCTAATGTCACATGATAGCTGAATAGGACAGGTAACAGTGGGAGCTCTGTGCACTTTCGTCACAGCCGTACCTCCTCGGGGACCATGTGACATACAGGGATAATGAACCGCTTGCTGTGCTTAAGAGGCCTTTTCTACCAATCTGACATTTGAACAGCACATAAAAGTTCAGAGTAATTATCAAATATCATCTTCATACCATACGCAGAAATAAAAAGGGGGACACCCCAGTCTCCATGGATCACGGCAGCGAATGGCAGTTAACACCAGTTGACACTTAATAACAAACACACACAAATGTTCCTACCTCATATTCTTCAGCTTCTATCAGTAGCTTGGCGGTTGTGATGCGGGATTCATAAGGTGGGAAAACGGCCTGCAGGAGAAAGACATTTTTTACTATGATATTGGAATAGTGAGATTCCAATTATTTCAGTTACAAAATAAATGTAGTATATTACAGTTTTCATTTTCCTCATTCCTCAGTCTGATAATTTCACCTTTTGTTCTCTCAAGAAAGAAAATAATAATAATCTTTTCCACATAGGAGTTTTTTTTTCTTTATGTACAAAAAAAAAAATCTTATGTGCATAAGTTTTTTTTTTATTTTATTTTTTATAAAATAAGCAAAATCCTGAAAAAGAACATGACAATGAACCCACAAACATTATATATTTTCTGAAAGCGGACACCATGAACAATAAAAGAGTGGATATTTAAATTTTTTATTTTACATGATATGTGTGCAACAGTTTATCAAGCTCACATTTTTAGTAAAAAATACACTAAAGTTAATTTTAGGGCACACAAATGCAATTGTTTGGTAAAGTATAAAAGATGAGGTCGCAACGAGTAAATATATGCCAAGCTTCAAAATTACACACACCCGCGATCAGTAAAAATTTGCAGAGTAGGCTGGAAGCGGACTGGAGAGGAGCGCCGCCGATCGCATAGCTAATCCGTGGCAATCCTCTCTAAATACGGACCTGAGCAGCGCATCTTTGCCCCATCCAGCCTCTCAGGACCCTGGGGGACACGATCATCCAATTATTTTCAAAATCGAGCCACCGGGAGCAGATTTACAATCGCGGCCTAGTTAGGCCTAAGAGGCAATCCACCATAATCTTGCTGCCGGACATCATCCTGAGCCCCATCACTCACCCCAGCTGCCCTATGGGAGCATAGGTATCGGCCGATGCCTATATTTTGCGGGGTTGATTACAAAAAAGGGGTTTGAGCAGGATCGGCAAGAGAGGAGCATCGCCTACCTTACTCCCCAATCTGCAGCCATCCGGCTCCCAGGATCACCTGGGTGGAGAGTCGGTGTACCCACAGCTAATCTGATCCTCCCTGGAACCTTCATCCTGCTTTTTGGTCCGAAATACACGCTGCAGGGAGGCAGACAGGTTTGAGGCCTAGCAGACACTGCATCCAGGACTTTTCCTAAAGGGACGATCCATATATCACGGTGGACTGGGTAGGCACTGAATTCTTCACTTTTTGCCATCCTTCACTTGCTCAAGCCCAGCCTATCCTGCTTTCTGCCTCAGCTACAATCTATCCTAAACAGCGGATCCCTCTCTCCTCAATCCACCTTTACAATTTGCCTTCCTGATCTCATTCAATATCATTTCTGAGCAAGCAGAAATTCTGACAAGCTTCACCCTGAGATCATAACGTCCTCACAGACTTATCTATGCCTCTAAATTGCATTCCAAATTAATGAATTACAGTCGATGAAACATTTAAGTGATATCTTCTCAGTGCGCATGCGCGGAGCAGCGGAGATGGCCGCTTAGCTCCGAGGCTCCGTCTCGCCCCAGACCATCCGGCCCCATACAGCCACATTGAGCAGCGCAGCCGACACAGGACCCCACCATCCAACTCGGGGCACACCAAGGATCAGTTCTATGGCCTCGGGGACGGTCCGCAGGGATCTCTCCCGCAACCCGGGCTTCGGAGCGGAGGCTCCAGGCCTACACAAGATGGCGCCGCCCGCGCCGGAGGATCAAGATCCCGGGACAGAGGGGATGGAGGACAGCGACGGAGGGGGTCTCCCAACCCCCCATGCACTCCCGGAAGGCGCAGTGAGTACCAGCATCATCGCGGTCCCATCCCCTACCTCCACAGAGTCGCTCATCAGGCACACCTTAGGGGATTTACTCCACACCCCAGTCCGAGGCCTACAGTGCAGCCCCTCAGTATCCAACCTCTCTGAGCTTACTCCCCCTGCTCACTCTTTGGACTTTCATGCTATGATGTCGGCCTTCTCTAAGATGCTGTCTGATGGCTTAGCGCAGACAGCAAGCCAAATCACACACACCATTCAAGCAGACCTACAAAACCTGGGTTCCAGAATTGAAATCATGGAGTCCAAGATGGACCAAACAGTCTCCAGGACGAACCAAAACACTGACCGCATTCAGGACCTAACAGATCGCCTGGAAACCGCCATTTCCAAAATTGATGACCTTGAAAATCGCTCACGGCGTTACAACTTTCGCATTAGAGGATTGCCTGAAGCAGTTCAGGATGTCCATGACGCTGTCCAAGGATTTATTGCCTCCCTGATTCCCAACATCCCAGCACATAGGCTGGAGTTAGACAGGGCACACAGGGCCCTTCAAGCACCCCGGAAGGATAATCTCCCCAGGGACATTGTGGTAAAGCCACACTTTTATAAAGTGAAGGAAGAAGTCATGCGACTGGCCAGGTCCTCTGAACGTCTGGAAATTCAAGGACACCCGGTCCAAATATTCGCGGACTTATCGCCCCTGACGATCCAGAAAAGGCGTTCTCTTAAACCGCTTCTACATGCTTTAACCCAAAAGGCAATCAAGTACTGGTGGTCGTTCCCATTTCGTCTTTCTTTCGCCTACAAGAGTAAGACACTTGGTTTCTCTAGCTTTCAGGAAGGCGAAAAACTCCTTCTACAATTGGGCATCATCTCCCTGGAACTTTCACGTTCTACATCCCCGGCTCCAGCTGGCCCATCCAAAAGGCCTTCTCCAGCCAGCCCCATTGCCCAGGCGTGGGTGAAGAAGCAATCTAAGCGATCCAAGGACTCGCATGTCACCTGAACTGCTTTCCAGCCCCTTTTTTTTGTGTTCCAAATTTTTCTTCCACCTCCTCTCTCTGAGAAATGTTTTCATTTTTTTTTTTCTCAGATAGGGGACTCCTTGGACTCTTTTTTGAACTCTGTTCCCGGTTAATTTCAGGCCTGGGATCAGGCCGGGTGTGTTAAGTTGGTTAAATTCTTGCTGTCTGTTGCTATTTTTTTTTTTACAGGTTGGCCGTACATTGAAATCTTGCTGTACGGCTCTTTTCTTGCTCGATATCCCCCATACCTCATCCTTGCGGTGGGAGTCACATTTTTGCTTTGGGGGGTTGGTGGACGACCTAGGGGTCGCATGGTTTTGTTGGCTGACGCCCGTTGGGTTGGTATAGCCTCTGCCCGGGTCCTTCCACCACCTCCCAGAGGAAGTAGAGGGATTCATCACTCCTTGATTCATCATCCGGAATGACATACATGTTTGGAGGGTGGGGGGTTTGGGTCGGATGGTTGGCCCTGGTTCTCACCACAATGTTGTATTTAAGTTTATGTTCGTTATCATAGCATTTGGGTTGGGGCCGGGTAGGTCTGGGGCGCGAGCTTTGCGCCTCCCTCTGACCCCGTCCAGTGTAATATGCCCTGGGCGGCGTCAGACGTCTGTCTGCAACTTTCGCGGACAGGTAACTTTTGCTTGTCTCATGGTCTGGGCCTAGGCGGGCCTGGCCTGGACCTAGGGGGGGAGGGGGCTCCCCTGGCTTACATGCCTCAGGGGCCTCTGGGTTGGTCTTCCTCTTCCCCGTCTCTTTCTCTTCTTCTTTGCCTTTCTCTCTCTTATCTGTCTGCTTTCTCTTCAGATGCTGGAGTGGACTCTGTCTCCTCTTCAGACGGTGGGTGGACTGCTGTGATGGTGCTCCGGTTCCTCCGACTTCCCGAACTCCTCGGAACTTCAGGTGGGTCCTTCATTGGCGTTATAGCTCCTCTCTGGATTTATGGCGGTTAGTAAACCATCTCTGGCTCCTCTAAAAATTGCATCGCACAATGTTCAGGGGATGAATTCCCCAGTTAAGAGACGGAAATATTTTCAACATGCACACTCCCAAAAATTTGAAGTGCTCCTGCTCCAGGAAACCCACTTCCCTGATACTTATTTGCCTAAATTCATACACTCCAAATTTCCACAGTTCTTCCTGGCTAACGCAGCTAATAAGACAAAAGGGGTTGGCATTTTCTTTTCTAAACACTTGGGCTTCTCCCCCACATCAGAAGTTAGAGACCCGGAAGGGAGATACATTCTGGTGTCAGGGACAATGGAGGGGATTTCCTACACGTTTGTGTCCTACTATGCCCCCAATCAGGGACAGGCTAGGTTTTTCACCAGAATGTGGGCGAAGCTTGAACCGTATTTAACGGGTACCTTGATAGTTGGGGGTGACTCCAACACGTCATTGGATAAGATGTTGGACAAGTCCAGCCCTAGGCGCCCTAGGGTCTTGGGGCCACCAAAACGTGGTCTCACCATCGCTAAGCAACTTAACTCACTGGGTCTGATAGACATATGGCGGGAACTCAACCCTTCCTCCAGGGAATACACACATTTCTCTGCCCCTCATGGCACATTTGCCAGGATTGACCACATTTTCTTGTCATCGGCTGAGGTCCCTCTGGCCATTAAAGCGAATATTAGGGAATCACCTCTTTCGGATCACTCCGTGGTCATCTTGGACCTCCTGTCCCCTAGATCACGGGATGGGGTGCGCAGGTGGCGTCTGAACGAATCTTTGCTCAGTAATCCCTCTCTCTGCAATATGCTGGAAAAAGACATTACTGAATACTTTCATTTGAACGCTCAAAGCGGGGTCTCACCAGAAACCGTGTGGGCTGCTCATAAGGCTGTCATGCGGGGTAAGCTTATCCAGCTGGCGGCGAAACTTAAGCGGGAAAATCAAATTGATATAGCTAAACTGGAGAAGGAATTCCGGGAAGTGTCTAGGGCACATAAGAAAAAACCAACTCTAGCGTCGCGACAGTGTTTGGAAGCGGGTCGTCTGGCCCTGAACATGGCTCTTACCACCCGGGCAGAGAAAAGTTTACGTTGGTCCTCTGCACAGTTCTATTACCAAACCGACAAAATAGGACCCCGGCTAGCTGCTAAACTTTCCCCCAGGCCCAGATCCTATGCTTTTCCCAAAATTAAGACTTCGGATGGATCCATGACTCAGAACCCACAAAAAATTATGACCGCTTTTTACAAATTCTACTCTCAGTTGTACACTCCTAGTGAGGGAGCGACCATCCAGGGCAGGACGGCCTTCCTGGATGGCCTGGCATTACCTAGTATTTCCGAGGCTCATATGAAATCCATGGAATCCCCCATCTCGGAGCTAGAAATCTTAGAGGTAATTAAGCATTTGAAAAAAGGTTCGGCCCCCGGGCCTGATGGGTTTTCCTCGGGTTATTATAAAGCGTTTGGTCCAGTGCTTGCCCCGCATTTGGCGCGTTTTTTTAATTCCCTTAGGCAGGGACAGCAATTAGAGGCTTCGGCCAATACCGCATACATTTCGGTTATCCCGAAGCCGGGCAAGGATACTTCTGACGTTAAAAATTATAGACCAATCTCACTGATTAATAACGATTTAAAAATTATGACGAAAATATTGGCCAATAGGTTGGCGGATTTTATAGGCCGCTATATTCACAAAGATCAGGTGGGGTTCATGCCGGGGAGGCAGGGACCTGACCAGATCCGAAGGGCTGTGGACATCATTTCTCTTCTGGGGGCCCCCTGGGATGGAGGGAGACCCCAACAGGGTTTCCTCCTTTCCTTGGACCTCCAGAAGGCCTTTGACACGGTTGAATGGCCATATGTGTTTGATGTCTTGAGCAGGTGGGGTTTTGGCCCCTCTTTCCTAAACACCTTAAG
This sequence comes from Pelophylax lessonae, assembly GCF_965119305.1. NCBI lineage: Eukaryota > Metazoa > Chordata > Amphibia > Anura > Ranidae > Pelophylax > Pelophylax lessonae. Next base: position 61,217,678 of record NC_138772.1, read on the forward strand.
AGCCCTCTACTCTTCTCCTATTGCGCACGTGAAACTGCAGGGCCACTATTCGGACGCGTTTCCGATACACAGGGGGACCAGACAGGGCTGTCCACTGTCCCCCCTCATTTTTGCGGTGGCCATCGAAACGCTGGCTATAGCAATCAGAAGCCATCCTGATATTAAAGGGATTTTGTGCGGGGGTAGAGAACACAAGTGCGCATTGTTCGCTGATGACCTTCTTCTTTTCCTCTCGAGACCGCTCATTACTAGTCCCAATCTTCTCAGACTGTTGGATGAGTTTGGGAAAATCTCAGGCCTCCAGGTAAATCTCTCTAAGTCAATAGCCTTGAACGTCAGTCTCCCGCAATCAATGTTGCAGACCCTCCGGGAAAATTTTCCGTTCTCCTGGGCCACCACCTCTATCCCGTACCTGGGGGTCAATTTGACCGCCTCCATCTCCTCTTTGTACCAAGCCAACTACCCGCCTCTGTTCGCTAAATTGTCTACCGATATGGAACTTTGGGCCAGAGGGAACATTTCCTGGTTGGGAAGAGTTCATTCTGTTAAAATGAACCTTCTCCCCAGGATATTGTACCTTTTTAGATCACTCCCGATACAGGTAACTAAAGGGAAATTGCAGAGTCTTCAATCCAAGATGGTTCAGTTTATTTGGGGCACCAGAGGTCCCCGACTCCCGCGGAGGGTCCTCTTCAGAAGCCGCTTACAGGGGGGCCTAGGGGTCCCCCTGCTTTGGAGATACTACCAGGCAGCCCAACTGGCACAATTCTCGGTGGTATATGCTATGGGGGGCAGACCGGATTGGGTTGATATGGAACGACAATCGGTCCCTAATCACACCATAGATTACTTGGTTTGGGCTCCTCCAAGTAGGAGACCTCCTGTATTGGCACCTTCCCTCTCTCACTCATTAGCGCTGTGCGATAGACTATATACACATCCTACACTTATCTCGGCTCACAAACCCCTGACACATATTTTTAACAATCCGGACTTTGTTCCGGGACTAAACATAAGGGCTTTTCGATGGTGGACCAACAAGGGACTATTCAGGATAGGACACTTCCTCTCACCTCAGGGCCCCTTGTCAGTCGCACACTGTACGAGTAAGCTTGATATGCCTTCCTCAGAAAAATTTAGGTTGCACCAGATTAGACATTTCCTATCATCTATGGTCGCAGGTTCAGATGTTGAACCCCGGGCCACTTCATATGAATGCTGGTGTGCACAAGCTCAAGTCCAGAGGGGAGGTATTTCGTTGATTTACAGGGCTTTGATCGACTCACCTGACAAGCCCGGTTACGCCCTTTCCTGGGAAAGGGATCTGGAGCTATCGTGGGAACCGGACACCTGGAACTCCATTTTCCGGAGGGCTTTTAAAGGTATCTTGAATATATCTCTAGTTGAAGCTAATGTTAAGATTATTACGCGTTGGTACCTTGTTCCCACCCGTCTAGCCAGAATGTACCCGGGGACTGATCCTCTTTGCTTTCGCGAGTGCGGACATCAGGGTTCCTTGCTCCATATTTGGTGGGAATGCCCGCGTATCCGTAGTTTTTGGAATAAATTGTTTAGTCTGATCCGCAAAGTTACCGGGCTTCCGGCTCCCAGGACCCCGGAAGTAGCACTGCTTCTTGGCTCTGGTGTAAAAGGGCCCAGAACCAGTTTGAAGCTCATGCATTTCATGTTGTTGGGGGGGAAGCTTACCTTGGCTCGGGCTTGGAAGTCCCCCTCGGTCTCAATGGGGGCGACCAAACGCAAAATCTCTTGGATCATGACCCAGGAGAAGATGGTCAGCATCTTCCGTGACAAGCAAGCGGAATTTGAAGCAGTATGGGAACCCTGGCATCTGTACATCTCACCTCCCTCATCCTAATTGTCTGTGTTTTGTATTTTCTCCACCCGATCCCTTCTTGCATCCACTCCAGCATCTCCATCCTTTCTCCTATCCCCTTTCTCTTCTTGTGTTCTTTCCTTCTTTTCCTTTCCTTTTCTTCCTTTCGGATATTCCATACTTCCTCCTTTCTTGTGGCTTATAGGGTATCTACCTCTCTCAGGACCTATATCTTCAGAGGGTGATTATATGCAACCCCAGTTCATAAGATTCAGGGGGGGGGTTCCCCTTCCTGGTTTACAGAGGGCATTTGTAACTTACATGGAGGTCCACGGTTATATTTTTCTGTGCTTTGCTTGCGGGCTGGGATTCTGTTCTGATCCTCAGACGTTTTAGTAATACTGTTTTAGTAACCATGCCTATCTCGTATTGCATTGTTGCCATTATTATCATTACAAAGTCCCTTTCCGAGAGGGCTCTGTATATGACACATTGTATACCTTTCTTATGCAATATTTCCTGAGATTGTATGTTATTAATCTACATATGTCTTACAAAATAAAAAACTTTTGCAAGTAAAATTACACACACCCGCAAAAGGACAAGCAGCTTCGATATACTAGATTTTCCGCAGGTGATGCTTTAAAAGCCCCTGCAGGTCATCACTTTAAAATAAGTATCGATTGGCCTTAGAATTATTGCTCACTCTGGTGTGCGCAGTGATATGTAACATGTGGAGCAGAAGCAACATTTTTGTACACAGGCACCCAGACAGGTGTTTTATGTTCAAGTTGGTACATGGGGGTGGGCTCAAGATTTTTTTAGGGGGCAGTTGGGTTGTGAAGTGCTAGGGTGTGGCTTTTTTTGACACTTTTTTTTCCCCTCAGTGATATTTGTGACCTGTTCTCTGTAATAAGACATCAGGGGTCTTTGAGACCCCCTGAGGTCTCACCTACCCTTTATTGAGGCTAAAGGAGCACATATCATGCCCCATTAGATTTTTCCCTGACCACAGTGGCCAGGGAAAGTGACAATAGAAACCAGAAGTAACATTATACACATGGCTTCCAGGTTCTTTACAGCTTGCGGGGGAGTCAGCCAACAGATATTTGCTGGTCTTCCTCCCCTCCGCCAGACGAAACACGCCACGTGGGTCCCAGGCTTGCAGGTGGGACAGCCGAGCCTGGGAAGCCAGGCGGGGCAGGCAAAGTTTCGAAGGTCATAAAAAGCAATCAGGCGGCTGTATAGCCTGATCACTTTTATTAGAAAGCCAACAGGCAGCATGTGGAGTGTATGGAGGGGTCCGACTGACATGATTGACTTATGTGCCATCTGAATTCCAACCATTTGAATCTTGAATCCACACATAACTTTCACTCAGTCCACATTGAATATTTAGATGTTGTTCTGACAGGCAATGAGGAGGATGGCACAGTCTCTACCAAAACATTTAGGAAAGAGAGTGCTGGCAACTCTTGACTGCTGAGGCGCATAGGTCCAGAAACAAAGTTAACGTTATGACCCAACACCCCCTTGCCCCCTCCCCATATAAAAAAACAACGCTTACCACAATTAAGTTGGAAAGGGCAAGGCCCCAGCTTTTATTTATTTTCCAATAATAAACCAGAACACGTCTAGACCAGTGCCAGTCACAGTTGTACTGTAAGCACTCTTAGTCATTAACATAACTTCCAAAAAGTGGTAAGGGGGAAGGGGCTGTCCTTACCATCAGTGCTTGACAGACAGCCTACCCCCCAATTTACAAACAATGGTGTAACTCATTACCGGAACTTTAGCGCTGGCAAGGTCAAAACCGCCACGAATGCTGTGACAGACCGACCGAACGACAGGGTGGGGGGGGGGGGGTGGTCAGCTCTTCACCGCGATTCTTCTCAAAAATGACCCAAAATTCCTTGGGAAGGTCCTCTTAACTGAGCTCAGGCCCATTCCCATACCCAAGGCTCTGTCCAATCCATTTGACCCATATATCTTCCTGCTTGGTCCCAACTCCTGGCCATGCCCCCATCAGTCAAGGCGCTCTTTCCCTACAGGGGTCAAGAGGCCTTCATTGTTGTTAGCCTCTCATTGCCGTCCTCCGCACACTCTACGAGCATTACCTGTAGGAGGGTTCATTAGGGCTAAAATAAATTCTTCTCTGGACAGGGAGTGTAACATTGTATCGGGCAGGCAATAGAACGAAATTATAGTGAAGAATTAATAAACAATTAGCCAATGAGAGAAGTCGTAACATGTTAATTAACCCGACTTTTGGAGGTAAGAAACGGCCCTCTTGCAGGAAAAGAAAAAGGCATATATTTTGTAACTTCATATTCAGCACAATATAACCAAATAGTGAAAATTATGAAGCGTTGCCTTCCTATTTTATATGCGGATAATGTACTTTATTATATTTTGCAACAGGGCTGTTATTTTTCTAGCAGGAAAGCTTCTGCTTTAGGGGCTATGTTGTCTCTGTCTCTTTTTCGTTCCCACAGTCCTCGGACATCTCACACTTGGCTGAGGACGGTGGGATCATATCCATGTAGTTTTCCCACATGTAAACAATGTGTAAGACATAAAAGTACAAGTGTCACCTCCTTTTCTACAGGAGAGTCTTATTCTCTCAGGCATTACACTAAAATGGTCATTTATGTTGTAGAGTGCAGAGTCTGTCAATTACAGTACGTTGGATGCACCATTCGGAATCTGAGGATAAGAATATCTGAACATTTTAATGATGCATCGAACGTTAATGCTAAAACTATTTCTAGTGTGTCCAAACTTTTTAGGGAAATTCATGGGGGTAACCTCAATTCCTTTTCCTGTTTTGGTTTGGAACAGGTTGGAAGACCAGCTAGAGGAGGTGACACACACCGCAACCTACTTCAACGTGAGGTGTGGTGGATACACAAGCTTAACACCAGAGTGCCCAGTGGAATGAATAATAGAATGGACATAAACCTTTTTTTGAAATAATTGTGTAGCATGTAAAGTGTTAATGTGTATTTTTTTATTGTGTATATTTTTTGGAGTCTGACCTAATTGTGCCCACCTCCCCCTGGTGTTTTGCATTGATCTTAATTGTAATTATGCATGTACAGCCCCTAGTTTTAGGCACAGTTTGTTACTATATAAATTAGATTTTTTGGCATATGTGTATGCTATGAGGAAGGCTTAAAGCATCTGTCATGTTGCTACTGCTGTTAATGCTGGAATACATTTTTGCAAAGAAGAAGCTTTTGTGTGCTGGCTTCCTTTATATAGCATGTGGAGTGTACTTTCATTAGAAAGCCAGCAGTCAGCTTTGTGCATTGACATAGGTCAGTGGCAGTAAAAGGGTTAAAGGAGACCTGTAATGTGTTAGTTGAACCTGAAAAAAGGTAGACGGAGGGCAAAGGACTATTCACTAGTATTGCTTGTGCTCTCCCTGAAGTGGCTCTTTTAACCATTACTCAGGGCCAGTGCCATCCATAGGCAGGGTAGGCGCTGGCCTAGAGCGCAAATCAGTGGGGGGCGCTGGAGAGTGGCATTGCTATGTGGGTGTGGGGGTGCAGAGCAGAGCCAGAGCATGACACCAGGTCCATATTGACACCGGGCATCGCATTTAGAGGGGCGCTGCGGCTCCCTCCTTCCTTTTTCTGGATCGCTGCTATCCTCTGAGCTCCTCTGCGCAATGTGTGAGGAGGATGGGGGAGGAGGGAGCGAGGCAGAGACATACACCTTGCCCGTGGTCTGATCATTCCACACAGGATCTCCCTTCGGCTGCAGCCTGCTCGCTGCGGACCTGACTATAGCCTCCTCCTCCTCTGTACACAGGCCAGGTAGAAGAGCCGAGGAGGATAAGGGACACCTGCCCACAGGCTGATCTCTGATTATAGGGGTCTTACAGAGGAGGGGGACAAGGTGATTTGAAATGGGGGGGGGGGGGGTAACAAGGGGCCGGTTATGCTGCAAGGAGTGATTTTAGGGAGGGGTTGGGGGTTAGGGGATGTTTACTAGGAGGATGCTTTGTTTTGGGTTAGAAAGGATTTGTGCTAGGAAGAGGGCAGCAGATTTGAAGTTTGACCACCCTCAGCACAATTCCTCTCCCCTCCTAAAGCACCTCCTAGCACATATCCTTTAATCCAATCCCGTCACCCCAATCCTATCCCAGCTCTATCTATTCCTCTGATCCCATCCCAGGTCCATCCATCCCCTGATCCCATCCCGGCTTCATCTATCCCCTGATCCAATCCAGTCTCCATTCACCACCCAGATCCCATCCCAGCTCCATCCACCACCCTGATCCCATCCTGGCTCCATCCATTCCCCTGATCCCATCCCGGCTACACCCATCCCTTGATCCCATCCCAGCTCCATCCATCCCCTGATCCCATCCCGGCTCCATCCATCCCCTGATCCCATTTTGGCTTCATTCACTCCTTGGTCCCATCTATGCTCCATCCACTGTGGCAGGCTGGTAGGAAGAGGCACGCCAATGCACTAGCCTGCTCAGTGCCAGGGGGGAGGTGACACCATGTTTTACTGCTCCAGGTGACACCACTAGTGCTGGAGGTGCCTCCTCCTTATTAGCCGACTGTGCGGCTTAGGGACAGCCTGAGAAGGAAAGGGGACTTCCTGCCACGAAAAGCTCAGTGTCTCCCCCCAGTTCAGATGGGCAGATGGTGGATCCTGGCATTCCAGGTAATGGCAGCTGAGTGAGCAGTGTCTGTGACAGCTGATGATCTCCCGCAGAGGATCCCCAGTGATACATGTACAGGTACTGACCCCCCCCCCACACACATACACTCACACACACACCTTCGAGCCCCACTGGCTGCAGGGGGCAATCTACAGATAGGAGTATCTGCATGAGACCCCCCACCCCTGGCGAGCTGGCACTCCTTACTGCCCCATGACAGACAGACATGGGTAGTAGGCTTACGCCTGCACTGCACCCTGCTTCTTGTGACTGATTTCTATCTATTTACTACCCTAGCCAGTCTATATACTACCCTAGCCTGTCCTTATACTGCCCTAGCCTGTCCTTATACTGCCCTAGCCTGTCCTTATACTGCCCTAGCCTGTCCTTATACTGCCCTAGCCTGTCCTTATACTGCCCTAGCCTGTCCTTATACTGCCCTAGCCTGTCCTTATACTACCCTAGCCTGTCCTTATACTACCCTAGCCTGTCCTTATACTACCCTAGCCTGTCCTTATACTACCCTAGCCTGTCCTTATACTACCCTAGCCTGTCCTTATACTACCCTAGCCTGTCCTTATACTACCCTAGCCTGTCCTTATACTACCCTAGCCTGTCCTTATACTACCCTAGCCTGTCCATATACATGCGGACCATGGCTAGGAAAAGAGGCGGTGCCGCCACTATTTGTCTTCCGGTCCGGGTCCAGAAAAGCTGGTGCCGGCCTGTGGACCAAGGCTGAAGAAATAGGTGGAGAGGCGTCACATAAATATTGACCCTGCTACCTCCACCGCATACATGTACAGGGTTAAGGGGTGAGGTCAAGGGTGGAGCCGGGGGGGCAGCAAAATGAGGTTTCCCCTAGGGTGTCAAAAATCCATTACTGACTGCCAAGAACTGTGTCTCTGTGTGGAGGCAGCCATCTTAGCAGAAGAAAGGCTTTGCTTCCTCATGTCAGAGCTGCCCTCCCGAAGACTGGTGATCGGACGATTGGTTGGATAATGGTCAACAAGCAGGAGAAGCAGAGGAATCACAGATCCACAAAATGGGGACCCATTCATACCAGCAGCATACGCTACCGCACTGATGCTGGTGTGTGCTGGAAGGGAGTTGTGCAGATAAAAACAGCACATTACACTTTACTGTTTTTTGTTCAAGTGACCAGGATCTCAAAATTAAATTACTCTGGAAAATATAGAAGGAAGATTAATTACTTCATCTCCGGAAGCCAGGTTTTTGCGCGGTTGTGCGACATTGTACACAAACAAAATTTAGGTTCTTTTTTTCCCCACAAATGGAGCTTTCTTTTGGTGGTATTTGATGACCTCTGCATTTTTTTTTTTTTGCGCTATAAACAAAGAACCAAAAGGTTTACATTCTGCTATACAACATATCCAAAAAAAAAATGTAAAAAAAAAATCAAATTTCTCCATCAGTTTAGGCCAATATGTATTCTACTACATATTTTTGGCACAAAAATCCCAATAAGCGTAGATTAATTGGTTTGTGAACAAAGTTATAGCATCTACAACAGTGGTTCTTAACCTTGTTGGAGGTACTGAACCCCACCAGTTTCATATGCGCATTCACCGAACCCTTCTTAATTGGAAAAATAAAATATGATTTTTTCAAATTCAAAACATAGGTATATATTTAGGTATATATTTAGGTATATATTTATACATAGGTGCACAAAATGAACAAAACCATTAAAGAACAAAACCAAAACCATTAAGAACAAAGAACAAAACCATTAAAACATGATTTTCACACAAAAACACTGGGGGTGGGAGGGCATACCATGCGGTGTCAGGAGGGCACAAACTGGGGGGGAGGTGTTGGGAGGGCATACCATGGGGTATCAGGAGGGCACACTCTGGGGTGGGGTTGGGAGGGCATACCATGGGGTGTCAGGGGGGCACACACTGGGGGGGGGGGTTGGGAGGGCATACCATGGGGTATCAGGAAGGCACACACTGGGGGGGTTGGGAGGACATACCATGGGGTATCAGGAGGGCACACACTGGGGGGGTTGGGAGGACATACCATGGGGTGTCAGGAGGGCACACATGGGGGGGGGGTTGGGAGGATATACCATTGGGTGTCAGGAGGGAAGACACTGGGGGGAGGTGTTGGGAGGCCATACCATGGGGTGTCAGGAGGGCACACACTGGGGGGGGGAGGTGTTGGGAGGGCATACCCATGGGGTATCAGGAGGGCACACACTGGGGGGCATTCACAATGCTTTATTGAGCTAAATGAAAAGGACATGCATTTCCATTTGTCAGCTAACAGCACCTCTATGCTAAGCTGCAGTAACTCAGCAGACTTAGCATAGAGGTGCTTGTAAACTAATCCACCATGTGCAGCTAGCTGAGCCTACCTCCAGGAACATTCACTCGGCTCCCTCTGCTCAGCTGCTCACAGTTTCATCTTCCAAGCGGGCGCAATCTCCGTGGTCAGGTACATCCCTATCCCGCCCACTCAAGCAGCAAGCAGCCTGCAAGAGATAGGCTGGAAACCTGCTGGGGGAGGTACAGGGGGCGGAGTGTCAAGTGTCTATGTTTAATGGCTGTGAGTTGTCCCAACCGCAGCTCTGATTTCCCGGGGGGCGCTCGGCCTCACAATCAGTAATATTTTCTCGGGGGGAGCAATTGCCCCGTTTCCCCCCCCCCCCCCCCCCGCCGAACCCGCGAGACTGACTCACCGAACCCCTGGGGTTCGATCGAACCCAGGTTAAGAACCACTGATCTACAAACTATGTAATTTTTTTTTGTTACTAGTAATGGTGGCAATAAGCAACTTATAGTGGGACTGCGATATTGTGGTGGACAAATCAGACACCTAAGTGACACTTTTTTGGGTACCAGTGACATTATTACAGTGATCAGTGCACTCTCGCTGTAATAATGACACTGGCTGGGAAAGGGTTAGCATCAGGGGACATCAAAGGGTTAACTGTGTGCCTAGCCTGTGATTCAGTGTAGGGGGGGGGGGTGCTTTTACTTGTGGGAGGCATGGATCTGTGTTTCTGCTTTACAGGAACACCGGATCCATGTCTTCAGAATGACAATCTGTCTTGTTTACGTAGTGGCATTACCGCTGATCAGCTCCTGTTGTGTAGAATCACAGTAGCAGCGAGCTGGCGGCATGCACTTGCGCCCAAAGCCTGGAAGTGCAGGATCACGCATATATATGTGATTCTGCACAGCGCAGTCGCACGGTAGCAGTAAATCTGCTTTGGGGGCGGTCGGCAAGTGGTTATTAAAGGTTAGAAAAAAACTACTGTGATAATGCTACCCACGGCCTGCATCATATACAGTATATAATCTGTGATTTTCTCATCGTTCCATATTAGGTATTGAAATTTGTTTTCATTACGTTTCCTGTTTGCAAGGACAGCAAGGTGCCAGAGTTTGTAAATCCTTCTTCTATTTCACAAGCAGGGGTTCTCAGATCACCAGATTACTCATAAAACGGTGGATTGGCTATTAAGGCAATGCCTGGATGGAAAAGCCCCAAGCAGGCGGGCAGCGCTCTTTGTATGCAGTTCATAGATTCTGTTCTGTTGCACTGCAGTGTACCTTTGAAACAGAATGCAAAAAAAAGTAATTTCTAAAGCCAGCAATGAAAAGGAAAAGAGGCAGGGAGCAGAATTTAACTCCCATGTGATCCTTCACACTGATGAAGCCTAAGCAGACTGAAAAATTAGAAGTTTCAGCTGACTGCATTTTTTTTCAATGTGCATTTAACATTTAAACGTTTTTATTTATCATGCATAATGTTGCACTGCTTACTGGTTTTGCGGAATAAATTAACAATATGCAGTATACTGGGCCCATCTGACTCATTACAACCATTTAGTTTCTCCATGTTTCTTTACAACCTGCAGTGGAAAATAGCACACAGGTTTGGCTTCATACGGCCATCAGTAGTGCTCAGGGCCGTCTTAATGATTGGGCACACCCTGGGCACTGCCCAGGGGCCCCAGGTTCATCTGAGCCCCATGATCAGGGCCAGGACAAGGGGGAGTGGCTGTATTGGGTGGGGGGGGTGCACAGGTAATTTGTGGACAATCTAAACAAAAAACAGACCAGGGAAGCACATGCCCTAGTAGTACAATAAACTCCTTTATTAAAGCGATTGATACGTCTCATTTTTTTTCTCCTAAAATAACAAACATATTATACTTACCTCCTCTGTGCAGTTGGTTTTGCACAAAGCAGCCTAGATCCTTGCCTTCTCGGGTCCCTCTTTGGTGCTCCTGGCCCCTCCCTCCTGACGAGCCGAGCCGCAGCTCTAGATATTCGGCCCCACCCCCTCTCTCCTCAGATTGGCTGAGTTTGTCTCAGCCAATCAGGGGAGAGAGTTCCAGATGGGTGAGACACCAATAGACATTGCTTAATAGAGATTGGGCTCAGGTTAGCATTAGGGGGGCTGGGGGAGGGGGGCTGCTGCACACAGAAGGCTTTTTATCTTAATGATTAGAAAGCATTAGGATAAAAAGCCTTCGACCTTTGCAACCCCTTTAAGAAAAGATAAAATGACACATAATGTACTCGCATGCTCCTGGAATGACACCAAGCTCATCACACAACTGTGAGAATCCACCTTCAGAACCAAAGTATGAATGCCGCTAGATGTATTTCACTCAGCTAAAGGCTCCTTTCCCCATGCCCTTGTGTTAGAAAAGAGAGAAAAGAGCAGGGAGACGGCCACAATAATGGCTTGTTTATGACAGCCTTCGGGATTATACAGGACCAGCAATCATTCACTAGAGCGGTGTGCACCTAAAGGAGGCTAGGCTGGTTGCCATAGGTTTGAGGTCATGTGCCACATCAGATGGCTCCGTAGGTTAAGCATGCCTGACTTAAACCCTGAGGTACTTATTGTCTGGTTGTACATAACTGAAAACCTGAGTGCCGAAAGGTTTCCCACATATTTGGTATATCAGCATAAACAGGTGCTCTACCTGACCTTACAACATGTCATCAAGTTGTAGCCATGGACATGTGTTAGGGCATATAGCAAATGACACCACAAGAATTATATAAAATCACAAAACTGATTATACAAAAAATGTAAAATCGCATATAGCCCCATGTCCATTGTCGGGTTCGCACATTATTTCATCCAACAATCCACATGTGGACTCAGCATGTTTTGAATTATCTTCTTTAGAAGAACATGTGAATGATAATCTCTATCATGCCATCCAATCTCTTTAGAATCAAGGATATGCAGAGTTTGCTGGAATGGAATAAAAGTGAAAATATCTTTACCAAAACGGGGCTAGCAAAGAGTGACAAAGGGCTAGAAAGACATAAATCCCGTCAGGGGACACTATTACCAACCACACAGCCCCATATTAATCCATATGCAAAGGATAAAAAAAAGAGAGACTTCACAGAATTTTCTACCAATAAGGGAATTAACCCAACATACTGTGCACCTTCTACACGGATAAAAGCCCGTTAACGTATGAAAAAAAAGTAACTGCTCCGGCTTATCCAAAACATTAGTGGCAATTTGAAGACACAAAGGTTCTACCCCCCTAAAAACCACCGGGGGAGCATCAGGTAGCTGAGGGCCAAGCACTTTGTCATTTTTTAGGACCTTCCAATGCTTCCTAAAGATGCGTTTTACATCGCTAAACTGCTTTAAATATGTGGTAATAAAAGAAAAACCTAAATGATTAGGATCTGCCTGTGTTTTGGGTTGTTTTTGTAATAGGCTAGACCTGTCGATATTGCCCACCTCATGGAGGATTGGCCAACTTGGATGTGGTACTCCATGAGGTGGGCAATATCGACAGGTCTAGCCTATTACAAAAACAACCCAAAACACAGGCAGATCCTAATCGTTTAGGTTTTTCTTTTATTACCACATATTCAAAGCAGTTTAGCGATGTAAAACGCATCTTTAGGAAGCATTGGAAGGTCCTAAAAAATGACAAAGTGCTTGGCCCTCAGCTACCTGATGCTCCCCCGGTGGTTTTTAGGGGGGTAGAACCTTTGTGTCTTCAAATTGCCACTAATGTTTTGGATAAGCCGGAGCAGTTACCTTTTTTTTCACGGTGAACGGTATGTCGGGTTAATTCCCTTATTCGTAGAAAATTCTGTGAAGTCTCTTCTACAGCTACATCTAAAATACATCCAATAAAACCTTTCATTAGTTGCTCCTCTACTAATGTTGTTTACCTTCTTCAATGTCCGTGCGGCCTACAATACATTGGCCGCACAATTAGGACATTGACGGTAAGGGTGAGAGAGCACATTAAAAACATCAAGAAGGGCTATCCCAACCACAGCGTATCGAAACATTACGCTAGATGCCATAACAAAAATCCTGCGGGCACAAAAATTTGGGGTATTGATAAATTCACCCCCCATTGGAGAGAAAGTCAAGTTCGCCGTGAGATTTCCCGCCTGGAAACCCGGTGGATTTTTAATATGAATACATACTCTCCATGGGGAATGAATATCGAATGGGATGTGAATTGTTATATTAATAATAGCTGAATTGTTGATTAGTGATGGCTTTTTTATCCTATTTTTTATTTGGGTGGATTAATATTTTACTAATATTTTACCTATATTGCATTGGTACATTCTATATTTTAATGTATGGAGTTCTTTTCCGGTGTCCCCTGTGTCAGCTTTTGTTGTGTATCCGTCCTTGCTGACCTCGGTGACATCCGATTTTAATTAATTTATATCTGATATAATATGCATATATGTTTTTTTCAGGTATGTGCCAATATGGTTGTTTTTATATATTATATTTATTGTAATAGCTGATGTGCAATATGCGCCCCGCTAGCTGCTTGTCTTCTGTTTCCGGATTCCGGGATGTGTTCACAGTTTGTTTTCACCCCCGGGACTTCCGGCTTTCAGAGGCAGCCGAATGGAGCGCAGTAGCGGTTGCTTCCGCTTTCGCTCTATTTCAGCGTGCTGACGTCCCTGTAAGCTCCGCCTCTGATGATGTAATTTCCTATGACGACACGCGCAAGGTGACTCTGGAACGATCAGCATGCTATGTACACCGCGGTATTTTGATTTATGATATGCTCTAAACTTTCGCAAGATTGTGAGTACCTTTCTTTTATTTAATAAACGTCTACTTGTGCAGTCTACACTATTGTCCTCCTCTGTTCTTTGAGGTTTATTGGAGATATTTTGGAGATATTCTGAATAGTTCCTGTGGCATATCCCTTCCTTTGTTGAGCTGTCTGAGAATTTACATCGCCTGTATATGATCACCATCTGGTAAGCAGTTAATGTGCTCATCACGACTGGGTGTATGTTCGTCTGACTTCACCATTGATATGGGATCTTGCTCCTATTTTTCTTCCTCCATATACTATATTGGACATTTTGGACTGCAATTGGATGTTTTTATTACAATTTTTGGCGCTGCTTTTATCTTCTTCTTACAATAGACATGGCCCTACCTGCAATTTTAAAATTTATTTATAATACTTTTTGTGATTTTTATATAATTATTCTTGTGGTGTCATTTTATATATGCCCTAACAAAAGCCCATAGTTACAACTTCTGTTTGGTGTGTTGTTTTAATCATTCATCTTTCTCTTTTCCCCATTGATCCATTCCAAGCCAAAACATTATAAGTGCTCGAAAAGTTCTAGATTTCCTTGCCCCCACAATTTAAGTAGTTGAACAAGGAAGAAATCCACAACAAACTAAAACAGAAAAGGACAGCCAAGCATCAGGGTATCGTTTGGAAAAAATACGATAAAAGTCTATCGCATCTATAAAGTATTTAATATCAACAATTAGAAACGTCATCTCCCTACCAGTACAACTATCCAATGAATTTGCTCCAAAATGTAACTAGACAGCTCAATCATTATTCACGCTATCCAACCACAGCAGCTGTCAGCCTCACAGAGATTTACAGGGTGTCGGGAGCAGGGCTGGACTGTACTCCTGTACCTTCCACACGCACCTTAACACCAGAGTCTCATGCACCATTCCAGTGTGCTAGAATAGTGTGGTGGCCTCACAGACCAGCACCAGTACAGCATTTCTGTTTCTCTAAAGCCCCATACACACGCAACGATTATCGGCCGACCGATCGTCCGTCTTTTGTCTAGAGTTGTCTTTTGTTTGGAATGTGCCTAGACTGCACACGAATTTTCTCGCCCAACAAAATTCTACTTCAGAAGTGATGTCATGTGTTGGGTTGCTTTCTTTGTGTTCTTTCTTCACTGAGCATGCCCAGACTTGCTGATCAGATTTTTCCCTATCGAAATCTGTACTGACTGCACGAAAATCGTCCGTTGTGTTGACGGCCAACAAAAATTTTATAGCCTGCACACCAGATTTTTTTCGGCCGAAAAGTCGGAGTTGGTTGTCGGAAGCATCATACTAACAAGCCGAAAATCGGCAGATCGGTCGTCGGACAAAAATTCCCTGCCAATTTTCGACGCGTGTGTACGGGGCTTCAGATTGAGCAGTCTGACCATGCACAGCAAAAACTTCAGCTGAAGTAGGAAAGCTTCTATTATCTGACTAATGAATTACTAGCTGGAAAGTTATCTAATTAGTAACGATTTCAATGCATAAGGAGACAAAATGACAAAAGGCCCCTAAATTTTTCTCCAACACTGAAATTCCAAAGTAAAAAACACACTTGGCTTAAAATCCATAACAGAAGCCCACATTAGGGAGCACCAAGAGAACCTACATACAAAAACGAAACGACCAGACCCCTGCTGCACAACCTAAATCAGAAAGCTACTTAACACCAGAAAATAATAACTGGAAATGGAACCTCCTATTGGTAAACATCTGTCAAAATAAAAGCAGCTCCGAAAATAACAGCCTTGTTAATGAGAACAATCTAAGAACACCGACAACATGCAAAACGCAGACACAATAATGGACTTCGCCAGATGACATCCTTTCCCAGAGCTGCTTACTAGGGACCAGTGGTATGACATCTGCAAAATTGATTTCTCTGTCAACCAAATTTTTCCAAAATGGTAATAGCTTTAAAAGGCAAATTTGCTTGGGAAAAAAAAGAGATCTTCTATTTTTTGTCTGTGAGGGTCATTGTTTATCCAGGTCATAGGTAGTAGTCACAATGTACTGGACTTGTTCTGTGATGCTGAAGACATTTCACAGCTAATCCTGGTAGCTTCTTCTTTAGAGGCCATCTATCTCAAAATGGAACAGCCACCCCTACGCAGCATTGGGGCCACCAGCCTACATATATAAACTTTCCTAGCCCAGCATTTATATCCTCACAGATAGCATCGACAACTTAATCCAATCACAATTGAAAGGCAGATGTTATTGTCCAGGAACAAGGTGGCAGCTGTGATAATTGTGGAACACCCCTTTTCTAGGTACATTACCCCATTATTGGTGTCGTGAAGGCTTCTAAAATGTTAAACCTTTGACTTGTATGGCTGAAGGTGTTAATTGTTGTCAAAACGCTGGTGTAGAGATGTTAAGATAGCCTTATATGTGGAAGACAGATCGGGACGAGCCCCTCACCCCTGTTCATGATGGTTGTTTCATTTTGACATAGATGGCCCCTTTCATGCTTCTTGCGAACCACGCCACTGCTTTAACATTTATGAAGCCTTCCTAACACCAAGGATGGAATCAGGTAACCAGAATATAGTGGTTCCTCAACATTCACACCTTCCATCTTTGTTCTTGGACATCCAATATCTGTCCATGTTGATTAGATTAAAGAGGAAGTAAAGTATGTTTTTTTTTTAACCTGCAAGGTAAAGGCATAATGCGCTAGTTTGCACACATAAAAATAGTATTTTTCCTAACAAATTCTTTCAAGACCATGTTTCAAAAATTAATACACCCCGATGAAAGTCTTGGGCCCCTTTCACACAGACTTTCTGATCAGGTCTGCCTTTCAGTTCTTCAGGCAGACCTGATCGAGGCTACCTGGACAGGTAAGTGTCCTAATATTAAAAGTAAACAGCTACAGTATTTGTAGCTGCTGACTCTTAACTTTGTCGTGGGGGGGGTGGAACTTCGCTTTAATAAAAAACACCTCTTCCCATTTCCTGCTGTCAGCAATTGCACCACATGGAAGAGAAATGTCATAAGGCCTAAGAAAGAACATAATTTCTTTATACAAGAAAGGTAAAGGCTGCAAGAAGATCAGCAAAGCTTTACCCATCACTCAGAATACTGTAGTGATACAAAAATTTACCAAAGATAGAACTGCAACCAT
The DNA here is from genome assembly GCF_965119305.1 of Pelophylax lessonae. Taxonomy (NCBI): domain Eukaryota; kingdom Metazoa; phylum Chordata; class Amphibia; order Anura; family Ranidae; genus Pelophylax; species Pelophylax lessonae. Next base: position 61,234,424 of record NC_138772.1, read on the forward strand.
CTCACAGAGACACCCAGGCCATCCACGGAAGTTTAAACCTCGACAGGAGCGTTCTTGATGAGAAAGGTTGAAGAAAACCAACATGATAGTTCCCTGTAGTTAGCTAAAGAAGTAGAATGCCAAACTGGGGTGATTGTTTCCCATGACACAATACAGCGTACACTGAAGAAGAGGAATAGCATGCATGGGTGTCGTCTACAAAGGAAGCCTATAATAAAGCCCATGCACAAAAAAGCCCATCTAGAATTTTCCAGGGCCCATGTTGAAAAAGCAGACGACTACTGGAAATTAGGGATGATCGAACAGTTCGGGTCGACCATCGGTTCGACCCGAACAATGGGTGTTCGAAATTTGGCCGAATTCCGAACTTTTTGCGGTAAAAGTTCGAAATTCGGTCACCCGAACAGCTCAAAATGCAATGGGACAGGAAGTGGGCTTTAAAAGCCTGTGATTGGCCCAGAAACGTCAGTAAAAGCCAGTGAGAGGGCAGGAGTCTGCTAGGAACGTGATTGGAGTGACTACGGGGACCAGAGGCCAATCAGGAGTGAATACACCCCCCAGTATATAACATAGCCCCGCCTAACCTCTAGCACTGTAATACAGAGGCTTTGGAAGAGAGTGGAAGCATTTGTGTTTCTCCTGCTGTGTTAAACAACGTTAGCTGCATAGACGATTGCTTGTAAAGCTCCATATCAGCAGAAGAGCAGACAGCTTACAGAAAGATTGTCAGTGTAGTTAGAAATACAGCGATTGTGCTGTTTGAGTTAGAAAAAAAAAAAATTAAAGGGACAGTGTCAGTTAGAAATTATCTTCTGCTGTATGGAGCTGTTCTTTTAGTGTGATAAAAGGGATATGCAGTGTAGTTAGGGTACTATATACCACTATAGTTAGATTCAATAATCTAGTTTTTGTAGGGATACTTTTAAGTGTCAGGGTTCCGTCTAGTGAGCAATTTGCACTGCTGATAGATCTACAGCAGGTATACGTGCTTGCTAGTCAGCTATTGTGCAAAATACATTTCAGCGATACACACATCTGCTGTATTTAGCGACAACTTTGGGTCCCATAGCAGTATGCATTTTGCAGGTGAATTTCACCACGCAGAGTTGCCAAGGCCTCAGTGACAACTTAACGGCTGTTCTTGTTGTAAGCGTTAAGTCCACTGCAAAAGGCTTTGCTACTCTGCGTCACACACATCTGCTTTATTTAGCGACAACTTTGGGTCGCATAGCAGTGTGCGTCTTGCAGGTGATTTTCACATCGCACAGTTGATAAAGCCTCAGTGACAACTATACATAAATTAAAATTCATCACAAAGAAAAACAGATTATTGTTCTTAGATTTTCAGTAGCGCAGGGATGGTGTTACCCTCCTTTCATAAAGTGCAAATAAATAAAGTGCATAAATTGCATAAATAATCCAGAACATCCAACTAAGCAAGAACATCCAACTAAGCAAGAACAAGAGTCCTTCAAAAGTCTTTGTTTATGGAGTGCCAGAGCAATACACAGTGCCTTTAATGCAGGGTCATTGGTGTCAGTTATAGGAACCACCGTACAATGTCACCACCACCAGCTATGGCACTACAATAAACAAAGACTTTTGAACGACTCTGTTCTTGCTTAATTCACCTGCAAAACGCACACTGCTATGCGACCCAAAGTTGTCGCTAAATAAAGCAGATGTGTGTGACGCAGAGTAGCAAAGCCTTTTGCAGTGGACTTAAAGCCTCAGTGACAAGTTAACGCCTGTTCTTAGCGTTAAGTCCACTGCAAAAGGCGTCACACACATCTGCTTTATTAGGAGCAAAAGAAAGGCGTAGTTAAGCAAGAAAGTCATTTTTGAAGGTTTGGCATGCTAGAATTCTCATTTTTTTTTTCAATGATTTTTTCATGAATTGGCTCTCTATCAAAAACGACAATTTTTAAGAACTTTTTTTTGCCTGATTCATAGTCCCTGGGGCATGACCCAGAACCCTAGGTACTTTTTAGGGGCATTTATTAGGTTTTAGGGCTTCAAAATTGTGTTTTTTGATTCCCAAAGTTCGGGTCCCATTGATTTCAATGGGGTCCGGGAATCCGAACCCCAACTTTTCAAAAAATCCATCATCCCTACTGGAAATATATACTCTGAAATGATGAGATCAAGATAAATGTTTTTGGAACTGATGGCTTCAAAACTGTATGGCGTCACAAAGGTGAAGAGTACAAAGAAAAATGCATGGTTTCTACAGTGAAACATGGTGGTGGCAGTGTCCTTTTGTGGGGCTGCATGAGTGCTGCTGGTGTTGAGGAGCTGCATTTTATTGATGGTATCATGAATTCATAGATGTATTGCTCTATACTGAAAGAGAAGATGATACCATCACTCCGTGCCCTTGGTCGTCATGCACTTTTTCAACATGACAACGATCCAAAACACACTTCTAAGGCCAATGTTGCATTTTTGAAGAAGAACAGGGTGAAAGTGATTCAGTGGCCAAGTATGTCTCCTGATCTGAACCCATTCAGGGAACACCTATGGGGAATTCTGAAGAGACAGGTTGAGCATCACTCTCCATCCAGCAATCAGGCTGTAAAAGAGGTCATTTTTAGAAGAACGTAAAAGGTGTTGCAATATGTCGCCATACCTAGAAGACTCGGTGCTGTCCTTACAAATCATGGAGGTCATACAAAATACTTGATGTTGTAGTTTTTGTTGTGGGGGGTATTCATTTTTGCATTAACTAATTTGAGTAAAACTGGAGATTTTGTCATCTAAGTTATATTATTAACCTTTAATGAGCTAAACAAATGTTCTAAAAATTCAGTTTTGGCAAAATTTTGGAAATTGTTCTTGTGTTCATTGAGATATTGATTAAAATCTTACTTGCTAAAAGGGGTGTACTCATTGATGCTGAGCACTGTAGGGGATGCACAGGAATTCTATGCATCCCCAAGCAGGCAGAAGCTGCTCCCAATATGACATCAATGCAAGTGTATGGCCCCGAATGCACACTGCCTTTTAAGGGCATGCGCCCATAGATGCAGCATGTGTATACCCCCAAACTGCCGCCTTTGTATCTTAAGAGGGGGTGCTTAGGGCTTGTTAACATGGGTGGGTAGAGGAGGCGGCAAAAGCAAGCAGATGAGACATGGTTTTACCGCTTGACCACCCACCTGAACAAGGAGATGCAGCCACTCAAGGTTGTAAACATGGCAACATTTAAATGGCATATCAACATTAATGGGACCACAGCCATGTGCAATGCACAAAGTAGAGGCAGAGTAGGTCCAGATTTTCAGGGTTAAAACAGGAGTGAGGAGGCAACATCACCCCCTCACTGCCTGTCAAACACCAGCAATGATAGTCATACATCTGAATGAGCCCTTTCAGCCCCTTCCTTCCTCAGAGCCTCCCCAGAGCCCTTTAGTTCCATACAACCCACAAAGCCCACAACCCAGCTCCCCTCCCCTACCTGATCCAACTGACATAGATGGCAATTAGTCCTCCTCAGACTGACACCATCAACACAGGGACATGTTTTCCTTCCAGTGACACCACAGACGCACTGACATTTTTTCCTTCCAGTGACACCACAACCACAGGGACATTTTTTCCTTCCAGTGACACCACAGACGAAGGGACATTTTTTCCTTCCAGTTATACCCCTGATACAGGGTCATTTTCCTTCCTGTGACTCCACCAACACAGGGATGTTTTTCTTCCAGTAACTTTCCGATGCAAAAACATATTTCCTTCCAGTGTTACCACTAACTAACCCCACTGTTACCCCCATATTTGTGGTCCAGTTTTTAAACTCTTCAGTTCACTGCAGTGTAATGCAACTATTGGTACTATTTTAGTGCACGTCACAAACATTAGATGCATTACAAACCTTATGCCACTATTAGCCCCACCCCTGGGGGGTAAAATTTGCCATCTTTGGGCATCGGATGACCTTGCCTCGACACAGTTAAAAGCCAATGTTTACCCTCTAAATTGATTTATAGGAAATGTGTTCATTTTTTTTAAATCTAGGTTGCAAATTTGCTGCTGTAGCTGTTGCGAGACAGGTACACTCTGAATACTATTTGCTGTATGGCTGCTAATTCTTGCAAGCTAAAACTAAAGTTAGAACAAATGCTAGGCAAATAGAGGCATGGCATTGGGGAGCTCAAACCTAAATTGGAAGAAAAGGAAAATTCCGAGAACTGTGCAAGTAAATGAGCAGACAACTTTTTTCATGGGGCACTTGGGAGAAAAACATACGGCGCGAGGTAAACAGCCTATGACTTGCAAATGTTGTATTTAGCGCTGCGTACCCAGCACTGCAGGTCATTAGGAAAAGGAGATCTTGCCGGCGATGTTAGAAAGTTGTAATAAAGTCTGAACTGTGCCTGGAGCTGGATATTTAAAAGTTGAAAGAAAGGTACAGAAACTTTCATGTAAATATTTTACTCACGAGCCACATAGGATATCAATCCACTTTGTGTGCATTAAATTAGTTTGCAGACCAAGTTATTACTGTGTAGGTAAAAAAATAATCAGCGCAAACAATTTCTAAACAATAGTGAATAACCTTCCAATTATTATATTGTGCCTAATCAAACAAGGCTGTGACTGCTGCCAACACATTTGGAGTGTGTTCACCCAACTCACAAACCGATAATAAAGTGTAACATTATAAGTGCAGCACAATCAAATAATGACAAAATACATATAGATAATAAAAATCAAAATTATGTTAAATCATTAAAGTGATAACAAAAAATGTCTTCTATAAAAGTCCAATTCATAGAATTCCACCGTAGTGCAAGTATACTGATAACAAATGATTGTATCCAACGTCTTTGGTGCCCACCACATTCAGGCAAACATCCTGCTCACCTCCAATATTTGACCCCCACCACAGAGTAAAATCCGCCTTACTGTCCACCACTTAAAATATTGGATGATACTGAAACATTCCCTCTGGTAGCACCCCTGAATCTCAGTCCTCCATCTCTTACTCCCGAGTCCCGATATTCATATGATATTTCATAAAACAGAAATGGAGAAACCATAGTGCTCTCTGCTACAAATTTATTTATTAAAAAGAAATTGGGATAAAAAACACTCACAAAGGTATAAGTAAAAAGCGCATGTCATCAACTCACCACACGGATATAAATTAGTAAAATTAGGTCAATGGCAACGGCTTCTCCCACCCCTACGCGTTACGCCCACTTCATGAGCTTCTTTCAGAAATGAAAGGCAAAACATTTTTGTATAGACATAAAAAAAACATTATAAATGGGAGGTATGTCAGGACAAGTCTGATCATTGGAGGAGTGTACACTGAGTTCCCAGCATACCTAGAGAACTGACCACAGTGTACTCTCCTGCTTAGTGTGGTCATTTAATAGGAAAACAGAGGGACTGACAGGAACACCAGGGATTTCACATAAGGGAAGCAATACAAAGAGAACAGGATACTTTCTCATATAAGTACATGGTACAGCAGGCACATGTCAGGAATATGAAGTGTTGGGGTAACAAACTCTTTAAGGTGTCAGTGCCATCTTTGTGAATATAATTGCTGAGATATTTTCAGGACATTCAGAACTTAAGAAGTGACTTGGAGAGGCAACAAAACATATTCAACATTACAGAAAAAAATCCATTAGAGTGTGAGAGACTACTACTAGATGACTCTATATTTAGATTTTTACTCAGTTCAGTTTAACATGAAACCTCAAACTCCAGAGAATTGTTGTTGTAGTCAAGTTAATGGAATCACTCCTGAAAAAGAAGGATCATTGATCGTTTAACCACTTGCTGCCAGAACGTACCATCATTGGCTTCAAGTGGTTGTACCACGGCATGGCTTTTTAGAGCCAACGGTCGGGATCTCTATTAATAACAACCAATGCGTCTAAGCTTGGCTGTTATTACAAGCAGCAGGAGGAGACGTTCCCCTCCCCGCTCCCACAACTTATCCGGGGCTCCTCCGTTCCACTGGGCAACCCGAGTAACCAGCTGGCACGTCTGCTGGATGGCCCAGAGACACAAACAAAGTCAGAATCAGCTTTGATTGAGTCTCGGCCATGGTAACCCAGAAGGGACGTTATGACATCGCTTTCAGTTTACTAAGGAACCAACAGCGCTAGTTTTCAAATGTCAAACGTATTCAAAAACGCAGATCTTGGTGTTTGGAATGCTTTCAAGTGCAGAGGAGGGGTTTGGGGTCTTAGAGACCCCAGATCCCTCCATAAAGAGTACCTGTCACGTGCCTATTGCTGTCACAGGGATGTTTATATTCCTCGTGACAGCAATAAAATTGATAAAAAAAATTAAAAATTAAAAGGGACAGTGTAAAAATATAAAAATGTAATTAAAATAAAAAAAAAAAAAAAATACATTTTTAAGTGCTCCATGCCTCCATGCTTGCGCGCAGGAGGTAACACATACGTAAGTCGCGCCCACATATGTAAACAGTGTTTAAAACACACATGCAGTATTGTCACGATCATTAAAGTGAAAGCAATAATTCTAGCACAAGACCTCCTCTGTAACTCTAAAAAAGGTAACCTGCAAAAAAATTTAAAGCGTCACCTATGAATATTTTAAATACCTTCGTTAGTCGTCATTCCACAAGCGTGCGCAATTTTAAAGCATGACATGTTCGGTATCTTTTTATTCAGCAAACATCATCTTACAAAAAAATTTGGCAAATTTTACTGTTTTTTTTTTTTTTCTAGTTCATTAAAGTGTATTTTTTCCAAGAAAAATTGCATTTGAAAAATCGCTGCGCAAATACAGTGTGACATAAGATATTGTAACAACGTCAATTTTATTCTCTAGGGTCTCTGCTAAAGAAAAAAAAATTGGGGGGGGGGGGTCTAATTATTTCCTAGCAAAAAATACTGATATTAACTCATAAGCAAGAAATGTCAGAAAAAAGCCTGGTCTTCAAGCGTGTTAAGGGCCATACACACTATAAGATTTTCTGAAGACATTTTCCTTCAGATTTACCTTTTCTATGTAGTGCAAGGGCCTGCCAGATTGCATACAAATTGAAAGTGTTTAGGTTTGACCTCATATTATATGGTTTTGGTAAATCTAAAGGAAAAAGTCTTCAGAAAATCTTATAGTGTGTATGGCCCATTAGGTTAAACATACACAACTTGTACCAAAAGCAGCAAGGCTTTACTGAGGGCAGATCATGTGAGACTAATCTGACTGAATTTTTTTGACTATATTACCAATGTTTTGGACCAGGGTGGTGCTTTGGACATAGCATATCTTGATTTCAGCAAGGCATTTGATACACTTCCACATAATGATCTAAGACAAATGTGGTACAAGCTGGAACTTAACCTTTGAGTGGTTCGGTGGATATGCAGTTGGCTAAAGGATATATACCAGAGTGTGGTTGTAAATGGGGTTCATTCAGAACAGAGAAAAGTCACTAGTGGTATACCACAAGGCTCTGTACTAGGTCCTGTTCTTTTACATCTCTATGCAAGTGATATAAGTTAACCACTTAAGCCCCGGAGGATTTGGCTGCTAAACGACCAGAGGGCATTTTGCGATTCGGCACTGCGTGACTTTAACGGACAATTGCGCGGTCGTGCGACGCTGTACCGAAACGAATTTGGCGTCCTTTTTTTCCCACAAACAGAGCTTTCTTTTGGTGGTATTTGATCACCTGTGCGATTTTTTGATCACGCGCTATAAACAAAAAAAGAGCGTAAATTTTGCAAAAATAGCAATATTTTTCCCTTTTTTTTATATGAAATTCCCCCAAAAAAAAATGTAAAAATCAAAATTTTTTAATATTTTCGGCCAATTTGTTTTATGCTACCTATGTTTGGTAAAAAAAATCGCAAAAAGCGTATTTTGATTGGTTTGCGCAAAAGTTATTGCGTTTACTAACAAAGGGAAAGATTTTTGTCATTTTTGTTGTTTTTTTTTTTAACGCGTAATGGCGGCGATCTGCGATTTTTTTTTGCGGTACTGCGACATTGCGGCGGACAGATCGGACCCTTGACTGACATTTTTGACACTTTTGGGGTTACCAGTGACATTTCTACAGTAATCAGTGCTATACATATGCACTGTTACTGTAAAAATGCACTGGTAGTGAAGGGGTTAACTTTATTTGAGAGGGAGGGGCTGTGTGTGTCCCTAGGGGCGTGATTCTAACTGTGATTGGCTGTGGCTTCAACTGTATGAGGAGTGATCAATGGATCTACATAGTAGATCCATGTGATCAGCTCTCATACAGAGAGGAGAATGACAGGCAGCTTGTTTACACAAGCTGCCTGACTATCTCCCTCTCCCCCGCCGATCGCAGAGTGGCCGGCGGCGATCGGGTCCGCCGGTCACGCGCGCGGGGGGGTCCGTGACCACGCGGGAGCGGGAGCGCGCCTCCGGCAGCGCGCGCTCGCTCCCTAAACCCTCACAGGCGAGCGACGTAGACCTACGTCACTTTGCCTGTGAGGGGCTGACCGCCCACGTAGATAGTCGTGCGGCGGTCGGCAAGTGGTTAAGGTTTATTGGGCAACGTATGTCTTTTTGCTGATGACACAAAGGTGAGTAATAGGGTTATATCCCTATAGGTGTCTGTAACATGGAACATGATTTGGCATTGCTGGAAGATTGGTCAAAGCAGTGGAGACTGCACATCAAATAAAGTTTCTGGAATTGCACAGACCATGGGGATATCACAGATGGAACATGTTTCATGCCATTAGCAGCACTTCCTCAACCCCAGTGGAGAATGCAGTTCAATGTTTCTAAATGTAAAATATTGCCCCTAGGGAAAAAGAATTCCCTGAGAGAGTACAACATTGGGGGTACAGTGTTGGCCAGCACTAGAGAGAAAAAAAGATTTTAGGGTACTTATTTCAGATGATTTCAAAACGAGCAAACAGAATAGAATAGAATTCTAATATGCATCACTAGAGGGATCACCAGCAGGAAGAAGGGGGTCATGATTCCCCTATATAGAGCTTTAGTGAGAGCTCATGTAGAAAACTGTGTTCAGTTCTGGAGACCTCACTTACACAGAGATATTGTTTAGATAGAATGAGTCCAGAGGCAGGTAAAAAAAATAGTGCAAGGTCTGGGGGGATAAAACATATTGAGAGAGACTTCAGGAAGTTATTCTGTACAGTCTGGAGGAAAAAAGGGAAAGGGGAGACATGATTGAAAACTTTAAATACATCAAGGGGGTGAATAAGCTTCAGGAGGGCATTTTTTTCAATATGAAACCAAAACCAAGAACACGGGGGACATGACCTCAAACTAACTGGAGGAAAGTTTAAAACGAATTGTAGAAAGTATTATGTTACAGAAAGTAGCTGATACTTGGAAGTAGTTGATGCTTGGAATAAACTACCAGCGGAGGTAGAGAGACAGTCAACAGTAAATGGCTTCAAACGTGTTTGGGACAAACATAGATCTATAGTCAGACAATAAAGTTAACGAAAATAAACCAAACAAGAAAAACAAATCAAAAAAAAAAAACCCCAAAAAAAAGGCAGACTCAATGGACTACTCGTTTTTTTGCTGCTGTCACTTTTCTAGTTTTTTTGGCAGGGCTTAAAAAAAAGTTTCTTTAGATTTTTCTGTTTGCTGATGCTTCTTCTCCAAAGGCAACCAGGAGTTTTACTGTGCATCAATGGAAGGAACAAACAGGCCTACTGCAGCCCTCTTGTTCTGTGCACAAAATTAGTCCTTTGTGTACAGATCTACTATGACAACAGCAATATACAGCAGGTAAAATATGTATTGAACACGTTACCATTTTTAAGGTAAATATATTTCTAAAGGTGCTATTGACATGAAATTTTTACAACATGTCAGTAACAACCCATGCAATGCATACATCCAAAGAAACCATGAAGAAAGAGGGGTGTAAAAAAGCTCGGAAAGCCAAGACACCAGCTAAAATCTCTCAGAAAATAGAAAGCAAAACTGCCCCTTGTCAGTGCAAATTAAAATCAGCTGGTTCAGTCTCAATTGATGGCCTATAAAAAGGTGTCTCATTACCAAAGTGTCACACAAGAAAGATATTATGATGGGTAAAAGCAAAGAGCCTCCTTAAGGCCTTCGCAACACAACCTTATTGTTGCAAAACATACTGATGGCATTGGTTACAGAAGGATCTTTAAATTTTGAATGTTCCAGTGATCACTTTTGGGGCCATAATCCGAAAGTGGAAAGAACATAATTTCACCATAAACAGGCCACTACCAAGTGCTCCTCGCAAGATTTCTGACAGAGAAGTGAAAATAATTATCAGAAGAGCTGTCCAACAGCCAAGGGTCACTTGTTTTGCGAGCTTCAGAAAGACCTGGATAGCAGGTACAATTGTTTCAAAGAAGACAATAGGAATTGCACTCATCCGCCATAGCCTTTATGCACCATGGAAGACTCCATTGCTGAAGAAAAAGCATGTTGAAGCTCATTTGCACAACATTTAGACAAGCCTGGAAAATGCTGGGAGTATATAGTCTGGTCAGATGAGACCAAAATTGAACTTGGTGTTTAGATGCCATAATACACACCATGTTTTGGAGGTCAAATGGTACTGCACATCACCCCAAAAAACACCATACCAACAGTGAAGTTTGGAGGTGGGAACATCATGGTGTGGGGCTGTTTTTCAGCATATGGTACTGGCAAACTTCATATCAATAAAGGAAAGATGAATGCAAAAAAGTACAAAACATTCTTGATGAAAATCTGATGCCATCTACCAGGATGATAAAGATGAAATGAGGGTGGACATTTCAGCAAGACAAAGATCCTAAACAGAAAGTCAAGGAAATTCTCAGTTGGTTTCAAAGAAAGAAAATAAAGCTGATAGAATGTCCCAGCCAATCACCTGACCTAAATCCAATAGAAAATCTAAGAACTAAAGATCAGAGTTCATGGAAGAGGAACGGAACATTCAAGATTTGAAGACTGTTTGTGTGGAAGAATGGGCCAAAATCACACCTGAGCAATACATTTGACTACTTTTTCAATACAGGAGGCGTCTTGAAGCTGTCATTACCAACAAAGGATTTGAACAAAGTATTAAAGCGGAAGTAAAATCTCCCACTCCGAAGCTTCTTTTCATCTATGTTAATTTTATTAAGATATCAAACCATTGTAATTTAGCCCCAGTTGCACGTTAATTACTTTTTTAAAAACTTTTGTTAGTTGACAGTTAGATGCTTCAACTGTTTGTTTGTTTTTTTACAGGAATTTTGATTATACAATGCATTCTGTAACCGAGGTCAACAATAGCTTGACTTTTGACATACAGTATATGATATATGGCATGTATGATACAACAATGCCATCTAGAGGATGTGTTGGGAAATGTTTACTAATACAACCTATGTAATTAGAAAGGATATGCCCAAGTGGGATCGTCTGTTCAAACTTTCCAAATAAAAGGTGAGCAGCCGAAACTGACAGTAGGGCTCTATAATGACATAAAACAAAGGAAGGTCTATGCCAGAAAAAAACTTCACATTATGATGCTTTCGCCTGATTTCCTGCAATTGCTACTACAGTAGAGCCTGGGATCTTGGTTGCCTATGGAGATCGTGAAGCTGCTATAACCCAAGTTAAGTAACTTTAAGCATATTCATATTGTATACAGACCATAGTGCTTTTTCACTACAAAATAGGTACCATTTTGCTTGTTGTATGTATTGTATATTTGTCAGACTTATATTGTTTCCCTATACTTGTAGTGGTTTATATGTACAGCATTTTTGTTTAGTAAAAGCACATTAATACACTACAGAGGTTTCTAAGCTTCCTTGTTTTATTGCAAAGTGACCTTAATAGACGCAAAGTAAAAACACCCATTCCTGTTTTGCTGCTGGGAATAAAGTAAAATACCCATCACTTATGAATACTACAGGTGTGCAGAGAGAGAGAGAAAGAGAGAGCTAAGTGAACCATTTATCATCGGTGGAAGTAAATATAACACAGTGAAGAGTGCACAGCAGATGCATTATGAGGACGCAAATGTGAACCTGCATTTAAAAGCATCACTCCACCAAAATGTGATAGTTAGGATTTAAGAGAAGTTGAATAATTAAAGAACCACCATTATAAAGGTAAGGTGTTAAAACAGCCCCACTCCCCACCCACCACTTGCAACTATTTCAGGGCACACCATTAGAGAATGCTGCTAAGGACCAGAGCATAGCGCAATGCCTTTTTCCCCCCATGTATACTCTGCGCTTGGTCCGGACATTAAAGGTCACATAAACAGGTGCATCAGGAACATGTTGAATAATAATTTCCCAGCACATATCCACTTGGTACACCCTGGCAATACTGCCAGCGATTATACAGATTAGTGAAGGGCCCAGGAACCCCTGATTAGGGGCCCAGGAACAACAATGTCTCCTACAATCCATGCTCAGTTGGCAGTCTGATCATCTGAGCGAATGTGGCTTCTTACAACTCTTGAAGGATGCAGGTAAAAAATCTACCCAGACTAGTCCTTGTTTGTGTTTCAGCGCACCTCACGCATATTCAAGCTCCTCTTATTGTATTCTTCATTTTTATTATCATTATACATGATTTATATAGCGTCAACAGTTTGTACAGGGCTTTACAAAATAAAGGGAAACAGTACAATACAATTCAATACACGTGGGTTCAGAAGGCCCTGATTGTGTGAGCTTACAATCTAAAAGGGAGGATCAAGTAAAACAAAAAGGTAATAACTATGAGGGCAAAAGCTGATGGATAAAGTAATAGTACAGTTTATTAAGTAGAGGAAGGATTGGCCTTCACTAGGGATCGACTAAAGGTAGACAGAGGAGGAGATAGCCGAACAAACTAAGTTAGAGAATTCCAGAGAATGGCAGAGACTCTGAAGAAGTTCTGAAGGTGATCATGGAGGAGGTGTCAAGGGAGCTAGAGAGCAGGAGGTTTTGGGGGGGGAACAAAAAGGATGGTTTGGGTGATACTTTGAGGGGAGGTTGGTGGTGTAGCACAGGGTAGAGTTGTGGATGGTGGCTTTGTATGGTGGTGTTAGTATTTTGAATTGTATTTCTTGGGTGAGCAGAAGTCAGTGGAGGGATTGGCAGAGAGGCGTGCAGGACAACAGTTTGTTGATTGCAGGTTGCCATAGGGATAGTGGCGGCAGTGGTAGGGGCCCTGCTCCCTTGTTATGGCAACCTGTCAATCAAAAGAGAATCAGGCAACTCCCTTGGACTCCTGGGATTAATGATGCCATCAATGATATCCCAGGAGTCCAAAGGAATCACCTGATGACAACATCGCCTAGGCGGCCAGGACCACAAGTGCCGCAGGCACATTTAAAATAAAGGTATTCAATGCACTGCGAGTGGGCATGTGGAGGAAAGCAAATTAGAAAAAAAATGGACGAAACTCTGCTTTAACCACTTGCCGACCGGTCACGTTGACCGTACTGCGGCAAAGTGGCTTGATTCCGTCCAGTGACGTAGACATACGTCGCTGGACTCCTCCCCCAGTAGGCGGCACTCGCGCGCCGCCGGAGTAGCGCTCCCGCTGTTTTCAGTCACAGCGGGAGTCGAGCCAGGGGAGGAGCGGCGGTGATCGCCGCTGCTCTTCCCCGATCACCGGGGAATCCAGTTTGTGTAAACAGAGCGGGCGGATCTCCTAAGTGACAAGGAGTGACAGATTGCAGTGTTCAGCATAGCACACGTTAGTAAGCACCAGGCAAACATTAACCCCTCCCTCTCCAATAAAATTAACCCCTTCCCTGCCAGTGTCATTTTACAGTAACAGTGCATATTTATAGCACTGATTACTATAGAAATGTCACTGGTACCCCCAAAAGTGTCAAAAATGTCAGTCAAGGGTCTGATCTGTCCGCCGCAATGGCCCAGTCCCGCAAAAAAAAAAAAAAAAAAAAAAAAAATCGCAGATCGCCGCCATTACGTGTTAAAAGACAAAAAAAACACCAAAAATGACAGAAATCTTTCCCTTAGTTAGTAAACGCAATAACTTTTGCGCAAACCAATCAAAATACGCTTATTGTGATTTTTTTTACCAAACATATGTAGCAGAAAACAAATTGGCCAAAAATTTAAAAAAAATTAGATTTTTACATTTTTTTGGGGGGGGGGGGGAAATTTCATATAAAAAAAATGTTTAAAATATTATTTTTTCAAAATAAACGCTCTTTTTTTGTTTATAGTGCAAAAAGTAAAAATCGCACAGGTGATCAAATACCACCAAAAGAAAGCTCTGTTTGTGGGAAAAAAGGACGTAAATTTTGTTTGGGTACAGCGTTGCACGACCGCGCAATTGTCAGTTAAAGTCGCACAGCGCCGAATCGCAAAAAGTGGCCTGGACGTAAGACAGCAAAATCCTCTGGTGGTAAAGTGGTTAAGTAGTTTAGTGGCCTTGCTGGTTAACAAGGGGCATAATTTGGAAATGTTGAGGAGCAGAAGGTTGCAAGATTTGGACAGTTTCATCCCCCTCTAATCCCATTTCTCCCCCATCTCTGTTTCCTCCCTCCCATCCTTATTTTTTTCATTCCTCACTCCCTTTTGCTTGATCTACTTTGATTAGTAGACATGGAACCTGTATGCATTGTATCTCTGTATGTCTTACTCCTAAAAAGGAGGGCTGGGCCTCCACTATGGATCCACTAAAAGTTAAACAAATTGATTTAGGGAGTTGCAGAGGATGGGAGAGTTTCTAAAGAAGTCTTGAAGATGAGCATGGGAGGAGGTGGCGAGGAGCTAGAGAACAGGAGGTCTTTGGAGCAGCAAAAAGGAATATTTGGGTGATATTTTAGGGTTGGGTTGGTGATGTAGCTGAAGAAAGAGTTATGTGGGGTGGCTGACATTCTTCATTATAAAACAATTTAATAAATCATCCAGCAGGGATACTTGCAATCTTCATAATGGGTAAAATCTTGTGTGCAGACCTGGGAACCCAGCACAGAGAACTCCCCAATAGAGTCCCTGGGAGATATAAGAAATTAGTTGCATTCTCCAGCATCTACCAAACACACTAGATTAGACTGGCTCTTTAACAAGGTAATAAAAAATTTAAAAGAATTTTGTAAAACAAAAGTCTCACTCGCACAAAAAGGAAAAAAAAAAAGAAATAAGGGAAGGTGTATTATCAGAATGAAAGGAAATGTATTTATACATCAGCACTTTTCACAAGCTCAGAAAATGACTGTTATTTTTAGATCTATAAAGTTCTTTGGCGACTTGGAGGCTCTATCTATAAATTCCATGAGGTGTTAGGGAGATAGTCTAGACAGCATTCAGATGTTTTCTTATCAAATGACTTGCTACAATGTAAAATGCTATTCAGATTCAAATTATTTGTCTTTCCCAGCTGCAAGAGTATACAATGGTATTATAAATTGTCAAAGAATGGGAATTCACTTTAAAAACAAAGCCATAAAATGAAGACGTGACCGCCTATAACACAGGGCTAACATTAGCAGGACTATGTACTTAATGCCTGGTGACGAGGCTTTTTACTGCAATGTATATTTATCAATGAAGAAAAATGGCGATTGCTATTTAACCTCAAGCACTTAAAGCCAAGTAATTTTCAAATGCTTAAGTGATGGAGATTTATAAAGTTTTTTTTACTCGCTTTATGAAATTAGAAAAAAGGAAATGCTAAATGTTGGAGGTTTCGGTTTAATTTTAACACTTGATTTCGACCTGTGGGAGGCTGAGAAGAAAATAACGACCTGTGTTTGATGTACGCTTTTGAAGTGATGAACTCAAAATTTTAATGGCTTTCGGTATGCAAGGCATCATTATGAGAAAAAAAGGGTGCGCACTCAGGGTCGTAACACTCCTCCAATGACAGAAAAAGAAGACATTTCAAGAGGCAAACAAAATTGATGAGATGAAGTGGATGTATTTTAACTTCTTCCGGCCCGCGCTATAGTCGAAAGACGGCTACAGCGCAGGCTCTAATTTCCGGGAGGCCGTCTTTATACGGCCTCCCAGAGACAGGCTCCCCGCGCGCTCCCGCGAGTGCGCATCAGGGAAAATCTGTGTCGGCCGTGTCCCTTGGACACAGCCAATCACAGATCGTGGTGAATGGCCAATCACAGTGGCCATTTACCACGTGATCGGACCATGCAAGGAGAGATGATCTCGTATGTAAACATATGAGATCATCTCTCATCGCCAGCTTTCCTTCCTCACACAGAGACTGCAGTGTGAGGAAGAGGAGAGGCGATCAGCGGTTAGGGGACACAGACAAATGTAATCAGGGCACTGATCACCAGTGCCCTGATTACACAAGAGGGGAAAAAATGCCATACGTGCCCACAGTGCCCGCCATCAGTGCCCCCCATAGTGCTGCCATTCAGTGCCCTTCAGTGCCTGCTCATCTAGCACCTGACTAGCAGCACTATGGGCACTGAATGTGGGCACTGATGGTGCTGCCCATCAGTGCTCATCAGTGCCGCCCATCAGTGTCACCTGTCAGTGACCATCAGTGCCACCCATCAGTGTCCATCAGTGCTGCCTCTCAGTGCCCATCAGTGCCGCCTCTCAGTACCCATCAGTGCCGCCCGTCAGTGCCGCCTCTCAGTGCCACCTCTCAGTGCCCAGCAGTGCCACCTCTCAGTGCTGCCTATCAGTGCTCATCAGTGCCGCCTATCAGTGCCACCTATCAGTGCGGCATATTAGTACCTCCTCATCAGTGCCACCTCATCAGAGCCCATAAGTGCCACCTCATCAGTGCCCATAAGTGCCACCTCATCAGTGCCCATCAGTGCAGCCTATCAGTGCCCATCAGTGCCGCCTCATCAGCGCACATCTGTGAAGGAGAAATCTGTATTTATTTTCAAAATTTACTCACAGAAAATAAGAAAAACTTTTTTCTTTTTTTTTGTAAGAAATAAAAAACCCAGAGGTGATTAAATACCACCAAAAGAAAGCTCTATTTGTGTGAAAAAAAAATGATAAAAATTTCATATGGGTACAGTGTAGCATGACCGCGCAATTGTCATTCAAAGTGTGAGAGCGCTGAAAGCTGAAAATTGGCCTGGGCAGGAAGGGGGTAAAAGTGCCCAGTAGGCAAGTGGTTAAGAAATGTAAAAAAAAAATAAAAATTATTTACATGTATTACCAGTTAATACTAAAGCTTGTCATACATCGGTACAATGTGGTTTGACATTTTTTCTAAATGTTCATTCAATTTACTATTGATTTGTGGTGTCAAATCAACTTTTGTTTTTCGACCATAGTGACAAGAAAGCAGAATGAAAATTTTTCTCAAACAAATTCAATTGTAACTGTAAATGTGGTTTTCATTCTGGAAAAATCATACATATTGTAATGAAACCCATTCACAATTCAATAATAGACTAGACTGAAATGTATTAGTGGGTGGCTCTGTCACCACCCTCCTCTCTGACATTCTTCAATTAAAAAATGGAAACAAGTGTCGCCTGAATGGTGGCTGGCTGCATCCAATGAGATGCAGCTGCTGTTTGAGTAATCTGACAGCTCCTGGTGCCGGTTGTACAATATAATACAATAATTTATATATAATAATAATATACACTACAATAGCCGCAGCCAAAGATTTGTCCATCCTTGTTGCAGGCCAAACTAAATAAATCTGAGTATTGGCTGCTTAAAGAGGAACTTCAGCATTTAAAAATATATATATATATTTAAGTGGTTCTAAAGCAGTGGTTCTCAACTCCGGTCCTCGGGACCCACTAACAGGCCAGAGTTTAAGTATTACCTTGGGGAGATGCAGACTAGAATACTGCAATCACTGAGCAGCAAATGATATCACCTGTGATGTATTTCAGTTATCTTGCAAAAATGGATTTTTGTAAAATCTTACCGTAAAATCCTTTTCTCTTAAGCTCATTGACAGACGTAGTCCTCGTTGATTAATAACAACTCGGGTTATGCTGCCCTCTACAGGAGTAGGACTAGACAGGAAAGAAAACGTTCTGGCCACACCCTAGGGGCAGTCCCAGAGGGTATATCCTCTCACTTCCTGCTACAGCAAATCAGTTATGTCACAAAGCAGTGTTTAGAGAATTTAACCCAACCCAACTCCAAAACAGAGGGGCGGGTACTACGTCTGTCAATGAGCTTAAGAGAAAAGGATTTTACGGTAAGATTTTACAAAAATCCATTTTTCTCTGTCGTTCATTGAGACAGACGTAGTCCTCGTTGATTAATAACAACTCGGGACGTCCCAAAGCAGTAACACAAATGAGGGGTGGGCTAACAGAAATCAAAATCCAGAAGGCCCAACCGGAGCCAACCAGAAGCATCAAGGACTCATCGAGCAAAAGATGAGACCTAAGTGAAAAACCCAACAAACCCTTGAGATAGACCAACAGTCTCCTCAGATTGCGGCCTGCAGAACCTTGCGGCCAAAAGAGGCATCTGATGATGCCATCACATCAACTTTATAAAAAGATGTAAAGGTATGAACCGACGATCAAGTCATCGCCTTGAAAACCTGGATCGCTGATGCCTGATGGCGGAAGACCCAGGAAACACTAGGCGCCCGAGTAGAGTGCGCCTTAACAGGGAACGGAGGATTCCGACCTTTAATAGAATAAGCCTGTACCACCGTCTGACTGGTCCATCTAGATATGGTCACGGCAGACACAGGCAACCCCCTTCTAGGGCTATCCGTGATCACAAAAAGTGAGTTCGTCTTACGAACCAAGTTCGTAGTAGTCAAGTGTACCCTGATTGTCTGAACCCCATCCAAGGAGTGTAATCCCAAGAATGGCTAGTCTTAGGACACGAGGAAGGTAACACAATATCTTTATTCAGATGAAAACTCTGAAAACCACTTTAGGAAGGAAGGATGGATTCGGAAGAAGAACCACCTTATCCCTATGAACCACCAGATATGGGGAACGACAAGATAATGCGGCCAGTTCTGACACCCTGCGTGCAGAAGTAATGGCCACCAAGAAGGCCACCTTCTGGGATAATGTAAGCAAGGGAATCTCCCTAATATCTTCAAAGAGAAGTTTCTGAAGAACCGACCACACTAAATTAAGATCCCAGGCGGTAAGAGTGCACGCACTGGTGGAGCCAGATGTCGCACCCCCTGGATGAAATTCCGCACCAAGGAATGATTAGCCAAAAGTTTCTGAAAGAAGATTGCTAACGCTGAAACCTGACCCTTGATGTGCTCAAGGACAGTTTCTGCTCAACCCCTTGTTGCAGACAGACCAAGATTCGGGTCACCGAATAGGTATGTGGGGGAAATCCAAGAGATTCACACCACGCAATATAAGACTTCCATGTGCTGGAAGTCGCTTTCCTTGCTTTAACTAGAGGTAGGAATAACTGAAGCTGACACTCCCTTGTCCTTCAGTACCTGGGTCTCAATGGCCAGGCCATTAAGCCAGCGATAGTAAAACAAGATGGAAGATCGGTCCCTGAGACCGCAAATCCTCCCTGAGAGGAAGTCTCCAAGGAGCGTCCGCGACTAGCCTCACCAAGTCGGCGTACCAGGCTCGACGAAGTCAGTCCGGAATTTCCAGAATAACTGGAATTCCCTCCACCTCTATCCTGCGAAGAATTTCCCGCAGTAACTTGAGAGGATGGAAGGCATGCCGTAGCTGATACTGCCCCCACGGGGCGATCAGCGTTTCTGCTGCGTCCGCTAGAGGATCGCGGGTGCGAGCTACAAACCTCCGCACCTTCCTGTTGAGCCAAGGTGCCAACAGATCCACATCCGGGGTGCCCCAATGAAGGGACAGCTAGTGAAAAAACCTCTGGATGAAGAGGCCATACCCCTTGATCCAGAATCTGATGGCTGAAATATTCTGCCTGCCGATTTCCCACCCCCGGAGTGAACACTGCGGGGAGATCCGGAACAACCCGTTCCGTCCAATGAAAGATGCTAGTCGTTTCGATGGCCACCAGGACACTCTAAGTGCCCCTTTCTTGACATAAGTCACGACCATGACATAGTGCGATTGGATCCGAATCGGGCTGCTCTAGAGCTACTCGGTCCAGTAAATCAGACAAAATCTGATCGCTCTTAGTTCCGATACCCTATTGGTAACCTGGATGCTATCGGAAGGAATGACTTCCCCTGGTTGAGCATCGGAGACTTCCTGGTCCGCTCGCTCAACCGGATCCGATTGTCCAGGAAATCGGAATTCTGATTCCATTAGAAAAAAATCTCCTTCAGGAGAATTCGGGTATGAGACTGGGTATACGGTACTGCCTCTAAGAAGGCCACCATCAGTCCCAGCCAATTGACGGACAGCAACATCCGAATCGTTGACTGAACCTTCTGGAGTTTCTCCGCAAGGAGAAACTTTCTTGCCCAGGATGTATCCAACATTAGGCCCAGATAGTTCAGTCTCCTGGTGGGAACCAGGGATGATCTTTGGGAAAGCGAAGAAAACGCTGATGTCCTGTGATGATGGGGATATAAGGATAGGCATCCTAAATGTCTATGGACGCCAGGAAATCCCCCTGATGCAGGGAGGCCACCACTGTTCGGATGGACTCCATCTTTCCCCAAGTCCAGAAATTGGACGCACCTTGCCCTCTTTCCTGGACATTGTGAACAGGTTCGAATAGAACCCCTGAAACCGTTCAATGTTAGAAGGGAAAAATCGCACCGGTGAAAGTGATCGAGACTCGATCCTGTATCCTGACCGTATGACCTTCCTTTAAAGAGGGATTCCTCAAATGGATAGCGCCTAGCCATGCCTTTGGAAATAACAGGGGTTCGTTTCAAACGACCCCATTTGGGTAAAGGAAAATCCTTCGCCCTTTTGGTAGGTTACCAAGTACCAAAAAGGAATCTCAGTCTCAGCTACCTCTGCCGGTGTAACCTCAAGACTAAAGGTTTCCCGGACGGACACAACTAGTGCATCCACCACTCTTGTGCTATGGCGGAGGCAGAAACGTTCTCCTCACTGCTGAGGAGACATTACCTGAGACAACAGCCCCATAAGAGGGACCTGCAGCTGCATTGACCAGCTCCGAATCCGTATCTGAAGTATCAGATAAAAAATGAGGGTAGGCGGGGGTCACTTCTTGACCCCCGTCCCTGACAGGCCACCTCCACCCGGTATACCAAAGACTCCAAAACTGCTGAAAATGCATTAAAAACAAGTGGGGTACTGGAGGGTCCTGCGGCCACCTTGAGGGGATCAGGTGGGGATACCTATGCGGCAGAGTCAATGATTATACAAGACATTTGCCAGCGACCCAAAAAAAAAAATGACAAAGTAAAAAACTTTTTTTTTTTTTTTTTGTAATCCCCCAGCGTAACAGCGCCCCTCAGTGTTACCTGCCTTTTTGGACCCCACAGAGAGAGAGAGACCCCAAGGCTCATTCCTGATGCACAGAAGTTTTCTATCAGCTTGCTCAGTGCTGTCCTGTTACAGACAGGAAGTCTTTGGCCCTTTTTCCTGGCTAAAGGAGGCGGCTCCGCCCCTTAACACGCCTTCCGGCGCCTCCCCCTGGCTCCACGAGGTGTTTGGTCACCTCAAACATGGCCGCCCCCATGCTGGAGACACGAGGCTACGCCAATATGGCGGCCTCGTGCGATCTGCCAGACAATGTCGGCGGCCTGTACAGGATTCAATGTTCGCCTGCGGGAGTATCTCGGCCCCACAACCTTCACCCTAATGGTGATAAGCCTGGCCGGCGGTACCGGACCCTGGCGGGCCGCATGCGGTCCGTGGGCCGTCGGAAGGCAGCTCTCTGCCCTTGCTGGAGGAATGGCGATCTGGACTACAGTGATTCAGGCATAGGCATCGCCCTGTGAACACCTCTGACAGGTAAGATACCTCTTGCTTCATTAGTAATGCCCATTCTAGTGGGGGGGCGTGGCCGACGAGTGATGTGAGCGGACGTGTCCCACAGTAGCTCCGCTGGTATCCTTCTATTCTCCTGCTGATCTCAGCCATCCTGTGCCCGATTCACCTGCAACTTTCAGGATCACCTCTCCACGTCCTCTGCTTGCCGGCCGTGCCACCATTTCCATCCGGACGGATGTCCTCCCGCGGCACGAAGTCCCGCTCGGCGGCGGACCCTGGCGGCCAAGATGGCGGCGCCGCGACCCGCTCGGCAAAGGAGAAGCAGAAGGAGGCTGCACAGCGCCTGTTCGCAAAGCCTCCAGGTAAAGACCTCGCTCCCCCTCTCTGTCAGGCTGATGTGGGGGATGTGGATATGACCTCGGGGGACTTGGGAGATGCTGGCCCTCTCCTGTCGCTGGACTCTGGGCCTTTGGCCCCCCGAGGCGGGAGCGGCGCTGCAGTTGGGGCCTACCTCCCCTTCCATGACCCTTGACTCGGAGCCCACCCTGCGGGATATCCTTTCAGCGGTCACCACTGGCAACGCTAACATCGCTAGATTGGCTGGTGAAGTTCAGGGCATGAAACTAGAACTGTCCCTAGTACGCCAGGACATGCAGAAGCTGCGGGATCGCACAGCTGCATTGGAGGGCCGGGTTAGTACTATAGAAGATGAGTGGCAACCATTACAGCGGGATGTTCAGTTTCTCCACTCTATTACTACAGCTAATGCAGCCAGATTGGAGGACATGGAAAACCGCTTGCGTAGGAATAATGTGAGGGCAGTGGGAATCCCTGAAAAGGCGGAGGGGAAACACCCTGTGGATTTTATTGAAGCATGGCTGCTGACAACCTTTGGCAAGGATTCCTTCTCCCCTATGTTTGCCGTGGAGCGGGCCCACAGGATCCCTGCTAGACCTCCTCCGCCGGGAGCCCCCCCCAGACCCTTTCTATTCAAGCTGCTCAATTACAAGGACCGCGATGTCATCCTGAATAAAGCAAGAACCACTGCTGATCTCTCTATAGATAATGCCAGGGTCTCTCTGTACCCTGATTTTTCTGCTGAAGTGCAACGCAGGAGAGCTAAATTTCTGGATGTTAAGAAGAGGCTGCGTAGGCTGAATGTGCCATATTTTATGCTTTATCCTGCCAAATTGAAGGTGGTGGCGAATGGATCGACACAATTCTTTGACAACCCCCAGGCCGCTGTGAACTGGCTGGATAGGGAGGAACGTCATCTAGCCCGGCAGGCACCCCCTGAGTTTGGGGACGCTGTTATCCTTTACTGGCTTTGAGTTTCAGTCTATGATGCGGAGCACTGACTGTCCGTTTCCAAGTTTTCTTTTTTTTTCTACAGTTGGTGTTTTTTACCCCCCAATAGGGGTATTACATTTGGGATCACCGCTCGGCTGAGCGAGACTGTCGTGTTTCCCCCCAGATTGATTGTATGCGGTTCCTTTGCATACTGTGCCCCTATCCTGTTGTCCTGCGGGGACATGCTGACTCCGTGGAACGGAGAATGGTTTACTACTGGGCCCTGTTGGCCCCCTTGACTTTGTTTTTTGCACTGCTGCTTTTCCCCCCTTCCCTACCTCATGTTCTTTTTCAGGTGAGACCTCTCAGGCCTAGGACTCTTCCGGCTGCAGATGGCTGGCGTGGACTGCATTTCCCTCTCTACTTACCTACGCACTCAGTGCGCATGCTCCCGGTGACTCTGTTCTGGCGAACTATGGCTGGCGGTGGGGAGTGGTATGTCGGGTGGTCTGGGGGAATTCTGCTGTTACATTTATATTGTGTTTTTGTTAACTCATGGAGCTCTCACAGCTTAATGCATTAATCTTGTCCTGGAATGTTCGGGGCCTGGCGGATGGGGTTAAGCGTAAAGCGGTATTTGCATATCTTAGGAAGCTTAAGCCCACTATTGTCTGTTTACAGGAGACCCACCTGGTGCGCACTTCCACGCATTTGCTACGCTCTCGGGCATATCCTGTTCAATACCATTCTGTTCACTCCTCGTATTCGCGGGGGGTGAGCATGTTGGTGTCCAGGGAGGTGGCTTTTGTGTGCCTGCGCAGCAGGGTGGACGATCTGGGGAGATATGTTTTTTTATTATGCAAAATTAATGGTTTTCTGTGTATTTTGGCTGCTGTCTATGTCCCTCCACCCTTCTCCCACGAGGTTCTCCGTCTATTGGCACAATTTATGGCACCCCACCCCGATACCCCAGTATTGGCCGTGGGGGATTACAATAATTATCTTGACCCGGCACTTGACAAATTCCACCCCTCCTATCACGGGCCCGCCCCTATTTCACGCCCTACGGCGTTTGCTAAGTTTTTGACGGAATTGGGCCTCAGAGATGTTTGGAGGGACAGGCAGGCCTCCACTAAATGTTATTCCTGCTATTCAGCCACTCATGGAGGACTGTCACGCATTGATTTGGCCCTGGGGAATGACTCTATGAGGCCCCGGGTGACTGATTCGGCGTACGAGCCTCGCCTGGTGTCCGATCATTCCCCGCTTTGGGTTAGGTTTTCGGTTCCGGGCTCGGGGACTCGTGGGCTGTGGCGGGTGAACCCGTTCTGGCTGACGTTGTTCCCTGAGCCGGATCCGATTGCACCGGCCTTGGAATGCCCATTCTAGTACTGCCACTGACTTCAGTCACCTTTACAGTTTTAAAATGACATTAGATAGTCAGCTCCAAAACCAAGCCTCCTGGTTTCTGTTCACAAAAATCACACTCAAATTGGGGGATCTGTGACCTGTTATAGGATAGAGGGGAGACCCATCCTACCATTCCAGAGAGGGGCCCGCGTTCACCACAAACCCGTCAGGGGGAAAGGGGGAACATACTACTCACCATACCGGAACCAGGCGGGCGCCACTCCTGACAGAACCCCTCTCCACCGGGGTGGGGGGGCTGTCGATCAGTACAGACGCCGTGACTCTTGGTCATTGGCGTTCAAGCGAGACGTTTAACTCGCAGGGTCAGTCCCCATCCAGTGGGACTATGTCGCGGCCGACCCAGCGCGGAGCTATGGCCTGCACGCGCTCGTAGGCTGAACTGGGGTGACCACTGGATCTCAACATCCAGCCCGTCGCCCAGTTACAGCTTGCTTGCTTGAAGATCTCACAGGAACACTGGAGAAAAAAGCTGTCTAAAAAAAATCTTTCTAAGAAAAAATCCTGCCAGGACCGAAGATCCTAGCAAGGCATCTAGGTCCTTACTCCTAACTAGACAGAAAAAAACTGATTTGCTGTAGCAGGAAGTGAGAGGATATACCCTCTGGGACTGCCCCTAGGGTGTGGCCAGAACGTTTTCTTTCCTGTCTAGTCCTACTCCTGTAGAGGGCAGCATAACCCGAGTTGTTATTAATCAACGAGGACTACGTCTGTCAATGAGCGACAGAGAAATCTGGCCTGTTAGTAGGTCCCGAGGACAGGAGTTGAGAACCACTCTTCTAAAGGCTTAAGGGCCATACACACTATAAGACTTTCTGAAGACTTATTCCTTCAGATTTACCTTTTCTATGTAGGGCAAGGGCCTGCCAGATTGCATACAAATTGAAAGTGTTTAGGTTTGACCTCATATTATATGGTTTTGGTAAATCTAAAGGAAAAAGTCTTCAGAAAATCTTATAGTGTGTATAGCCCATTAGGCCCCTTGGATCTGGTGGATCTGAACGGATGCCCCATGCATCTCTATGGGGCATCGGATGTCAGCGGAGACATGTCCGATCCGTCAAAACCGGATGGATGGAAACCCTATTTTCCATCCGTTCGGCGGATCGGATGAGAACGGACAGATGGTCCGTTCCCATCCGATTCCCCCATAGAGATGCATGGGGACCTGACAAAGCGCGGAGACACGGCTGTCATCCTCCTGCTCAGCGGGGGATCGGCGGATCGATCCCCCACTGAGAAACTGAGTTCGCCTGATGGACCGGACTGTGTGAAAGAGCCCTTAAGGTTTTTTGCCTTAAAGGATATCTAAACCTATAGCTCCCACCTGTCCCTGATTTCAAGGGCCTGTCCCTGATTTGGAACAAAGTCCCTCTGTCCTCCTCATTTCTCCCTCATTTTGGTCTGATTTATATAGTTGTAAATAAAGTACACTTTTTATATTTCACAAAGTGTTTTCCAGTGCTAAACCTTTCATTACATTTCTAAATTGTTGCATTTGTAAATTTCAAAAGTCCATCTAAAGGAAAAGTAGTGGTAAAAAAAGCACTTGTGGGTTTAACTAATTATTTTAATTTGTATAATTCTCCTTTAAGGGGGTGTTGCGGGGGGGGGGGGGGGGGGTGTCCTATGCATACATACTTTTGCGAATAGGTGTCCCTACTTCCCATCTCAAAAAGTTGGGAGGTATGTGTAAACGCAACATTTCATATTCCTGATATGTGCCTGCTGTACCATTTTCTTGTATGAAAAAATATCCTGTTTTCTTTATATTGCTTCCTTTGTGTGAAATCCCTGGTGTTCCTGCCAGTCCCTCTGTCTTCCTATAAAAAAAAGGACCACACTGGGCAATAGAGCACAGCATGGTCAGTTTTCTGGCTATTCTGGGAACTCAGCCTGCTCTCCTCTAATGAGCAGACTTGTCCTGAGACACCCCCTGCACAGTCATTCATTGGGAAGTTCAGTGTGCTGCTGTTTCTCCTTCTCAAGCTCTCTCTGCAGCTGAGAACAGAGAGTATGTGATGACTTACCAAAAAGAGGAAACATGCATTTTAATTTTTTTTATAAGTATACACAAATGTTTTGCCTTTCATTTCAATTTTAAACTGAATAGGTTGTTTTACAAGGTGAGGATTTATACAGTATATATTTTAATGCATTCTCTGAATTAGGGTAAAAATAAAATCAGTGATCAGGATCCCCACTACCCCCCTAAATACTTACCTGAGCCCAATCTCAATGCATCGTTGTGCCCGAAAACAGCGATTTACTCTGCTCTCTCCCCTCACAGGTCAGAGAGGTAGCAGCGGGAGCCAAATCCTGTGAGAAGGGAGTGGGGTGTGGCCAAGCAGCGTTGTGTGTGTCTATTGATGATTGACACTCAGGATTGATCCCGAACAAGTTCCCCCATAGCAAGAGGCTTGCCGAAGAGGAGGAGCCAGCTGGCAGGGGAAACCAGGAGAGGAGGTTCAGTGCTGCTCTGTGCAAGAGCAGGTAAGTATGACAAAAGCCAGCAGCTTCTTTTCACTGCTGTCAGTCTCCAGCACGGCCATCTTGGATTTGGGAGTCAGCTGTAACTTCCTGAGGAATCATCCCGGGCTCCCACTGCACACATGCAAGGTTGTGTGGCTCTGTGGGATTTGGTCCCGCAACCTCCTATGGTGTGTCAAGTCCCAGGAGGCTGTGGGTACGGAATGTGGGCAGGGGATGGGGTAAAGCTGACTTCATTCTCGCCTAGGTGAGAATTGAGGAAGTGGGAGCTTAAAGCTTTCAACAAAGGTATGTGCGTTCCTTAAAAAAAAAAAAAAAAAATCTAAAATTTTAGGGGCGGAGGAATAGTGCCGCTTTCACTTTTGAGTAAAGGTCCACTTTAAAGACAGCAGTTGTGCAGAAAAAAAACGATCCCAGTCATATTCCCCACCCAATGTTCAGCAGCCCAGGAAGTCTCTGCAGGTCCATTGGTGTGTGATCATTTTACATTACATTTTTTAAATGCACACTATATTGTCAAAGGTATTGGGACACCTGCCTTATTAACATGCACATGAACTTTTATAGCATCCCAGTCTTAGTCCGTAGGGTTCAATACTGAGTGTGCCCACCCTTTGCAGCTATAACAGCTTCAGATCTTCTGGCAAGGCTGTCTACAAGGTTTAGGAGTGTGTCTATGGGAATGTTTGACCATTCATCCAGAAGCCAATTTGTGAGGTCAGGCACTGACATGGACGAGCAGGCCTGGCTCGCAGTCTCCGCTCTAATTCATCCCAATAGTGTTCCATCGAGCTGATTTCAGGACTCTGTGCAGGGCAGTTAAGTTCCTCCACCCCAAACTTCCTTATCCATGTCTTTATGGACCTTGCTTTTTGCACTGACCATGTTTGAAGAGGAAGGGGTCATCCCCAAACTGTTCCCACAAAGTTGGGAGCATGAACTTGTCCAAAATGTTTTGGTATGCTGAAGCCTTAAGAGTTCTCTTCACTGGA
Source organism: Pelophylax lessonae (assembly GCF_965119305.1). Lineage (NCBI taxonomy): Eukaryota > Metazoa > Chordata > Amphibia > Anura > Ranidae > Pelophylax > Pelophylax lessonae. The sequence goes on from NC_138772.1 coordinate 61,262,372, forward strand.
ACTAAGGGGTCAACCCCAATACCTGAAAAACAACACCACACTAGAATCCCCCCTCCACCAAATGATTTGTACCAGTGCACAAAGCAAGGTCCATAAAGACATGGATAAGTGAGTTTGAGTGGAGACTGGGAGCCAGGCCTTCTCGTCCAACATCAGTGCCTGACCTCACAAATGTGCTTCTGGAAGAATGGTCAAACATTCCCATAGACACACTCCTAAACCTTGTGGACAGCCTTCCCAGAAGAGTTGAATCTGTTATACCTGCAAAGAGAGGGCACACTCCATATTGAACCCTACGAACTAAGACTGTGATGCCATTAAAATTCATGTGCGTGTAAAAGGCAGGTGTCCCAATACTTCTAAAATAATAGAGAGTGTGAGTGTGTATATATATATATATATATATATATATATATATATATATATATATCTGGGGGGGGGGAGAAAAACTAAAAAACTAGAATAATGTGGTTTCATAAGTGTGCACACCCTCTTATAGCTGGGGATGTAGCTGTGTTCAGAATAAGGCAATCACATTCAAACTATTGTTAAATACGAGTCAGTACACACCTGCCATTTTTTAGGCCCCTTTCACACTATCGGTCCGTCGGACGGAGTCCGTTTTTCTCAGCGGAGGATTAATCCGCCGATCCCCTGCTGAGCAGGAGGATGACAGCTGTGTCTCCACGCTGTGTGTGGAGACACAGCTGTCAGTTTTCCATGCATCTCTATGGGGGAAATCGGATGGGAACGGACCGTTGGTCCATTCTCATCCGATCCCAATAGGGTTTCCAAAACCCTATAGGGTTTCCATCCGTCCAGATTTGATGGATCGGATCGGATGTCAGCGGACATGTCTCTGCCGACATCTGATGCCTAAAAGGGAAGCATGGGGGGATCCGCCAAAAAAACGGACAGGCAGATCTGAACGGTCCGCCTGTGTGAAAGAGCCCTTAAAGTGCGTCTGATTAACCCCAAATAAAGTTCAGCTGTTCTAGCAGGTCCAGAAAGACATTGGTGAATAAACTTGGGGTGGAGGAACTTGACTGGCCTGTACAGAGTCCTGACCTCAACCCAATAGAACAACTTTGGGATGAATTACAGCGGCGACTGTGAGCCAGGCCTTCTCGTCCAACATCAGTGCCTGACCTCACAAATGGGCTTCTGTAAGAATGGTCAAACATTCCCATAGACACATTCCTAAACCTTGTGGAAAGCCTTCTCAGGAGAGTTGAAGCTGTTATAGCTGCAAAGGGAGGGCCATCTCAATATGGAAGCCTACGGACTATGAGTGGGATGCCATTAACCTTCCTAGCGGTATTCCCGAGTGTGACTCGGGGTAAGATTTTAGTGCCAAAAGCGGTAACCCCGAGTCCCACTTGGGGTAGCGCTAAGAAGATCGCTGGATGCTGGAGGAGGTTTTACTTACCTTTTCTCCGGGATCCAGCGAAGACTGCGAGCGGTGTGCGGCGGCGGAGCTCTATCCCGATCGTCTGCGAGCCCCGGCTTCCGTCTCCGGCGACGTGACGTCCGCCGGGGGGTGGAACCGGCGGCAAATTCGAATGTAAAATGCACCAAACACACTGACACCGTTCAAAATAAAATAAAATCACATTACATTACCCCCCAGTGCCCTTTCCTGCAGTTTTACTGTACTTTTTATGTAAATATATGTATATATATATATATATATATATATATATATACATATATATATATATACAGTATATATATATATATATATACGTATATATATACACACATATACACATATATATATATATATATATATATACACACACACACACACACATTATATATATATATATATATATATACACACGTATATATATATATATATATATATATATATATATATATATATACACGTAATTCTTGTGAATGAGCAGCCCAAACCAACTGTATACATTATCTATATATATACGTATATATATATATATATATATATATATATATAATATATATATAATATATGTATACATACATACATATATATATATATATATATATATATATATATATATATATAATATGTATAATAAATGTATACAGTTGGTTTGGGCTGCTCATTCACAAGAATTACATGCTTTCAGCACCTAAAATCCAAAAGAATCATACCGCCAGGGAGGTTAAAGTTAATGTGCATGTAAAGGCAGTCATCCCAATACTTTTGACAATATAGTTTATTTAGTTTTTCAGAGAAAACATCAACTTTTCATCAGGCATCGCTTTACTTTTCTTGGCCTTTTAAACTTTGATTCAGCTGCTGTAAACAAAAGCAGCAGGCCCTTTATTATAAGCAGATGGTTTTTCCAACAAAGTTTAATGTAGAACAAATTGTAAAAAAAAAACAACAACTTGTAATCATGCTGCTATGTGTCCTAATGTGCTTTTCTTTTTCCGCTGTGTCTACATGGTTAGGAATTCTGCTGAGCCGAGTTCACATCTTCTGATGATCGTGTCGAATGTTCCTCTGTTCAGTGCGCTAGTTACACGTTGCTTCTCACTCTCTGTTGCCGACCTTGTCACCTAGTTTTCTTGATTTATTAAATCAGTAACATGTTTGCTTCTGTTATCTTAATAGTTTACACCTAATAATGCTCAGCTGTCTTCATCAGCTTTTCTTTGTCAGGGGTCATTCTCAGATGTTTGGAAACACGCTGGGTGGGAAGTGGAGCTTTGAAATGAGCTGCCACAAGTTAGTCAACCAGTCCTCTCTGCCAGGGCACCAAGTGGTAAGGGTGACACAACACCTAACATGAGAGCCGGTTTAACGTTAACCACTTAAGCCCCGGAAGATTTTACCCCCTTCCTGACCAGGGCCTATTTTGCGATTCGGCACTGCATGACTTTAAAGGACAATGGCGCGGTCGTGCGACACTGTACCTAAACGAATTGGACGTCCTTTTTTTCCCATAAACAGAGCTTTCTTTTGGTGGTATTTGATCACCTGTGCAATTTTTTGATCATGCGCTATAAACAAAAAAAGAGCGTAAATTTTGCAAAAATAACAATATTTTTCACATTTTTTTATATGAAATTACCCAAAAAAAATTTAAAAATCAAAAATGTTTAACATTTTTGGCCAATTTGTTTCCTGCTACATATGCTTGGAAAAAAAAAAATCACAATAAGCGTATTTTGATTGGTTTGCGCAAAAGTTATTGTGTTTACTAAGGGAAAGATTTTTGTCATTTTTGTTGTTTTTTTTTTTTAACGAGTAATGGCGGCGATCTGCGATTTTATTTGCGGGACTGCGACATTGCGGCGGACAGATCGGACCCTTGACTGACATTTTTGACACTTTGGGGGTACCAGTGACATTACTGCAGTAATCAGTGCTATACATATGCACTGTTACTGTAAAAATGACACTGGCAGGGAAGGGGTTAACTTTATTGGGGAAAGAGGGGTTAAGTGTGTCCCTAGGGGCGTGTTTCTAACTGTGATTGGACATGGCTACTGGTGTAAGAACAGAGATCAACGGTCCTACATAGTAGAACCGTATGATCTCCATTTTTACACAGGGAAGAATGACAGGCGGCTTTGTTTACATTAGCCGCCCGCCTTTCTCCCTTCACGGCAGACGATCGCGAGTCACACGCACGGACTTGTTAGGGAACGAGCCGGGGCGGGAGCGCGCCTCCGGGGGCGCGCGCTCGCCCGCTATTGGCTCACAAGCTAGTGACAGGCTAGTGACGTATCGATACGTCACTTTGCCTGGCCGGGGCTGACCGCCGCAGTGTATGTACTTGCGGCGGTCGGCAAGCGGTTAAAAAACCCTACCCCATGAAAATTCCCTACCCTCATCACTTCCGATGCACATACATCATGCATCAGCTGAGCCACTTCCCAGTGCGCATGCTCAGGCAGTAAATGATCGGCTCACCCCGGAAGTGACGAGGGTAGAGAATTTTCACGGGGTAGGGTGTTTTAACGTTACAACAGCTTCCTGTGAAATAACCCTACCCTCTTTCCCAGTGCTTAAAGTGTTGGGTGTCACTAAGTGACACTTTCTGTGGACCAGTGACACCAATACAGTGATCAGTGCTAAATAATATGCACTGTTACTGTATAAATGACACTGGCAGGGAAGGGGTTAATACTGGGGATGATCAAGGGGTTAAGTGTGCTCCTAAATGTGCTTTCTAACTGTGGGGGGGGGGGAGCTCTGTGAAAGGCACACAGGGATTGGTGTTTCAGCTGAGACACACAATCTCACTCTGCCTATCTGACAGGAGAGCCGCCTGCTTTGTTTACATAGGCAGACGGCTCTCCTGTCAGTTTCCCCGAAGATCGCGGGAGGCCGACAGTGTGCCAACCTGCTCCTCCTGTGGTCTGGCTCCCGCTGTGTCTAATCACTGCAAGCACATAATCATGTAGATCTACGTGATTATGAGCAGTGGAGCCGCCCTGCCGCAGTAAATCTGCGTGGGGTGGTCGGCAAGTGGTTAATAATTAAATCCTTTTTTTATTAACCTTGTTTATATTATATTATTGTTAATATATTTACACCTTTAACATATATTTACACATTTCACATTGTAAAAAGCTCAAAATTAAAAATAATACAATTATTTAATTTGTAAATAACTTTTCAATACTTTGTACCATTGCGGACAACTGAAGTGTAAACAAAAAAGCTGCGGTAGGTATCGGCAAATACTAAAAAAAAAAAAAAAAGTATCAATACTCGTACTAATAAAAAAAGTGGTATCTGTGCCTCGCTACTTACCTGCTCTGTGCAAGGGTATTGTAGAGAGCAGCCTCAAACCTCCTTTTCTGGGGTCCCCCACCAGCAATCTTTAACTCCTCCTCTTCAGCATGTGCCATCATAGCATTATTGCTATTGGGGCACACACACGGGCACGCTCCCAGGCTGGGCATCCATAGACGCACACAGTGTGGCTTAGCCCTGCCCCCCGCTACCTCCCTTATTAGATTTGATGGCCATGGCTCCTGCTGGTCTCAATGTAGCCAGTGAGAGACGGAAGAGGTGAGAGGAGAAGCAGTCAGGCACAGCGCTGGATTGAGAAAGGTGATAGGTAAGTATTTAGGGAAGTGTATTGCCTAGGAAATCGCTTTGGGACCCCAACTGGACACTTTGGTCATCCCCACTCTTTAGTGACAATGCTGTCAAAATGGAAGGGGAAAGGGAACACCTTTCCCGCTCTGGATGGCTTGTGAGTGCCAAACGGAACCTGCTCCTCCGTCGCAGCTGCGTCCTCCATCTTTAAAGTCTCACGCACAGCTACAACAGTGCAACCATCAGCAGTTGCAGAAGTGGTGAAATACTCCTCACTATCTGAGGATTCAGGGTGCGTGGTCGCAGACCCAGCAAGCTGACCCACGTCCACGGCAGCAGAATCAGATTCAGGATCTGATGAAACAGATGAGGCAGGGGAAGGTGGACGGGCACTTTTTGCCAGCCTGTCGCCCAAAAGCCACCTCTACCTGGGACATAAAGGACTCTAAGACTGCTGTCAGTGCATTGATAGATGGATGGGACCCAGAGGGACCCAAAGCCTCAGAGTGGGGATCAGGTGGGGGAGATGTGCTCCAAAGACTCCATGAGTCACCAGGGGGACCCCAGAAAAAAGAGTAACACTAGTAAGGGACAACCCCCACTGCTCTGGCAGCCCACCCGGTTGCCAGTCACAGAGCACCAATCAATCCTCGGCAGAGAGGGAGAGGACCCCACCAGACTCCCCACCCTGCAGAAACCAGGCAACCCAGCCACCAGGAGAATCTGCACTGCACGAGCGCTGATCAGGAAATGAAAGAATCCAGGAGTCAGCACCAGGGGATGAGAAGGGGCTCCCCCCCAAACATGCCGCCCACAAGGCTTCACAGACATGGCCCCCACTGTTTTCTATGGCAAACCCCCACAAAATGGCCGCCAGACTACACAAACATGGCTGCTGTGCATTGCAGCACAAGGCTACAACAAATTGGCAGCCCTGTGCGGAACCACAAAGGCTCCCAGGGACCCAAGAGGAATCCCTAGGCCTCAAGGACAGGCCCAGGTAGGACAGGGGGCCCTAGCAGGAGACCCTACCAGGTACAACCCTCCCCTCTGCACAGCCAATCGTCTGGTAGCCGACAGAGCACTCCCCCCTGCCCCCATCGCTAGCATAGTGCCCTACCCCCACCCCAGGAGGTGGACCAGACCACCCACACAGCCCCAGCATAAGTGGGGGGGGGATAGGATAGGGGGACAGATGAGAGAAGTGCCTGACAGGAAGGAGGTGAACAATGGGGTCCAACAGTCCCATGGAGGGGCCCATGTTCACCCCAAAACCCTCCAGGGGGGAGAGGGGGCAGCTACTCACCATTAGGGATGATCGAACGGTTCGGGTCGACCATCGGTTCGGCCCGAACATTGGGTGTTCGAGGTTCAGCCGAATTTAGAACTTTTTGCCCAAAAAGTTCGGAAATTCGGCAACCAGAACCAACCAAAATGCAATGGGACAGGAAATGGGCTTTAAAAGCCCGTGATTGGACCAGAACCATTAGCAAAAGCCAATTGAGGGGGCAGGAGAATGCTAGGAATGTGATTGGAGTGACTAGGGGGTCCCTAGACCAATCATTAGTGAATACGCCCCCCAGTATATAAGATAGCCCCCGCCAAATTCCTAGCATTGTTATACTGGACATGGAAGAGAGTGGAAGCAGTTCTGTTAATTTTACTTTAAAAGTGTCATTTAGCATTTATTAGTGTGAGGAAAGGGATATCTAGTGTAGTTAGAGTGCTCCTTTACACTTTAGTTAGCTTCAAAAATTTAGTTTCTGTAGGGAAAGTGTGAAGTGTCAGGGTGACCGTAATGTAGTGTCGGGTGAACTGACAGTGACTGCTATGGCAGGGGGACCAAACCCTTCCATAGCAGGGTGACCGCAATAGAGAAAAGCTAGTTTCTCTGAAGTCACTTTCGCTTCAGGGATACGGCTTCTCAGCAGTCAGCATTCTTTATGCTGCAGGCGTTGCTAGTGCTTTTTTGAGGACATGTTTGGAGTCAGACATGACATCTGAACATGTGTATAGGGGGTATATATACACACCCATGTCTGTATATATACACCTAGACATATATAGGTGTGAAAGGAGCAGAAAAAACTACTTGCGCTAATGAAATAATTAACACCAATATATTTCTGCTCCTATCACACCTATATATGTCTAGGTGTGTATATACATATAAGTATGTGTGTATATACACCACTATACACAAGTTCAGATGTTTTGCCTGCCTCCAAAGAACCCAAACAAAATGCCCAAAAAAACGCTAGCGTCAAAAAAAAAAAAAAACGCCCAGGTGTGTTGTTGCAGGCATTTTTTTGGGGTTTTTGGAGGCAGGCTAAACATCTGAACTTGTGTATACGGGTATATATACCACTATTTTTTATGGTTCTGGACATGCTACAGAGCTGAAACTTCACAGGTACACTTTTTAGACCCCCCAGATTTTTTCCAATAATTGTCTCTCTATAAAAAAAACTATCAAAAATGACAATTTTTAAGAACTTTTTTTGTGTGATTTTGTGTCTGGGGGGTCTAAAAGGTGTACCTGTGAAGTTCCAGCACAAGTTCAGATGTTTTTCCTGCCTCAAAAGAACCCAAAAAAACGCCTGCTATTAAACCGGCAATGTGGAAAGCGAGAAGCCAACTGCCTGTGTTCTAAGTGACAAAATACAAACAATCTTTTTTTTTTTTATGGTTCTGGACATGCTACAGAGCTGAAACTTCACAGGTACACTTTTTAGACCCCCCAGATACTAAATCCTCTCTGGGTGGCAGAAATATTTCTTGGCTTCCTGTCCTGGTTACACCAAGAAGTGTGGAACATCTCCTCAGTGAAGCCATAGAAACCAATGAAAACCCCAAAGAGGAAACTCGGGAGGACCAAGCATCAGCAAGGATCTTACCAGCAACATCAGAGAGTGTTATGCACAGAATGTGATCAGCAATACATGCCTGTTTAAAACCACATTGTGGTAAGTAGACAACCACGAGGGGGAAACCCCTCTCCAAAGCACGGATTAAGCACTGAAGCACTTTATCTGCATTTCTTTGATGGACTTGAATATGGACATTTATTGATATAGTTTTGAGTTTTTTGTGACATTTTTATATTTGCTATTTATGAATTTTATTGGGGTATTAGCACAGCATATATATATATATATTTTTATCTTCATTTAAGCAGTGCTGCAATCACTGACCTACACTTTTAAAAGAGCACTAGCACTTTTTCTTGCAGCAGGCAGCTTTCACATGCACAAGTGTGATTTATTAATTATTTATTCCCCACGGTTGGTATAGCACGAATAGAAGCACCTTATTTACTTTCACTATTTTATTACCACAAGCGCGAGGCTTTATCGTCTTACATCACTTGTATATACTGTATCTATAACAGAACACTTATATTATAACCTATAACAAGTGAACCCACAAGGGTTCTTCAAAGTGCTCAACTAAAAGTGTCTTTGCTTGATATTATAAAAATTCAGAAAAAAAGGTGCTGGTGCAAAAGTGCAATATATAGTTGAGGTGATAATTCCAAAGTCCTGCGTGTTCAGTGCCTATGAATGTCCACATGCAGGATTAAACACAAGGGGGAATCAGTCACTGAGTAATGCACCCACTTACCATTACTCGGTGACGGATTCCCCCTTGTGTTTGATCCTGCATGTGGACATTCATCGGCACTGAGCACACAGCACTTTGGAATGTCCCCACTTCTGTCAGACCTCACTGCGGCATGTCAGAGGTTTGGCCCCCTACTCCTCCCTCTACTTCCTGGAAAATTAACAAACGCAGTGTGCTTCGCGCATGCGCAGTAGGGACCCGGCCGTGAAGCCTTGGTTCCCTTACCAGCAATGCCGGCAGCAGCACCCGACAGCCGATGGGAACATCGCTAGACTCCAGGACAGGTAAGTGTCCTAATATTAAAAGTCAGCAGCTACAGTATGTGTAGCTGCTGACTTTTAATTTTTGGAGGGGGGGGGGGAATTCCACTTTAATGTCTAAACCGCTGGCAACAAGTCGGGGACTTGATGTGGCGATATCTGAATGATGCCAGCAGCTACAGACATTATCCAGATATGATTCTTTTCAGTTGGCGATTCCCTGCACAGTAAAAACAATCATAGCGGCTTTTTAGCCCCTTGATTGTTTTTACAGGCGGCGGGAGGGGATGGCATCTCTATGACTCTCGGAGGCCAGAAGCGACGTCAAACATCTGTAAATGTGCCGTTTTTTTTTTTGTTAGAAAGCCTGAAATTTTTTTTTTTTTTAGATCTCAGGCTTTCCAGCCTAGAGGAGAGATGTGGGGTCTTAGAGACCCCAGATCTCTCCATAAAGAGGGCCTGTCATCCCTATTCCTATTACAAGGGATGTTTACATCCCTTGTAACAAGAATAAAAGTGATTGAAAAGTATAAAATTAAAAGGGAAAGTGTAAAAATTAAAAAAAATAAATTAAAATAAACAATAAAAAAAAAAAAAAAAAAAATTAAAGTGCCCCCATCCCCGCACACAGAAGAGAATGCATACGTAGGTCGCGCCCGCATATGTAAATTCAATTCAAACCACACATGTGAGGTATCGCCGCGAGTGTTAGAATGAGACCAATATTTCTAGCACTAGACTGCCTCTGTAACTCTAAACTGTTAACCTCTAAAAAATGGTAAAGTGTAGCCTATGGAGAAGTTTGTGCAATTTTAAAGCATGACATGTTAGAAATCTATTTACTCGGCATATCATCTTTCACATTATATAAAATAAAAAAAATCGGGCTAACTTTAGTGTTTGTTTGTTTTTTTTTTTTTAATTCATGAAAGTGTTTTTTTTTTTTCCCCAAAAAATTGCGTTTGAAAAATTACTAAAATGGCAACAACCGCCATTTTATTCCCTAGGGTCTCTGCTAAAAATATACATATGTTTGGGGGGTCCTGAGTATCGTTCTAGCAAAAAAAGAATGAATTTTACATGTAGGAGAGAAGTGTCTGAATTGGCTTGGGAGGCAAGTGGTTAAGAAACTCTAGCAGTTCTTATGACTGCCAAGGGCCGAATGAGATCCAACCTTGCGCATGTTTCTGCTAAATCTTGAGAACACCATAAAGAGGATCACCAACTCCTGTTATACTGAACCAAAATCATAGAGACATAAAGGGTTTTTGTGTCACAGGGATCTTCCAGGCCATCTTGTAAATCTGAAGCTGACATTAGCATCTAACCTACATCCTACCTCTTTGTAGCTCTAAGCCATCTATGTTACAAATGAAGAAGAAAAACACCTATGATCTTAAGTTAGCCGAGCCAGAAATAAAAAATGAGCATTTTTCAGACGTTCGCGGCAAATCTCTTTTAATGAGACGGCGGAGGTGAGCGGGAGAGGAAGCGCACTTTGCCACGGAGTGCATTTCACAGCTCTGCATCGCTAAACAGAGGCCTGGAAGCACAAATCATCACTGCAGCCATATTGTCATTAATATAAACTAGCGTAATACGACGTGGCAGACAAGTGGCAGTGATTTTCTGCAGCTTTTGCTGATTTGGAGGTCAATCTCAGTGACTTTTTGCATCAGCAGCTTTATAAAGCCTAATGGAAGAGCACTGCTAGAAGCCGGTGCGGGTAATAAAGCGATGTCTAGCTTATTTGGGATCACGCAGGTTGACATCGCTGGATGAGAAGCAATTCAATCTTTTCTCGCACCAAGGTGAATGAAGTACAGCAGAGGACTGGTGACGGGGTCAGGTTTCATCCAATCATCAAAACTGTAATCATTTTAAACTAATTACTCAGTGGTTTTAAAGAAAACAAGCAGCAAGGGTTTAAAATACCTCTGAGTACACACTTCATACCTTCAAACTTACTTACTTATGAATAAGTGTATGTTAATCCCAACAATGAACTTGTCTTATTTCATCCCCTTTGATCTGTTAAATATAAGCATTTTATTATATCCGTTCAAATGCAAAATACCTGCTGAGGTAGCCAGAAATTCAGAGCTGTCCTCAGTCCAGTGCACACTTCCTGAGTTATCTCAAGGAGTCTTCCCAGTTTTAATTTTGGAACTATAGTTCACTAAGGCCGGCCAAACATGGTGCAAATTTCTTTCCTGCAACCACGGGTTGCAAGAAAGAAATTTGCATGATTCTCCCATCAACACAGTGCTGACAGGGAAATACCTTCTGCCCGAGCAATTGTTTGCTCCCGGTTGGGGAGGCTGGGGAAGCCATTCTTATTGGGGGAAGACAGTGGTTATTGCTAGAGGCTATAGCAGCCGCTAGTGATAATTGTAAGATAACCTTGCAGGCTGGTTGTACCCAAGTTGATCGATCGATCAACCTGGTACATTCAGCCTAGACATTAACGATTTGAATCTTGGCAGGTACCTGCTTAACTGGCTGATATTCAAATTATGTATGGCCAGACTAAAGTCCCGTACACACGGGCCAAATGTCAGGAGACATCGGCTGGTTCAATAAAAACCAGCTGACATTCAGCCGGTGTGTATGCCAGCTGGTACAACAGAAGTCGGCTGTTGGGCTGACTTCTGTCGGATGAGCTTGCTGGAAAATCAGCAGCCAATCAGCTCACAATTAGCGCTCTCAGTCAATGGCTGGTGGCTTTCCTGTCAGAAGACAACAGCTCAACAGGGGAGATTGCTGTACTAACGTTGGATCGTTAGTACAGCGACTCCGACCGGAGCAGAGAGGTTTTTTTTTGTTCAACCCACAGGGTTAAAAGAAAACCAATTCATAGTGTGTACCAGGTTTAAGGCTACATTCACATAGCCGAAAATCAATGGCTAAGGGCGACCACTGGCAGGAATCAGTAGATTTTTGTGAGGAGTTGTAAACACTGCCAACGCTGTGTGCGACCAGCAGCACCTGTTAACAGCACCTGTCAAATTTGCACTCTGTATAAACCAATAGCTGGTGCCACTGCAAATAGTGCCTCAGACTGACCTGGGACACAGACAGTGTGCGTCTAGGGTCAGCGTTATTGCGGACTTCAGGCTGCACACAAACTGCCAACAGCTTATGGGCCAGTTTATATGTGGCCATAGCACGGAGTGTTGCTGCATCCAGAGGCAGAGTTTACCTTTTCACAGATACATGCCTGTGTGAATGTAGCCTTAAAGTGGAACTTTACCCATAAAAACTTGATAAAATTAATGGGATTTTTGACTTACCGTAAAACTCATTTCCCTGATGTTCATTGATGGACACAGCTTCAGATCTTCATAACCATTGGGTTATACTGCCCCCTACAGGAGTAGGACACTAGGAAGAAAAAAAGTCTGGCTATGCCCATGGGCAGTCCCAGGGGGTATACTCCCTCTCTCTGCTATAGGCACTGAGTTTAGTTATAAGCAGTCAGAAGAATTACAACTCCACAGAGGGGTGGGTGCTGTGTCCGTCAATGAACAGAAAATGAAGTCAAAAATCCCATTTCCTCTTTCGTTCATTAAAGGACTCAGCTTCAGTTCTTCATAACCAATAGGACGTCCCAAAGCTGTTAAAAATGAGGGGTGGGAACATAAAAACCAGGTAAAAGGAGCTCAACCAAAACAACTGGAGCCCACCTGAAAAGAACAATACACCCTCGAAGAGGATCAGGTCCTCTAAACAGCAGCCTGCAAAAGCTTGTGGCCAAAAGAAGCATCTGCAGATGCCAACAGATCCCATTTATAAAACTATGTGAAAGTGTGCACTTATGACCAAGTGGCCGCCTTGCAAACCTGTGTCACTGACGCCTGATGACTGAAAGCCCAGGAGGCACTGAGTGCCCGAAGAGAGTGCGCTTTAACAGGGAAATGAGGAATGTAACCCTTGATGGAATAGGCCTGAATCACTGTCTGTCTGATCCATCTGGAAATGGTCGCAGAGGAAGCGGACAATCCTTTATGAGGCCCATCCATGAGCACAAAGAGAGAGTCTGACTTCCTGAAAGACTCCATAGCTGCCAGATACACCCGAATTGCCCGGACCACATCCAAGGCATGCAAGGCAATTTCCTTCGGATGTTTAGACCTTGGACACAGGGAAGGCAACACAATGTCTTCATTCAAATGAAAATCGGAGACAACCTTTTGAAGGAACGACAGACAGGCGCGAATAAACCCAGTTTATTTCTGTGAATCCCCATGTAAGGTGAAAGACAGGATAACGCCACCAGTTCAAACCCCTTGCGCGCAGAGGTGATATCCACCAAAAAGGCCACCTTCTGGGACAGCAAAGTAGGGGAATCTCCTGAAGATTCTCAAAGGGAGGCTTCTGGAGGGCCAAAAGCATCAAATTGAGGTCCCAATGTTACAACGGATTTACTCCAGAGATAAAACGATTATTCTCCCAATTTACAAGACTCTGGTCCGGCCACATCTGGAGTATGCCATCCAGTTCTGGGCACCGGTCCTCAGAAAGGATGTGCTGGAACTAGACGGAGTTCTGAGAAGGGCCACAAAGATAATTATGGGAATGGAGGACATCAGCTATGAGGAAAGACTACAAGCATTGAATATATTCTCTCTGGAGAAGAGACGCTTGAGAGGGGATATGATATCAATGTACAAATACTGTGACTCAAGCATAGGGAACAAACTTTTCAGAGAAAGGGAATTCAATAAGACACGCAGCCATTCACTAAAACTAGAAGAAAAGCGGTTTAACCTTAAGCTGCTTAAAGGGTTCTTTACTGTCAGAGCAGTAAGGATGTGGAATTCTCTTCCACAGGCAGTGGTATAATCAGAGAGCATCGATAGTTTCAAAAAACTATGAGATGGGCACTTTAAAGACCACAACATACAGGGATATACAATGTACGGTTAGCAAACACAAACACACATCATAGGTTGAACTGGACGGACTGGTGTTTTTTTCAACCTCATTAACTATGTAACTAAATTTTACACCACACTTTTTTAAAGGTTATTATCCAATTAATCGATTAATCGAAACAATAATCGGCCAACTAATCGATTATAAAAAAAATGGTTAGTTTCAGCTCCATTTGGGTGATCACTGACATACTTCTTAAGTGTATAAAAAGCCTGTATTCTTGTTCAAGAAAGAGTTCCAGATCTTATACAATCTAATACAAGCTAAGTTGTCAGCTAGTCTTTTATGGTGCGGCTATAATATCCGATATCTATCTTTAAGACTGGAGGAAGCAGTATACTTATGGAAGCACTCAAGCACAGTGTGGGTCGGTTCTGTCACAGGACCTAATTTTCTGACTACAATTCCACTTTAGGCAGGGTATACTATACATCAGGACTATTGAATTAAAATTCACGGAGGTCTGATTAGTATAATTTTTCTCGAGCAGAAGTCCAAATTGCATATTTGTGCGATGACTCCAATCCTTCACATTACAGCCCCCCATTTATATCACAATCCTGTACCCTCATCAGTGTCTCAGTCCTCCACACATCACAGTCCCCCACTTTACATAACATCTTTCCCCTCAAATCCCCCACCCCCACAACACTGCCCCCCTTCACCCTAACCTCTCCTCCCACTACACTGCCTCCCTGTACATCACCACCCCCCTCCCCACCACAAGCAACATATAAAAACGTTACATGTGTACCCAGCCTTACTGTAATGAAACCTGTTCAATGTTAATGAAATTCCATTCAAATGGCAGGTGTGGATGACATTTTAAGGGCTTTCAAATTAAATTAGTTGACTCAATGATGACAGGATTGTATGTTCTGAGAAGCAATTTCTGTATAAAAGTTTGAATAAATGCTACTTGTGTACCCAGGTTTAGGAGCTAAGTGCTTTTCTTTCATATGGACAGATAAGAAGAGCTAGGGGCGCAGTATCTAGGATCAACCAGGTATTCCTCAAAGCACCCTGCAAGGAGTGATGAACTTTGTTGCAGGACAGCTGGCAGATGAAGCCCTCAGACACAGTAGTACAGGCAAAAGCTGAGTTAGATACACTGGAAAATCTGGAAGCAAAAGGGTGCAAGGGAACTGGATGCACAGAGGTGCAGCAATAGTGTCTGGAAACACGGGGTGCAAGAGTCACTGGAGACATAAGGAAACAGAAGTGCACAGGAGTTACCATAGGATGCTGTAACAAGAACACTTAAGTCACAGGAGTACACAATAACCGTTCTCTGGAGAGTAGGGGATGTGGGTATGCAGGGAACACTGGAGACAAAGGGGTTCACTGGGGTGCATAGGAGCACTGAAAACCCAGCATACAGTGGGAGTTGTAAAGGTATACAAGAGCACTGAATGTGTGGAGAGGACATCTGAAAGATGCTTAGAAGTCACAGGAGCTCAGCAACTAGTGTAGCGTTGTGTTGCTCGAACACCGAGCAACACAACTGCCAGTCCTTCAGAACAGTGCTTGGCTGTGGATTGGCTGTGGCACCAACAGAACCTAGAAGCCAAAATGGAAAAACAAATTTTTATTACGATACTCTGTGGTTATGCTGATTATGACTAAATTACACTGGTTTAACAACGGTGCAACACCACCCTCTATCTTAGGGGTCCAAAATATGGTAACCCTAGGACCAGTGAGGAGCAGCTGTCATTTCTGTATCTTGCACTGGTGCAGGCATTGTACATGTGGATGTGCAAGCTCTATCCATCTTAGTTTGGAGGAAGAAAGTTTTACATTTTCACCTTGGGTGCCAGAGGACCCTGTCCCACCAATTGAGCAAGTAAGATCCAATGGGTGGTGCTGTGTGCAGACCACAAATTGTCCTGACAAAAGAAGATGAATGCGATTGGGGTGGGGGTACGGATTTTACTACACAAAGCATTCTGAAACATCACAGGAATTCAAAATGTGTGTTTTTTTTTTAAATGGTTGAATAACTTTTACTAACAGGCAGGTCTACATACCATAGTAAAAATAGGGATGTCTAAGAGATTAAATAAAAAAAAAAAAGAAATGAAAAATCCATGACAATGGTAACATGCTAATACTCCCTTGAAAGCTTTATCCGAAATGACATATTATACAAGAGTCTTGTGTAGGAACGACATCTTCACCTTGATCTGGGGAAATGCAAGACGAAATCCAACACAATGAGACGTACGAGCACTTCAAAGCTTCTTGTAGAGACATTCGGCATTATCTTGAAATATTAATCTGAGCTGTAGAATTTTATTGTAATTGGAGTACACCTTCACCTGTACTTCAAAAATTTCAAACCGGCGCCTTGGAAGCAGAGAGAGAGAGAGAGGGGGAAATCTACTTATAGCTTCAAGACTCGACGGGAAAACAGTGGAGAAACATTAGCAATTCTACCGTAACGAGCCCGGTGCCACGAAACAACAGCAATTTAACTGGGTAGTACGATTCACAGATGAATAATGCAAACGTGCTTTACAAGTATACAGCCCCAGATCAATAGCTGTAACCTCAAAGACTTCTGGCATTTAGTGAATGTGTAAAAATAGAGAGCGTTCAAACATTTACGCCTTTACACGACAAACATAGGAACAGGTATGGAAGCAGGGGTTTCAACTAATGATTGGTACTTTACAGGTGGGTTAATGTAATTCAATTAGTCTTATAAAAATAGTTCACAGTTAAAAGTAGAAGGAAAATAGAATATAAAATAGAATAAAGCTGACAGTCTACACTTTCAGGAGGCTCTCCCCACTTCATAGTGTCTCCGGATGTGTTCGCAAATGTAACTTATTTTTCTGATTCCGTGGCTGGAGGTCTCTTTAAGGTTTAGGAGCTGCTGAAGCTGGCCATGCACTTGTACAATTTTATTCAAAATAATTTTTTTTTAAGAATGTTTGTTCAATTTTCTAATCATTAATAGGGTTCAAATTGACAATTGTTTTCGACCGCAGTGACTAGAAAACTCAAACGAACAGGATGGAAAATGTTTCTCGAGTGAATTACTAACAATGTACAATTTGTAGTTTTCATTCGAGAAATTACATTTGTTCCAAAATCGAATGTTAAAAGCTAACAAAATTTTGAAGTATTTTTGAACGTCTTTCACCCAGTTATCAAATGTAAAAATGTTCAGATAAATATTGTATGAACATTTGTTTAAAATCTACTAGTGTATAGCAAGCTAAATACACTGTAAATCTCTCCCCCTTCCTTCCTCTCCACCGCTTGATTGGACAGTGCAGCCCAGGAGAGCAAAGAGGAGATGTGACTGGCCGCACAAACTTTGACCCTGCCCCCTGACCCACATGAACCAAGGAGTAAGAAGCCCCAGAGTCCAGGAACGGAATCTAGAATGATTCTCAACTGCCCCTCTGTACTGCCGGTCAACATCTTCAATTGTCCCCTTCTGTACTGCCTGTCCTCACCATCAACTGCCCCCCCCCCCCTGTACTGCCTGACTTCACCATCAATTACCCCCTTCTGCACTGCCTGTCCTCACTATCAACTGCCCCCCTCTGTACTGCCCACCCATCCTTCAACTACCCCCTCTGTACGGCCTGTCCTCACCATAAACTGCCCCCCCACCCCCGAACTGCATGTCTCCAACATAAATTGACCCTCTCTGTACTGCCTCTCCCTTACACCAACTGCTTACCTTTGTACTGCCTGTCCCACCATAAACTGCTGCCCCGCCCCCCTCCCCGTCTGTCCCCAACATCAACGGGAGAGAAGTCGTGTTGGGGACAGGTAGTACAGAGAAGGCAGTTGATGGTGGGACAAGCAGTACATAGGGGGACGTTGCACCACCTGTCCCACCATCAACTGCCTTCTCTGTACTGCCTGTCCCCGCCATCAACCGCACCCCCTTTACTGTGCTGGTTTCTTTTCCTCTCACTGCTATGGGTAAAGTGGATTTTCTTTTTCTTCCCACTAACAGCAGGATTTTTCCCTCTCTGCACCACAGATGCAGAGACGTTTTTTTCCTCCAAAGTGAGGGAAATTCCTGGTAGTCACCATAACTATAGTCCCCATTGGAAGATCTCCCCTCTATTTCTGATCTGGTGTACACTCCAAATTTGAGATTTTCTTTCACTTTCATTTATTACGGTCACAAGGACAAATAGAGAGGGTGAATCTTCCCAACAGGGATTCACAAAGCAGTTAAAACCTGACAGGTGTTCTAATCCCTCTCCACTCTATCTAAACTTAAAAAAAATGTTTTGCCTTCAGTATTATTTTAAGGTGCTGCACAAGCCCATACATAACTTTAAAGTGACCACTGTTGAGTCAAAATTTCTAGAGGCTGCAAACAACATTTTACCATAATAGCTCTTGTGGCAAGAAAATCCATTCTGTACAAATGGATTTAGGCCGGCCATAGACAGTGCGATTTTCGTTCCTGCAACCATGAACCACAGTCAGTGTTGATGGGGGAATCCCTCCTACAGAGCTATTGTGTTCTTGGGCGGGGGAAGGGGATCAGGGAGCCGAACACAGTGATTATTGCTAGCGACTATAGCCGCTAGCAATAATTGGATGAAACATCCGACAGGCTGGTTGTACCCATGTTGATCAATTGATCAATCAACTTGGGTACAATCAACCTGCCCATACATGGTTCGAACCTCCCTGCTGAACCAGCTGAGATTCAAACTGTCTATGGCTGGCTTTACTGACCCCCCCCCCCCCCCCCCCCACCATCTAACTATATGTAGATAAACTGTCCTAGGTTTTCTGAATTGAATGGGTGGAGGTCTCCCTACACAAGTTAACACAGGTCCCCTCATTTGAATATGTCTGGTTTTCATTCAAACTTAATTTATTGATACCCAACATTCCATTTTACAATGTTACTAATATACTCATTGGTATCAAACCAGACTCTCCAACTCTACCTTCCACGGTTCCACCTAAAACATGTTTTATGTTCCATTAACCAAGGTCTCCCCACTTCCTCTACTTGCTTAAAAACAGACCGACTGCCATCAACTATACACAGTGCTCCGCTTCACCTGGGTGTTTTTGTTGCAGGCATTTATTGGGCATTTTTTGGGCGTCTTTGGAGGCAGGCATGACATCTGAACTTCTGTATAGGGGTATGTATACACACACACATACATATATATATATATATATATATATATATATATATATATATATATATATACACACATACACACATACAGGTGTGATAGGAGCGGAACTCTATCCCTGCAAATAATTTCATTAGCGCAGGGATGGGGTTTCCGCTCCTTTCACACCTATATGTGTGTACTGTATGTGTATATATACATATATGTGTGAGTGTATATATACCCCTACACAGAAGTTCAGATGTCATGCCTGCCTCCAAAGACGCCCAAAAAATGCCCGATAAACGCCTGCAGCAAAAACGCCCAGGTGGAG
Source organism: Pelophylax lessonae (assembly GCF_965119305.1). NCBI lineage: Eukaryota > Metazoa > Chordata > Amphibia > Anura > Ranidae > Pelophylax > Pelophylax lessonae. Next base: position 61,281,692 of record NC_138772.1, read on the forward strand.
CGGAGCCCCATCCCTGCGCTACTAAAAATTCTAAGAAAAATTATCTTTTTTTTCTGGTTCTGGACATGCTACAGAGCTGAAACTTCACAGGTACACTTTTTAGACCCCCCAGACACTAAATCCAAAAAAAGTCATGCCTGCCTCCAAAGACGCCCAAAAAATGCCCGATAAATGCCTGCAACAAAAACGCCCAGGTGGAGCGGAGCCCCATCCTTGCGCTACTAAAAATTCTAACTTTTTTTTCTGGTTCTGGACATGCTACAGAGCTGAAACTTCACAGGTACACTTTTTAGACCCCCCAGACACTAAATCCAAAGAAATCTCTTTTTTTTTTTTCAATAATTTTTTCAATAATTGGCTCTCTATCAAAAACGAAAATTTTTAAGAACTTTTTTTTGTGTGATTGAGCATGACCCAGAACCATCATATTCTGACTGGCCAAATACAAAGTCGTACAAAGTCGTCTATCATACAAGTCGCTCTAAATCCACACAAAGTCGCGATGAAGTCGCGCTAACAAGTCGCCCCTTATGAGGCGACTTTCTGGTCGCGGCAGTGTGAATGGGGTCTTAAAGATTTGTTTTCTTTGAACATTACACTAAATACTTTATATGTTTTTGTTATATTGTGCATGTATATTTATTTGTCCTAGAGAACTGATGTTTTTTTTTTTTTCCTACAGAACTGACCTTATCTCATCTTAAAAACAAGCAGGATTTCATTTTACTCTCAGTCTGCTCCTGGTCAGGTAAGAGCACAAAAAAAATGCAGGAAAGCAATGAGCTCTGACCTCCGCTATCACAAATTATTCTCTCCATTGCCCCGTAGAAGTGACCCATCAGCAGCAGACCACTTTCAGTGAGAGCTGAATGCAATCCTACAGTTACATGTTGCCCATCTTCATTGTTTGGAAGAAATGGAGTCAATGAGCAAAAGTCAGGTGGAATTCTACAAGTCTCATCAACACAGTTAATCTAGCCCTTAAAAAATCCTTCAGCTCTAAAGGGACAATATGATGTGAATGTAAAAGCAAAGGTAGTGAGTGGCAATAATTGGCAATCAATGAATTCAAAAAAGCCCCAATGCAATTATGAAGATACAACATGGGAATAATTAAAGTTCAGTTAAAAGTTCATAATAGAAGAACTTCTCCAGCCACCAGTAAAAAGGATGAAGGGTTAGCATCAACAACATTGATGGACTTTTACCAGACGATATTGATCCTCAAATTATAGAGGTTAATAAAAGAAGGATATATGATGGACTCTTACCAGACGATATTGACCCTCAAATTATAGAGAGGTCAATAAAAGCAGGATTCCTGTATGTGACTGGATCCCAGAAATGGCTGTATGTATCCTATATATTTACATGGGGACAGTATATCACACTCACTCGTATCCAAAGATCTATTACAGAATCACCTCAGAATAGAAACAGACTCTCGGTGTAGTAAGTTCAAACATATAGTAATTTATTCCAAGTATTACACTTACATAATGGCCGAGGTAAAACAGCATAAAAAAGCCATCCAGACTGAAAAAACTGTGGTGTACCAGCATGCTTACGTCCTACGTATCGTCCCGCCTTACGCGTTTTGTCATAGATTGACATCATCAAAGACTTTTATTGACCTCTCTAAAATTTGAGCGTCAATATCGTCTGATAAGAGTACATCATATATTCACATAGTGTTGTTGATGCTAACCCTTCATCCTTTTCACTGGTGGCTGGAGAAGTTCTTCGATTATGGACTTTTAACTGAACTTTAATTATTCCCATGTTGTATCTTCATAATCGAATTGGGACTGTTTTGTCTTTTTTAAATTCATTGATTACTATATACCAATTATTGGCACTACCTTTGATTTTACATTTATGTTTGGTGTGTAATCTTACCTTTATGGTTGGCTGCCTTCCATTTGCATGTATTATGTTCTGAGCGCAGATATTTTTCTTTTTTAATATGGTGTGAATCACTCTCCAATCAGCAGAGGATTTCACGAAATCCCATGGTCAATTTGCCTTTTTTGTGTGTTATTCTAGGGAAGGATAAAAACCCTTTTGTAAACAGGGGATTTAGCAAAGCACTGCTCTCATACTCTCAAAGAAAATAATTTTTGCCCAGAAAAAGAAAAAATATTTAAACAGTGAGCACAGTTGAAGTCATATCACTGTTGGTTAGCCCAGCCATTCTTAACTAAGGTTCAATAGAACCCTAGGAGTTCCTTCAAAGACTTCTAGGGGTTTTGTAAACTGTGGCTGACTGACCTCCCATTCGGTGGTTTCTTCATAATTATGGGAAAAACACCACTTGGCAAAGCCAGCAGCACAACACCAAGGATCTCTTTACCTGTCTTTAAGGGTGGAATTTTGAACACCACTGTAAGGGCTGCAATCTTCATACTAACCACCAATAAAAGAGGAATTTTTCCCTTTGACCTAGATCGTTTGGTTTTAGTAAGTAATTATTTTCGAGGTTCCTCTGGAGTACAGGTTAAGAAAGGTTGGGTTACACCAGTCTTTCTTAACCTTTTAACATGTAAGAACCCTTGAAATATTTTTTTTGGGCTCAAGCAAACCCTGCTAATATTTACTAATTACTATCTCTGCATTACTATGTAAAACAATACGGTGGGCAACTAGATGAGATTTATTGTTAAAAAATATAAGGTAATGCACTTCGGGGATAAAAATATAAAAGCAAATTACTCACTAGGGTGAGAACCTCTGGGGGAATCCAGGATGGAGAAGGATCTGGGGATCCTAGTAGAAGACAGACTGAGCAATATCATGCAATGTCAAGCCGCAGAAAGCAAAGTCCGCAGACTATTACCATGCATAAAAAAAAGGAAAATTAACTCCAGAGATGAAATTATAATTCTGCCACTTTAAAAAAAACTCTGGTTCAGCCACATCTGGAGTATGCTGTCCAGTTCTGGCAACCAATCCTCAGGAGGGATGTGCTGGAACTGAAAAGAGTGCAGAGAAGCGCAACAAAATGAATAGGGGGATTGGGGGACCTCAATTATGAAGAATGACTACAAGCACCAAACGTATTCTCCCTGAAGAAGATACGCTTGAGAGGTGATATGATAGTGATTTACAAATATCTCAATGGGGATCCCAGAGTGGGTAGGAAACTATTCAGTCTCAGGGAGTGTAAGAGGACATGTGGCCACACAATGAGATTTTAGGAGAAGTGGTTTCAACTTAAGCTGCGTATAGGGTTTTTCACTTAAGGATGTAGAACTCTCTTCCATAATTAGTGGTGTCAGCAGGAAGTATTGTTTATTTTAAAAGACTTGTGGACATACATCTTAGTGAACACAACATACAGAGATATAGGAAATGTTATCGACACTGACACACATGCACCTACATAGGTTGAATTGGATGGGCTGTTGTCTTTATTCGACCTTACCAACTATGAAACTACATCTTACAGTACATTACCGTAATGGTTACTAGGAAGAATGCTCCTCTTTACATTTGTGGTCATTGGGAGGAAATCCCTCCTTACAGATAAGCTAAAAAGATCAATGGTGTCTGTAGTTACTCATCTGACAGACAGTCCTATTGCTCAAGTAAACCCTAGAAACCCCTGTTGAGAAAGGTTAGCTTAAGCTGAGCTATTGTGTTCTGCCAGCGGGAAGGCTTCCCTACCATCAGAATACACTGATCAGTGTTGTATGCTATAGCCTGCGGCGCTGATTGAGCGGTATTTATCCAACAGGCTGGTTGTACAGAAGTCAATCGATAGATCGACTTTTGTATAACCACAGTCCTGAGACATGGATAAAAATTTGGCAGGTCCCTGTGTACGTATTAAATTGCTATGTCAAATATGTACACAGAGTAGATTGTTGAAGTAGATGTAAAGCCAAATACATTTTTTTATGTTTAATTTCTAGTTTTGTAAACAGTAGGCAATGGTTAGGACACCGCCATCATTTATTTTCTTCTCTCTAATACAGCTGGAAACATACCCTTACAGCTCAAAATGAGGTGCTTGGCCAATGGTGATATTGGATTATAACGCATTTAGACAAAATAGCCAGCACACCAGCAGAGATGAACCTCATGCCTCCAAATTTTTTAAGGCTCCATTATCTAGTGCAAACATGTACAGTGCAAAAGCAAACACATCCATAACATTTTATTTCTGTATTCCCTGGGGAGCCTTTCACATTCTGTTCCAATAAACGAGCGGAAAAGAATTCTACCAAGTGAGGGAATACCCTCTCTTAGACAGCTGTCACGAGAATAGGTTGCACCACTGGAAGGATTTCCCCACTATTCTTGTCAAGGTGACAACACCATAATTTGAGATGTATGTAAAAACAAGGAAAGAGAAACAGCACCATCGACTAAGTGTAGTAGTAAGATTTTATTCCTATTGCTTTCTGTACCTAAAACAGAGAAGGGGGAATATTCCCATAGACAGCAATAAAATTGAGAAGGAAAAATAAGCAGAAAATGGTCAAAGTGTGAATGGGGCCTTAAGCGGCCCTCACGTAAAAATGCAGAGTTTGTATTTTATACTTCCTGTCCCATAACTTCAACAGGAAGCAACAGCAGATATTTCCAAGGCGATGTAAAAAAATAGTCTTGGAACAGTTGTCCCTTTTCGATTTACTCCTGAGGGAAGGGGGGAGGGGGGGGCTGGTCAGTAATCCCCACTATATAAAAGGTGAGTACATTGGGAGGGATTCTTTTCCTCCCAGGCTGAACCTGGCCTGGTTCTTCAGGCATGTTCCTAGTTGTCTTGGTAGGGATGGGGCTGCATTTGTCTGGCCAAGGGCTGGGAGGACAAGGAGCTCCTGATGACATGCTCCCTGGGGGTGGTGACCCAGGAGTACCAGAAAAACACTGTGGGTTTGGAACATCACTGAGTTTCACTAGCACTCGATCATGTAAATTGTTTCTCTTGCACTCCCCTCTTGGGCAGGCCTCATGGTTAGGCCAGAGCAATTGTTTAACTGGCCAAAAGGCCTGCCTTGTGTACTGCACTTGTTGCTTTTTATTTTCTTGCTTGTATTCATGGATGCAGGCTTTTTGGGGACCCATTCCATAGCTCCCAACTGTCTATGATTTGTAGGGACTGTACTTCATCTCGAGCAAGTTTTCTCTCTCCTCTTCATTTGTCCCTCATTTTTGGTACGATCTATATAGTTATATATAAAATGCACTTTTTATCTATCCAAGAGTGTTTCCTAGTGCTAAACCTTTCATCCAATTTCTAAATTGCTGCATTTGCAAATACCAAAAGTCAACAGAAAGGAATAGTAGTGGTAAAAAAACACTTGTAAGTTCAACCAACCAATTTTTTTTTTAAATTCGCCTTTAAAGGGATGTGATGGAGCTGGAGAGAGTCCAGAGGACAGCAACTAAAGTGATTAGGGGATTGGAGGATCTTAATTATGAAGAGCACTTACAAGCACTTGATTTATTCTCCCTGGAAAGGAGACGCCTGAGAGGGGACATGACAGCGATATAAAAGTACCTCAACGGGGCTCTCAGCATAGCAAAAAAACTGTTCAGTAGCAACGAATGCACGAGGACATGTGGCCATACAATGCGATTAGAGGAGAAGCGATTTAACCTTAGGCTACGCAGGTTTTTTTTACACAAATGGTAGTTACTGCAGGTAGTATGGCTACTTTTAAAAGACTCTTGGGCGTACATTTCAAGGATCAAAACATTCAGGGGTATGTGAGATGATTGCGCCCACACACCTACACAGGTTGAACTGGATGAACTATTGTCTTTATTCAACCTCAACTATTATGTAACTATGTAAGGAGTCATGAAAACTTTATATACTTTTGCTAATAGGTGCCCCTCGTTCCCATTTAAGAAAGTTGGGAGGTATTCCTGCCCTGATGTCAGGGAAAGGATCTGTGGCCTTTTGGTCTTATCTTCTTCCCATCAAGGGTCTCTCTTCTCACCAAATACTTGGAGGACCGTCTTCAGCAGGAGCGGTGTCTACCTGGCTTTGGCTTCGATAGAACAGAGTAACTTGGAGCATAGAAGAAGAAAAAACCTGTGCCTGGATGGATTACCCTAGGACAGTGATGGTGAACCTTGGCACCCCATATGTTTTGGAACTACATTTCCCATGATGCTCATGCATTGTGCTGTGTATTTTAGCATCATGGGAAATGTAGTTCCAAAACATCTGGGGTGCCAAGGTTCACCATCTCTACCCTAGGAGGTCAAAGCAGTGCTCTGGCTCATGGGGTCTTCCTAACACTGAAGCATAACTTGGAAGGATGAAATGGAAAGCAGGCAACTATTTCTTCCAAATGAATAATTTAACGGGAAGAGTATACAGATAACAGCAGTTTACGAATTTTTGGAATAAGCCTTACTCTTAACCAATGATTAAGGCTTATTGCCGAAACATGTAAGGGGCTGTTATCTGTACACTCTGCCTGTTAAAATAAAGTCATTAATTTGAAAGAAAGAGTTGCTGGCTCTCTCATCATCCTTCCAACAGCTTTGCCCCTTAGGGAAGGGTTGGCGAGAGTAAGGGGTTGAGGCCCTCCCTCTTTGGAGGTCAGACCATTACATACCATACCCTTGTGCCCTTTTTTGCTTCCTGTGATTTCATGGTTCACTTTTTGCAACATTTTTGGCATTGTTCGGAATTGTACAATAAGTAAACACACTACATCTATATATAGACTTGGAAAGTGTTACAGCCCCTGACAGATTTTTATTTCTGTTTGTTTTTCTCCTTTTTTTGTGTGGTGACAAACATTTTATAATAATTTTTTTTTCATAGGATTTAAACAAGCACTACAGCTCCGCTCCATAAAAAAAAAAAAAGTAGGTAAGCACACAAAAAAGATAGGGGAAATACAAACAGCAAAAAAATCTGACTGGTGCTGTAATACTTTCCAAGTCTATTAAAAGACATGGTGTGCTTACTTATTACACAATTAACCACTTAACGCAAAGTAACGTTTATTTACGTCGGCTAACTTTGCGGGGTTATACCCCTAGCTAGAGGCATCACCCCGGTACAGTTGTTTAACCACTTTTACCACCGGAGGATTTTGCTGTCTTACGTCCAGGCCACTTTTTGCGATCGGCACTGTGAGACAAGTGCGTGGTCGTGTGACGCCGTACCCAAACTAAATTTACGTCCTTTTTTCCCACAAACAGAGGTTTCTTTTGGTGGTATTTGATCACCTGTGCGATTTTTAAAACAAATATAAAGCTACAAACAAAAAAAGAGCGTAAATTTTGAAAAAATAACAATATTTTTCACATTTTTTTATATGAAATTCCCCCCCAAAAAAATGTAAAAATCAAAATTTTTTTACATTTTTGGCCAATTTGTTTTCTGCTACCTATGTTTGGTAAAAAAAATCACAATAAGCGTATTTTGATTGGTTTGCGCAAAAGTTATTGCGTTTACTAACTAAGGGAAAGATTTCTGTAATTTTTGGTGTTTTCGGCGGTCGGCTTTTCGGCGGTAACGACCGATGCGTTACCCCGGCGAGCGTGAGGGGACGTTTACCCCCCCACCCTCCTGCCACGGCTTTGCACCCAGCTGGCACGTCCGCCGGCTGGATGGAGTCCCGATCTAAGCCGGAAGCGGCTTTGATTGGGTCTCCGATGACGTAACCCGGAGGCGGCATCCATGACGTCACGTCCGGGTTACTCTGCTGCTAAAGGGGACAGATTCAAAAAACAAATGTACTCAAAAATCCTGTTTTCGGTCTTTTGAATATATGGAGGTGCAGTGGAGAGTTCTGGGGTCTTTTAGACCCTTGATCCCTCCATAAAGAGTACCTGTCACTGCATATTGCTGTCACAAGGGATGTTTACATTGCTTGTGGCAGCAATAAAAGTGATCAGATTTTTTTTTTTTTTTTTTAAACCTGCGCAGAGCCTTTAGGCGTATCGCTATATGGGTAGACTATGATGAATCTGTTGCTATATATGCCAAGGTGATGGTGGACGGTATACGATACTGCTCGACTGAACATGTATTCACATGAACTCACAGCTGAAGGGCTCTGTGTCAATACAAACTCAGCTTTTGCTTAATTATAGGAACAATTGAAAAGCTGAAATGACGCTGAGCACTAGAAGCACTTAACGGGAGCAAGTGGGGGAGAGTTCATGCTTTTAAAGGCTTGAAACGAGTGGACCATTAATACATGCAATTTAAAGCACAATGCGGTAGAAGTATTTTCCTTTGTGCTTTATACATATATATATTTGTAATATTATTTTCTGATGAATACATAACAATAGAGAGAGCAGATTTATTAACAGTGCTGGGAACAAAGATGACCAGCTAAATTAGGGCTCATTACCCCAAGGAGTCTATTTCTAAAACATTCATTGAATGAATATCACAAGCATTCGTCCAGGCTGTGCAAATTTTCCCATATTTTCTTTAATACTACGACTTTCCATGATGGTAAGCTCCATCTAGTGGCCAAAATAATTTTGCCTAAGCTGAGATGATTCCATCAGTCGGCTGCAGGCAGGAAAAAGCATTTTCTCAGTCTCCTCTCCTCCTGACTGCAACATTGTAACTTTGCATCAAGTCACAAGGAGAGAGGCTACAACAGGGGCTAATCTGTGCCAGACATTTGTGAACACAGCCAAGAACTGCACAGGCCCCAGGATTTAAATGACCTCAGTTCTGGAAGTAGACGTTGGCTGCAGATAATGCCTTGTTGGCTGGATAAAAACTTTTTTTTGTGAACAGAAAAGCAGATTAAGACTCTGTTAATGTGTTACTAAACCCACAACAGTAAAATCAATGTGTGTTTGCATTAAAGCACGCTTGTTATACTCACTGTGGAACCCAAGGGGTTAATCCTGATCTGAGTATCGTCTAAAAAAGGCGGTTGATCCTGTCCTCTCTGATTCTCCCCTTCTTCCACTGTCCCCAATCCATCTGCTGACAGTAAAGCCTTGGGGTACTCTGCACATGCTCAGTTTGGTGTGTATTGCAAGAGAGTTTTTTTTTTTTTTTATTACTTGGAGGGTGCATGTGATCAGCAGAGGGCCAATCAGCACTGTCTAGACAGAGGGTCCTGCAGCCTCATAGGACAGTAAGAGGAGATTGAAAACACCTCCTACAAGCTTTAACCAGACACTGACAGAAGTCACAAGACTGTTATATACTGCTGATGAGAAAAGGGATTTAGCAGTTTATATTTACTAAAATTATAGCATTTCCATGTTCTGTGTGCTGTGGGAGATCAGATATAGTGAATGCAGGGTTCTGGGTAAACACTTTAAAGAACAACTAAAAGGCAAAACTTTTTTTTTATTATTTTGTAAAGAGTTGAGAGGGATGAGGACACCTGTCAGTTTTCATTGCTGTCTGCTTCCCTCTCTCTATTTGTCCTGTTTATCATTATCATTGAAAGTGAAAGTAAAAGAAAATCCCACATTTTGGGTTGTCCCTAGAAAGGTAATAGAGGGGAAATCTTCCGATGGGGACCTTCTGGGTCAACAAGATATTCTCTTAATTTTCAGGGATTTCCTCCCACTTCCTTTTTGATTATGGGACAGGAAGCAAAGGGAAATCTCCCACATGGGACACAGATAGCAAAAAATAAACTGACTAGGGTTATGACCCTCCCTTACTCTACCCAAAATAAAAAAAAATAAAAAAAAAAAAGTTTTGCCCATAGTTCTACTTTAAGGGAAAACAGTGACATAAGAAATACCTGGAAGTCTAACACTGATTACATATGATGTGTGCACTTAAAGGGGGAAAGAAATAGCAGCAAATGAAGAAAAAACAATATAGCGTATACAATTGCGACACAAATCATATTGTAACTGAATGTTATTAAAAATGACCTTTCCTTTTCAATCTGCAGCTCTGTAATTTTTTGAAAATGCAATGCAATATGGCTACCTGGAGTTGTTCTGTACACAGAATGTATACTGACCACACCCCAGAAACATCATTTCCTGCTTGTGTGATTGGCTCACCAATTTTCCCAGAAGTCTGCACTAAGATACAAGTCAGATTTCTGGCATCCCCTGCAACAAAAATGTCATTTTTAGTGAGATACTCCCAATAGGAACACGTCTAAAAAGGGATGCAGGCCCAGCAGATTTCCTCATTAGAGCCCTGCAGCTGCCACCGCTGACAGATAATTATGAAACCACTCCCATTTGACCCACTCAGAACAGAGGAACAAACAATGATTTCTTCAGAATAACAAAAGGTAGGAATCTGCAACAAAGTTTGGTAAAATCCCTGCAATGTACAGAGATCACCCAGAGGCAGGGCCGCTGATGGGGGGGCACCAGCCCTCTTGTAGGGGCCCGAGCACACAGGGGGGCCCACACGAGAGGGGGATTAGTGATGGACAACAAATACAGAAATCTTCCTCCCGCACCTGAATCTGATCTGTCCCTCTCCCTGCTATCAGCTTTTATCTGTTAAGAAAGAGACAGTCGTCCCTCACTAATCCCCCTCCCTTGTGTGGGCCCCCTCCCAGCATTGGCTCTAATGTTATCTCTGCTCAGGAGTTTATTTGTAAATTGTAACTTTGTTTCTCTCTCTCTGTCTCTCTGATCACTGAGCTCCAACTGCCCAGCCTGTATATTTTTCTCATCACATCTTCTTTTTTATGTAACATTGTTTTTTTTTTTTAGATTTAGCAGGAATTATGCGAGTTATGCTATATTTGTGTCTGATAATAGTGATTTTGTTGTAATTTTAGCTAAATATATCTTTAATATTTTCTTGAGGGGGCCCTGCCAGGTAGTCTGTACGGGGCCCCGCGATTTCTAATAGCAGCCCTGCCCAGAGGGGAATTTTTTTTTTTCCTGAACAAAAGTGGAGTTGAAAAAATTAGATCCAATGCTGGATTCACTGAAATAATTGTATATGGTGGAAGCAAAGAGATGGACAGTGACATGGAGATCTTAGGGCTTCGCAGTTCACCAGGTGTCGGGATCCGGCTATTTGCTGCTCATCTAAAATAGAACAAAACACTAAAAACAATATCAATCTGACCAGCGGACACCGCAGAGCCAACACTGATCACTGACATATTGATCAGCACTCTAGATGCTTTAAAATCATTCAAGAAGAAGAGTTCTTATTTGAGATGACCTGTGAGTTCTCCTTTGCTTTCAGCAGACATTTAACATTATTAAAAAACAACTCCAATAAATGTGAAAATTCCCTGTGCCTGCACTGCAAGGATTAAACACTCAAGGAAGAGAAGAAGTACTTAGGGATCTTTCACACGGGCGGTGCACCCAGTGGACTCCGTTTTGCTCAGCGGGGATCGACCCGCCGATCCCCGCTGAGCAGGCGGATGGCAGCTCCGTCTCCGCTTACCTTGCAGAGACAGAGCTTTTAAATCCCTGCTCTCCTCTACGGGAGATCGGATGAAAACAGAACGCCTGTCTATTTTCATCTGATCCGATCCTCCGGACGGATGGAAAATAGGGTTTCAATCCGTCCGGATTTCACGGACAGGATCAGATCAGATAGCAGCAGGTGTCAACGGACATGTCCATAGGGCTGCGAGGGGCATCCAATCAGATCCACCTGACAAACTGACAGACGGACCTGATTGGAAAGCCTGTGTGAAAGGGGCCTTAATCGTACCTGATCCTTTGCTCCCTGGCTAATAGCACTCCCCCACGCTCCAGAGGGGGACTGTTCCTCAGGGTCACCTTGTCCATCATGGACCCTACATTGATCGTGATGATGTCAGCACCTTGGATCCCTGCAGCGTGAGGAAGAAGACTCTGCAAGGACCAGTCTAGTAGCACTAAGGAGGGGAAGATTGGAGAAGTAAATCTTTTTAACCACTTGTGTACCGCCCTATTTATAAATACTGTGACAGAGAAAGGCACAAGGCTGAGAACTGCTGATCAGCTTAGTGAATCACAGTACAGCGCCCTGTGTTTACTAACAACACAGGGCTCTGTACACAGAGCAGGGATGTGGCTGTTTTTTCCTCACCTGCATCTCTTAGTAAGCCTCATTCACATTGGAGTGGCTCGTCATGCGATTTGACAGGTCAAATCACATGACAAGTCGCACCCTATTGCCAGCAATCGCTCTGTTCAGATCGGTGCGACACCGACTTTGTGGTGCCGCATCGATTTGAAAAAGTAGTTCTTGTACTACTTTTGGCGATTTCGGGTGCAGCTTGCATAGATATCTATCTGTGCATCAAGCTGCTTAGATGTCTTTCAAGTAGCACCCCAAGTTGTACTGACATGCAACATTGAAATTGCGTGATTTCAGATGAAGAAGAGGGGTAAAAGCAGCGCATATTGCACATTATTAGGCACACAGTTAACCCCTTCCCAGCCGGTGTCATTAGAACAATATCAGTGTATAGTATTAGCACGGATCACTGTATTAGTGTCACTGGTGATGTCGGTGTAAGTTAGTCAGTTCTCAAACAGTGTCAACTTTACCGTCTCACTATCACAACCCCACTATAAGTCACTGATCACCACCATTAATAGTATAAATAAATAACAATTCCAGTATACTGTATATATCATCATTTGTAGACGCTATAACTTTCACGCAAAGCAATTATTTTACACTTATTGTGATTTTTTATTTTTTTTTACCAAAGACATGTAGCAGAATACATTCTGGCTAAAATTTATGAAAAAAAATCGATTTTCTTATATTGAATATCTTTTATTGCAGAAAATAGTGTTTTTTTTTTTTATTTTTCCTTTATGTAATAAAAAAATAAACAAACCCAGTGATGATCAAATACCACCAAAAGAAAGCTCTATTTATGTGAAAAAAAAGATCATTTTTTTTCGGGTAGAGTGTTGCATGACCGTGCAATTACCAGTTAAAACAGCACAGTGCTGAAGTGCAAAAAATGGCCTGGTTATGAAAGGGTAAAACCTTCGAGAGCTTAAAGAGGAAGTAACGTCTGTCATGTTTTTTTTTTTTTTTCCCTTACCTGAAAAGTAAAGGCATACTAGCACATTATGTGACACTTACCTCCAAACGAAGCCCTGGTCGTCCCCGCAGGAGGCCACATCCATCTTCGCCCATGTTCCTTCCAGGTCTGCAGACTCCGGCTGTGCTACTGGCCAGAGCCGCGTGATGTCATTCCCATGCATGCACGCGGAAGGCACCGGTCACGGCACAGGGCTCTGAAGAAACGGCACGGTTGGCCATTCCTTTAGAGCGAATGTGCCCATGACGTCATTTGCGCAGTATACACTTAAAATCTCCTAAATGGTGCAAATTTAGGAGAGATTTACAGTACCTATAGGCAAGTCTTATTATAGGTTTATCTATAGGTACAAACATTACAGTGGGGTTTACAACCTCTTTAGGTGGATAAGAAGTCACCTAGACATAAACGAGCAAACTACCCTTACAGTGCAGGCGGAGCCCCACTGCAAGAGAGGGGTTTTAAGTTTTCTGGAGTTAGAGCCAGTTCACACCTAAATCACAAAGGACCGCTGTGCGATTCCTGTGCCATTCAGTGAGGTGCGATTTTCATGCAATTAATTTGAATGGGCTGAAATTGCATTGGATCGCACCAAACGTTTTTCAGGCACTACTTTTCAAAGACGCACAGCAACCGGATCGCATGGTACTGTGGTTCAGGCAAACACACTGCGTTTGGGTTCTGTGGTTGGAGTGTTTGTAGGAATACATTGACACCTGCAGCAAATTGCACAATTTAAACGTGGTGTGGAAAACACGGGTTTCCACCATTACGTTCTAGTGTTAATAGGCCCTCAGGCTTTAAAGTGATAATAAAGGTTCCTTTTTTTTTTAAATTTATTTAATAAACATGTTATACTTACCTCCTCTGTGCAGTGGTTTTGCACATACCAGCCCTGATCCTTCTCTTCTCAGGTCCCCCGCCGACGCTCCTGGCTCCTCCCTCCCGCCATGTGCCCCCATAGAAAGTGGTTTTCTATGGGGGGACTCATGTGGGCCTACTGCTGAGCCGGCTCTGTGTGTCCATAGACACACAGAGCATGGCTCAGGCCTACCCTCTTGTAATAGGAGAAGATTGGCAGGAGCCGGAACCAATGGTAGTAGAGCAATGAACGGTGTCAGTAAAGCAGTGGAAGGTGTAAGTAGAGCAGTAGGTAGTGTCAATAGGACAGTGGATGGTCAGTCAGAAGAGCAGTGGATGGTATAAGTAGGGCAGTGAACTTTGTCAATAGGGCAGAGGAAGGTGTCAGTAGAGCAGTGGATGGTGTCAGTAGAGCAGTGGACGATGTTAGTATGTAGAGCAGTGGACGGTGTCAGTAGAGCATTGGACGGTGTCAGTAGAGCAGTGGACATTGTCAGTAGAGCAGTGGACAGTGTCAGTAGAGCAGTGGACAGTGTCAGTAGAGCAGTGGACATTGTCAGTAGAGCAGTGGACAGTGTCAGTAGAGCAGTGGACAGTGTCAGTAGAGCAGTGGACAGTGTCAGTAGAGCAGTGGACAGTGTCAGTAGAGCAGTGGACAGTGTCAGTAGAGCAGTGGACAGTGTCAGTAGAGCAGTAGACAGGGTCAGTAGGACAGTGGATGGGGTCAGTGAGTGTGGCAGTAGACTTTTCAGTAGAGCAATGGATGGTGTCAGCAGAGCAGTGGATGGTGTCAGTAGGGCAGAGGTTGGGGTCAGTAGGGCAGAGGTTGGGGTCAGTAGGGCAGAGGTTGGGGTCAGTAGGGCAGTGGACAGTGTCAGTAGTTTTTTTTATTTTTTTAGAATTTTATTTTTTCAGTTCTGTTTCACTCCTCTGACATGTAACACTCACCCATGGGGCTTAATTGTAGAGATTTTTTGTGGGGCGAAACATGTCAGAGGAGTGTAGTCAGGAGGAGCTAAGGCTCAAGCCATATATTCACCTTTCTGTATACTGTAGTGGCTGGGCTCCGGTGTGCAGTTTTACCACCTTACATCTTCTGATTTGCTTTTGCTAGCCTGGATGAGCTGGCTTGAACACCGGCATTTGCTTTATGCTTTGCACTGCAGGGGGAGGCTTTGTAGTACTTTGAGTGGCGCACTTTGTATATGGGTCACCGGAATAAGGTGATGTTATTCTCCCTAAGGCGAGACTGGAGGCAGGGAGGCAGTATGGAATAGCTTTTCTTTCTTGTGGACAGGGTAATACAATCGAGGAAAAGTAGTTTTTTTTTTTTTTTTTTTTTTAAGTCAAGGTCCAGTTTAAACGGAACAAGTAATAAATACATGAATTAGACTTGGGTTCAACTTTGTGCAATCCCTGTACAACAGCACTAAGCCTGGGAGAGGGAGGGACAGCATCCAACATTTACAGTATCTCACAAAAGTCAGAAAACCCCTCACATTTTTGTGAATATTTTATTCTATCTTTTCATGTGACAACACTGAAGAAATGACACTTTGCTACAATGTAAAGTAGTGAGTGTACAGCTTGTATAAGTGTAAATTTGCTGTCCCCTCAAAATAACTCAACACACAGCCATTAATGTCTAAATGGCTGGCAACAAAAGTGAGTACACCCCTGAGTCAAATTGTCCAAATTGGGCCCAATTAGCCATTTTCCCTCCCCCATGTCATGTGGCTTGTTAGTGTTTAGAAGGTCTCAGGTATGAATGGGGAGTAGGTGTGTTAAATTTGGTGTTATCGCTCTCACTCTCTCATACTGGTCACTGAAAGTTCAACATGGCACCTCATGGTAAAGAACTCTCTGAGGATCTGAAAAAAGAATTGTTGCTCTACATAAAAAGATGGCCTAGGCTATAAGAAGATTGCCAAGACCCTCAAACTGAGCTGCAGCACGGTGGCTAAGACCATACAATGGTATAACAGGACAGGTTCCACTCAGAACAGGCCTCGTCATGGTCAACCAAAGAGGTTGAGTGCACGTGCTCAGCATCATATCCAGAGGTCGTCTTTGGGAAATAGATGTATGAGTGCTGCCAGCATTGCTGCAGAGGTTGAAGGAGGTAGTCAGCCTTTTAGTGCTTAGACCATGCGCCGCACACTGCATCAAATTGGTCTGCATGGCTGTCATCCCAGAAGGAAACCTCTTCTAAAGATGATGCACAAGAAAGTCCTCAAACAGTTTGATGAAGACAAGCAAACTAAGGACATGGATTACTGGAACCTTGCACTGTGGTCTGATGAGACCAAAATAAACTTATTTGATTCAGATGCTGTCAGGTGTGTGTGGCGGCAACCAGGTGAGGAGTACAAAGACAAGTGTGTCCTGCCTGCAGTCAAGCATGGTGGTGGGAGTGTCATGGTCTGGGGCTGCATGAGTGCTGCCGGCACTGGGGAGCTACAGTTCATTGAGGGAACCATAAATGCCAACAGGTACTGTGGGCTAATGAAGCAGAGCATGATCCCCTCTCTTTGGAGACTGAGCCGCAGGGCAGTATTCCAATATGATAGCGACACCAAACACACCTCTAAGAAGACCACTGCCCTGCTAAAGAAGCTGAGGGTAAAGGTGATGGACTGGCCAAGCATGTTGTGGGGCCCATTCACTGCCCATTCACCAAGGGACAGGGAGGTCATCAAACTAGCTGTCCTGTGTGGCAAAGATGTGTAAATCTCAGAACTTGATGGGCAGATATATAAATCCTTAGGCAGGTAAAACATATACTGTATGTATTTAATCTGCAGTTTCTTTAGCGTTGAACTTTGAGCACAGCAATAAAATGTAATTTTGTACATAACCTTTCATACACCATCCTAATTCTTTTTGCTTCTTCAGGTTCAGGAAAAATCCTCTCTTCCTACTAGGAAATGAATGAAATAAATTTGATTGCATGGAATAACTATAGCAACATGGACTTCTGTGCCTGTGATGGACATTTCCAAGGCAACTGCAGAACACCGCGCGTTCACCTTCCCGCGTAGCTACAAGCAACATTTAAACATTTGCCACAAAACACAAAAGATACTTCAAGAATCCCTAGGATGTGCGGATTAATTGGATAACAAGAACACGTGAAAGGCTGAATTGTTTACACCAGTAAATGTATTTTTTGGCTCTGAGCCTATTCACACTTTGAACGGCTCGTTTTGGCGTGTAAAAAAAAAAAAAACAGCACCTAAAGCACATGGCAAGAATGGTGTCATTTATTTATTTTATTTTTTACAACAATAAGAATAAAGCCCAATCCCATGGAAATATAAAAACGTTCTTTATTCTAATGTATCCATAAGGCCACTTTCACAGGGGATTTCTGATCCTATCCGCCTTTCAGCTTTTCAGGTCAGGCAGACCAGATAGGACGCTCTACCTCTATGGAGCGGCGGATGTCAGCGCTGACATGTCCGCTGACACCCGCTGCTCTCCGATCCAACCCTGTCTGTGAAATCCAGACGGATGGAAACCCTATTTTCCATCCGTCTGCAGGATTGGTTTAGATAAAAACGGACAGGCGGTCCATTTTCATCCGATCTCCCATAGAGGAGAGCGGGGATCTGACAGTTCTGTCTCTGCAAAGTAAGCGGAGACAGAGCTGTCATCCGCCTGCTCAGCGGGGTTCGGCGAATCGATCCCCCGCTGAGCAAAACGGAGTCCACCGGGTGGCAAGCCCGTATGGAAGGACCCTTAACCGCTTTACGACCACCCGCCGCAGATGTACTGCGCAAACCGCCGTAACTGTACAAGCAGGAGGCTAGGGGGCGAGCACGTGCCACCGGCAGCACGCTCCCGCCCCCGCTCATCAGCGGGGAAGAGCTGAAGCGGGCAGGCGGCTCCAATTGACGCCTTACACCGGCGATCATTGCCGCCTGACACCGGCGTTGTAAACACAGCTGACCGTTCTTCTCCCTGGAATGATCATGGAGCCCATGTGATCCTTCTATATAGGAACACAGGTCTCTATGGTAATTTCACAAGCCACGCCCCCATACAGTTAGAGTCACTCCCCTAGGCTCACATTTAACCCCTTGATCACCCACAATGTTAACCCCTTCCCTGCCAGTGTCATTATTACAGTGTATATTTTTAGCACTGATTACTGTAGTAATGTCACTGGTCCCCCAGAAGTGTCAACAATGTCAGTCAGGGGTCCGATCTGTCTGCCGCAATGTCGCAGTCTCACAAAAAAAAAAAAAAGATCGCAGATTGCTGCCATTACTAGTAAAAAAAAAAAAAATTACATAAATCTTTCCTGTAGTTAGTAGACGCAATAACTTTTGCGCAAACCAATCAAAACATGCTTATTGTGATTTTTTTTTACCAAAATATGTAGCAGAAAACAAACTGGCCTAAAATGTTAAAAAATGTTAATTTTAAATTTTTTTTTTTTTTTTTGGGGAATGTCATATAGCAGAATGTGAAAATATTGTTGTTTTTTTTTTTTTTCCAGAATTGTCGCTCTTTTTTTGTGTATTGCGCAAAAAATAAAAATCGAACAGGTGATCAAATACCACCAAAATAAAGCTCTATTTGTGGGAAAAAAAAGGATACAGCATCGCGCGACCATGCAATTGTCCGTTAAAGTAACGCAGTGCCGAATCGCAAAATAGGGCCTGGTCATTAAGGGGCAGATCCTTCCGGTCTCAGAGTGGTTAAAGGATATCTAATCCCAAGTAGCATAATGGTGACAGATTCAACTGGTAGTGGATGTGGTAAACCATGCATGAGTCAGGGACACCCAGGAACAGTCCAAGCAGGTTTATCCTGCACTTTTATCAAGCAAGGCAGGAAAACAGTCCCAGTGCAGAAGGGTTTTGCACAGCATGTCCATATCATAAAACAAACCAATCATCTGCTCACATATGTAAAGGAGAGAGCGCCCTGAGCATCATCTTGATCACATACCCTATATTACCAAAAGTATTGGGATGCCTGCCTTTACACGCACATGAACTTTAATGGCATCCCAGTCTTGGTCCGTAGGGTTCAATATGGAGTTGGCCCAACCTTTGCAGCTATAACACCTTCAACTTGTCTGGGAAGGCTGTCCACAAGGTTTAGGAGTGTGTCTATGGGAATGTTTGCTCATTCTTCCAGAAGCACATTTTTGAGGTCAGGCACTTATGTTGGACGAGAAGGCCAGTCTCCCCTCAAATTCATTCCACAGGTGTACTATTGGGTTAAGGTCAAGACTGTGCAGCCCAGTCAAGTTCCTCCACCCCAAACTCGCACATCCATGTCTTTATGGACCTTGCTTGTGCACTGGTCCAAAACATTTGGTGGAGGGGGGATTATGGTGTGGGGTTGTTTTTCAGGGGTTGGGCTTGGCCTCTTAAGGCATCAGCATGCCAAGACATTTTGGACAATTTCATGCTCCCAACTTTGTGGGAACAATTTGGGGATGGCCCCTTCCTGTTCCAACATGACTGGGCACCAGTGCTCAAGGCAAGGTCCATAAAGACATGGATGAGCGAGTTTGGGGTGGAGAAACTTGACTGGCCTGCACAGAGTTTTTAACACTGTTTCTAAGAGTTTAGAAGAGCTGGGCAAGCACCCAGTGCGCATGTGGCCTATGTGTGTGAGGTAAGGGTGGACTCTGGTGGGTTCTCTGATGTAAGGGCGGACTTTGATGGGCTAGTTTATTTGGAAGTTCATTCTGAATCATATCACACAAATTACAAAAAAACAACCAAGTAAAACTTAAAGCGTTTGTTACTCCAACATTTCATATTCCTTTATATGTACCTGCTGTACCATGTATTTGTATGAGAAAGTATCCTGCTCTCTTTGTATTGCTTAGCACAAACAAATGGTTACTGCCCTCACCTGTAAATTGGTATTTGCAGCAAGGAGCCTAGGAAGGGCAATGCATGTAACAAGACACAAAAAGATTTCAAGCTCTCCTTACCGACCAACCGAATAAGTTGCTTCCCTTACGTGAAATCCTAGGTGATCCTGCTAGTCCCCTTGCTTTCTTATTAATGTAGCAGGATTCCCAGCCATTGTGCTGGATATGGTCCCCCTGGGCCACCTGCTGCAACAAAAGTACCCTTGTGCATGCTCCTTCAAGTGTGAGTGCTGAGACAATGATCAGTCCAGTATCTTTGGGTTTTTAGGTTTATTTGAGAACTTGGATGGGAGAAGGGAATGAGTGGGATACTCCTCTGGCTCAACTATGCACAATTTTCTAGGGACAACTGAAAACGCTTCTTGGCGCTGACTTGAAGCTGACTAGATGCTGGTCAATGCCAGTTAACGCTGGCTTGCTGCCTGTTAACTCCAAACTGGCCTTGGACTGCTTTCTCACTTAAATAAGTCCTTTCTTTAGCTCCCTAAGCACTCCTTGCTGAGGTAGCTACTTGTACTGCTGCTGCGCTGCTAACCACTTCAGGGCCCACACCGGCACCCTCTTATCTTCAGGGCCCTTTCTCTAAACCTTCTCCTCGGGTTAGCTGGATCCCCTCTCCTAGGCAGACACAGTCCAGCGGGTTGGATCTGATGGGATTGGATGAAATCGGACATGCTGTCCATTTTCAGCTGATCCCCCCATAGAGGAGAGTGGGACACTGACAGGTTCTGCACAGTGAGTGGAGACGGACCTGTCATCCGCCTGCTCAGCGGGGATCAATGGATCGATCCCCGCTGAGCTAGCGAAGTCTGCCGAGCGGATCCGGCCCCTTTGAAAGGTGCCATATGGTGGTCTTTCCCTGTGCTACGCCCTTTTTGGTCTTCCGCTTTACACTGGATAGAAGTTATAAAAGGCTACCCCATACCTAATGATCCATGGGTTGTGTTGTTCAATTGAACAGGAGAACCAGTAGGCTGATATTGTGGCTCTATCACACCCCACCTTTTAAATACTGCTAAATCTCCTATTCCTACATACTGGAAACAATCTGATATACCCACAATACAGCAGTGGCTGAAAATATTTGTTCACATATATCACGCGTAAGATCTCACTTTTGAACTTCGAGATTTATCTTCCGCAGATATGGGCCTGCTGGTTATCCTCTACTTACTCCACTGACTATACGGATATTATATCAAAACCTGGTTAATTAACATATATACACACATCAATTTTTTACCAGTAACTCTTCCCATTGTCAATCACAGGGCAGGACTTCTCTCACTATACCCCGTTCCTTCTTTTTTCTCACCTATGATCATTAGAGGAAAGTACACCGAGTTCTCAGAATAGCAAGAGAAGTAACCACACTGTGCTCTCCTGCTTAGTGTGGTCAGTTTTTAATAAGAAATCAATGGGAATAGCAGGATCACCAGTGATTACACATAAGCGAAGCAATACAAAGAGAACAGGATACTTTCTCATACAAGTACATGGTACAGCAGCCACATATCAAAAATATGAAATGGTGAAGTAACAAATGCTTTAAGTTTTACTTGGTTGCCTTTTTGTAATTGGTGTGATATGATTCAGAATTAAAAAGGAGAAGGGGGGGGGAAGGAAACAAAGTGGGACTTTATATGAGGTGTGTCACTATACTGGTTGATAACGTATGCCATGTGTATATTTAACTGCCAAAAACTGAAAAAAAAAACAATAACAGGTTGTAAATATAGGTAATACATATTATAGAAATAGGTAAGACATCATGGTTGAGACCGTACAGAGGCATTAGTCAAAGATTAGGAACATAAGAGTATACATCATAGTTGGAGCCATTATATATATATATATATATATATATATATATATATATATATATATATATATAATATATAAAAAAACATGAAAACATAAATATAGTTATGTCCCACTAACGTGGAAATAGCCATCGTGAGCTGATTGCGAGCAGAGTCTCATTAAGATAGAGTACATAATAATAAGTAAAAACAATACATACAACACATATGATAAAGCGATTGCATCCTTACTGCTCGACGCGTTTCGTGACATACTTATCACTTCTTCAGGAGAAGTGCAATCAATGTATAATTCAGCTCACAATCTTTGCACATGTTTGGGGGACTGACTAGTAGCGTCTCCTTCAGAATTAACTTTTACTTCTTTTTATTTCTCTCATATCTTTCTACTTATTTAAGTGAGCTCTTTTCTTTGTTATTGTGTATAAGTCTATAAATATAGACTGGTTTACTCCTCAAGATATGGTTTCTGACATTAGGATATAGTTGATGCACACTGGATGTATGCACCATACACTGCATTCTATTCTGTATTTTATTGTGATATGTTCTTTTTACCAAACTCTTTCAATAAAAAATTATTGAACAAAAAAAAAAAAAAGAGCTCCAGGCTCCTTCAGAAAAAATTAAAAGTCAGCAGCTACATATACTGTTGCTGCTGCCTTTTAATATAAGGACACATACCAGTCCAGGGATTCCGCAAAGTCCTTAGCCGAACTGATTCTTCAATCGGATTCGGGTGCAGGCACCGTCATCTCTAGTAAGGGAAACAGCCTGTTCATAGCTGCATTGTGAATGGTTCCGTAGTCTTCCAGGATCTGTGATGTGTCCCAGAAGACTTCGGGGGGAAGAAGGGGGGGGCAAACTGTTAAAACAAGGTACCTGCCCCCCTTCACCTTCCATTTGAGTATGCCCCACAGATGCTCAATAGGGTTTAGGTCTGGAGACATGCTTGGCCAGTCCATTACCTTTACCCTCAGCTTCTTTAGCTAGGCGGTGGTTGTCTTGGAGGTGTGTTTGAAGTCTTGTTGGAATACTGGAATACTGTCCTGCGGCCCAGTCTCCAAAGGGAGGGGATCATGCTTTGCTTCAGTATGTCACAGTACATTTTGGCATTCGTTGTTCCCTCAATGAACTGTAGCTCCCCAATGCCGGCAGCACTCATGCAGCCCCAAACCATGACACTCCCACCACCATGCTTGACTGTAGGCAAGACACACTTGTCTTTGTACTCCTCACATGGTTGCCGCCACAAAGGCTTGACACCATCTGAACCAAATAAGTTTATCTTGGTCTCATCAGACCACAGGACATGATTCCAGTATTCCATGTCCTTAGTCTGCTTGTCTTCAGTATCATGCAGACCAATTTGATGCAGTGGGCGGGGTATGATCTGAGCACTGACATGCTGACCCCCCACCCCTGCAACCTCTGCAGCAATGCCGGCAGCACTCATACGTCTATTTGCTATAGACAACCTCTGGATATGACGCTGAGCACGTGCATTTAAGTTCTTTGGTCGACCATGGCGAGGCCTGTTCTGAGTGGAACCTGTCCTGTTAAACCGCTGTATGGTCTTGGCCACCGTGCTGCAGCTCAGTTTCAGGATCTTGGCAATCTTCTTATAGCCTAGACCATCTTTATGTAGAGCAACAATTCTTTTTCTCATATCCTCAGAGAGTTCTTTGCCATGAAGTGCCATGTTGAACTTCCATTGACCAGTATGAGAGAGTGAGAGCGATAACACCAAATTTAACTCACCTGCTGCCCATTCAAACCTGAGAACCTTTTCTTACTAATGTAAATACAGCCTATTGTTTTCAGGCATGTACACATGCTCTGCGTATAAATCAATAAAAATCAAAAAACAAAAACAGAAATCTGCATTGATGGTCAGTATTTTACATGTGTACAATGTTAATTTGAAGAGTTTAGAATTGCATTCTGGGAGCCAATTATTATTTTACGGGTGTACACGCAAATACACGTATAATAGCAAGAAATTTCATCCAGAAATACTGATGTTCAAACACAAGTACCGTGAGCAAGTACCCAAAATCTGAGCTGCTGGAAAATATTTTTACGCGCATATACATGCGATAGAGGCAAACATCACAGTCCCTTGATTTAAAATAAAAAAAATAATTATAATTTTTATACGCGTGCACAAGTATAAAAAGCGCATGTGCTATACAGCCCATCCTCGTGTTTTTTTCATACATCAGTTCCATGTGCAAATTCCCCAATAAACTAAAACAGCTTCTATGTCACTCGGAATGTCTGAGTGTCTGTTCTCTCTGCTGCAGACAATTTATTGGAAACAACTCATCAATGCTCATTTTTGAACTTCAAGGACATAGGGTTTCCACTTGATGAACCTAATGGACTTGCGTCTTTTTTCAACCTATGCACATGACATGAAGGCCTTGAGACCTCTAATTCCTAACCTGCTGGCCACTAATTTGTCTAATCATATCAACGAAGCACAACCTATAACCAATCACATTTACCATTGGTTGTACACCTATGCTATCCATTCCACTGCAAACTTGTAAATTCCACCTCTCAATAAAAATGGTTAAACCAGAAAAAAATGTGCTTTTATATAATAATAAAAAAAAATAAAAAAATACGTAGTTTTGAGCGGCAGGGCCCTAGCTTGAGATGAGAAAAAAATGACAGTAAAACAAAGAATATTTAATTTATGAATAATTCAAAGCGCTGGGAATATGGCATAGAACCCTCTCCTGCATCTGACAAGGGCCACCCTGCAATATATTCTGTCTCTAATACTAGCGATATCCCCGGAGAAAAAAAAAAACCTACATGCTGCTCTGTCAACAGGATAAAGAATTGGGAAGGAATCTTATCCATTATTTTGTATTTGTCTAAGAAGTGTTTACAGCTTGAGGGAATGGCAATGTGCTCCATCATATGTTACTTTACTTGGCGTCTCCAAGGAGCAAATGGTGGACACCAACAAGGAGGAACAAATTCCTGGATGAGAAAGGACTGTGTGGAGGTGGTTTATTAAATGATATTTCATAAATGTGTATGAGATCCTGGTCTGTGAATCACATTAAGCCATTTCCCACATTGCTATAAAAGCTATTCTATTATTGAACAAAATCTTTTATTGAAATCTGAGAAATGTTTGGTGACAGCTTGCCGGATTGTTGGATAATAATGACAGTTCCAATCTATCGTAAGTTCACAAAGAAGGCCAAGATGAAACGTATAGCTTTTTTTTTTTATCATTGGACTACAACCACTTTAACTTACACAGGTCATTCAAATTTCACATGTCGGTAAAGTTACTCTTCCTCTAAAGTAACTCTTCTTCCTTCTTTTTTTAATTGCAGGTAAATCATGGATTCCAAGCAGAAGCAATTTGTCATCACTGAGTTCTTGATGAAGAAGCGGTGCAGCCATTGAAAGCTACAGAATGTTTATGGAGATGACACCATTGACAAGACCAATGTCTTTCCATTAGTGACTCTTGTCAATGGTGTCATCTCTGTAAACATTCTGTAGCCATCAGTGATTGTCAGACAGCCTGCATCCCTTCTTCATCAAGACATAGCTGGATCTGGGGGGGTGCTGGGGTGGGGTGCTGGGGTGGGCTGCACCCCCCTCCCCCCCAGGCTGCTTCGTATGCTGTGCAGAGCTAAGCGCTCTTACTTCCCTCCATCCTGCAGATACGAAGGGCAGAGGTGGTGTTGGGCACATGAGGGAGAGGTGTGTACAGGAGGCAAAGGAAACTGCTGAGTGCAGAGATAAGAACTATAGATTGATGGAGGCTGGGTATAGAAGTGAGAGCTAAGGGTAAAGGTGTGAGGAGGGGGGGGGACTAGGTGCAGATGTGGGAATAGTGTCAGGGTGGGGGCTGGTTTGTGGATGGGGGCGCAGAGGTGAGCTGTGTTCAGAGCAGCAGAGGTGATCTGTGGACCAGGGACACAAAGGTGGGCTTTGGGCAGGAGCTGCACAAGTGAGCTGTGGATGAGGGATGCAGAGGTAAGCTGTGGATGAGGGATGCAGAGACGAGCTGTGGATGAGGGATGCGGAGGCGAGCTATGGATGAGGGATGCGGAGGCGAGCTATGGATGAGGGATGCGGAGGCGAGCTGTGGATGAGGGATGCGGAGGCGAGCTGTGGATGAGGGATGCGGAGGCGAGCTGTGGGTGAGGGATGTAGAGGTGAGCTGTAGACAGGGATGCAGAGTTGAGCCGTGGATGGGGATGCAGAGGTGAGCCGTGGATGGGGATGCAGAGGTGAGCCGTGGATGGGGATGCAGAGGTGAGCCGTGGATGGGGATGCAGAGGTGAGCCGTGGATGGGGGATGCAGAGGAGAGCTGTGGATGAGGGATGCAGAGGAGAGCTGTGGATGAGGGATGTAGAGAGGAGCTGTGGATGAGGGGTGTAGAGGTGAGATGTGGATGAGGGATGTAGAGGTGAGCTGTGGATGAGGGATGCAGAGGTGAGCTGTAGACAGGGATGCAGAGGTGAACTGTGGATGAGGGACGCAGAAGTGAGCTGTGAATGAGGGATGCAAAAGTGAGCTGTGGATGAGGAATGTAGAGGTGTGCTGTGAAAGGGGATGAAGAGGTGAGCTGTGGACGGGGATGCAGAGGTGAGCTGTGGACGGGGATGCAGAGGTGAGCTGTGGACGGGGATGCAGAGGTGAGCTGTGGACGGGGATGCAGAGGTGAGCTGTGGATGTAGAGGCGAGCTGTGGATGAGGGATGCAGAGGTGAGCTGTAGACAGGGATGCAGAGGTGAACTGTGGATGAGGGATGTAGAGGTGAGCTGTGGATGAGGGATGTAGAGGTGAGCTGTGAAAGGGGATGCAGAGGTGAGCTGTGGACGGGGATGCAGAGGTGAGCTGTGAACGGGGATGCAGAGGTGAGCTGTGAACGGGGATGCAGAGGTGAGCTGTGGACGGGGATGCAGAGGTGAGCTGTGGACAGGGATGCAGAGGTGAGCTGTGGACAGGGATGCAGAGGTGAGCTGTGGACAGGGATGCAGAGGTGAGCTGTGGACAGGGATGCAGAGGTGAGCTGTGGATGAGGATGCAGAGGTGAGCTGTGGATGAGGATGCAGAGGTGAGCTGTGGACAGGGATGCAGATGTGAGCTGTGAAAGGGGATGCAGAGGTGAGCTGTGAAAGGGGAGGCAGAGGTGAGCTGTAGGGGGGATGGGGACAGCATTGTCAAATTATACTGCACGAGCAGTTCTTTTTGCATTGTTTTTTTAGTTCGGAAAGCAAGCCCTTTTACTTTTTTTCACTGCACCCCCAGATCAGACAGACTAGATACGGCCTTGCATCATTAACGGCACATTGCTTTTGCTTGGAATCCATTATTTACCTGTATTGAAAATGAATAAAAAGAGTTACTATAGAGAAAGACTTACTCTACCAGCATGTGAAATTTGTACAACCTATAAATAAAAAAAAAGTTATGCCCACTTTTGCATTACTTTCTATACAGCCATCCTATATGCGAGTTGTTTTATCAGTCCACCCAGTCTTAAGATTTACACAACTATACCACACAAAAAAAAAAAAAAATCTCTGTACAATAGGAGGAAAACTGTGGAATAGGAGGACCCACCTATCTATTCATCCATCCACTGTATTCAATCAGGCAGGCCATTGCACTATATCAGGGGTGTCAAAGCCGTGGGCAGCATGTGGCCCAGGCCTGTCTGGAGAGACGCTGGGGATGCAAATAAAGCAGCTTACATTGACAAGCCAGGAAAATGCACAAGTGGAGGGATGCCAGGGATACCGTGTAAAATTGATGGGTGCAGGGTGAGTGTGCTAATGAGGTCAGCTGGTAAACTGCTTCCTGTGTCTTACTGGCTCTTACATCCCAAATCTACATACCAGCAATTGATGAAATTTTCTATAAACACAGAAGGGGCTAAGGTAAGGCCTTGTTCTAAGAATCAAAGAAAGCTTTTAATTTTTCTGCAACTGAGGTACATTAGTGGTATATTGGTTAAAAAAAAAAGTGTAATAATGTACATAATAATGTCTTAACTAGTATGTTTTATATCTGACTGGAGTTTTATCTTTAAATCTTTAAAGTTGGTTGTTAACCACTTACATATACCTAGTGAAGTGACCTCAGGTGATACACAGAGATGAAACCAAACCTTATACATAAGTTGTACCCATTCAGCTGCGGCCCTCACTCCTCTACAGCCTCCTAAAGCACACATTTTTACACAGCATTCCTTAGCTTCAGAAGGCAGGGGGTGGGGATCTGATGTCACACACTGCACAGAATAGAGCAGAGAGCTGAGTGTAGTCTGAGACCTGAGTGGAGGGAATGGACACATGCCCCCTATACACAACCTCAAAGGGAAACATGAACAGCTGAGGCTGTCAATAACCAACTGTGGGCTGGAGGGGGACGGGGCCATCTACAGGGATTGTTTGGTATCTGCATAGAAGTAGTCACTTCTATGCAGATAGAGGGATGACAGAACAGACACAAAAAATCACCCTCAGTGCTTTGGATTATTGCAAGTACTTACTATAGGATATGCTGTGTTAATTTTTTATTTCAGAGGTTTATACCCACTTAGGGATAAGTTCCCCTTCAGTAACATTTTACCCCTGTATTCAGGGTCTGACAGGTAAAGTGTTACTAATGCAGCAACCCCGCCCCACCCCCCTTCCCCAAGTCCCCCACTGTGGCACCAGGCAGAGGATTCTCTCCCCACACCCACTGTCACAATTTAAAAACAGTGTGGCTGTGCAAGGCTCCCCCTCAAACAGCTGCTTTATTCATTCGCTTAGATCTGTGAGAGAATGAACTACAAGTCCCATCTTCCACTGCAGAAGACAGCTTGTAGTTCTCAATGAACTATCAGGGCCCTGATGGGCATCCTCGTAGCTCTCGATTCTTCCTGCCCTTCAGTAACTGTCCGCCTGCATGACAAATTAAATAACAAGGGTTTCTATGGAGGCCCGTTTACATATCTGCAGTTTGAATCCGTTGGGTTTTAACAAATGGTCCTGTGCATGCTTAGTGTCGTGCGATTTTCTGTCCTAAAGTAATTTGATTCCAGTACATTTTCCCACGCAGCCATAACGTTTTGGGGGAACAGACTTATTCACGGCTTGAGCAATATGTAAGAGAATCAGGAAATAACACACTGAGGCACAGATAAAATACTTGTTCAGACTGCTGCGACTTTTAATCTGAAATCCCTGTCATTTTAGTGTTAGAACTTTATTGGTCCATAAAAGCTTTGACATTTGGTAGAAGTCAGGCCTAGAACTAAAAAAAAGGTAGAGATTATGCTTGGCTTGGGCAGATGTCAAGACCATAGGTACTTCCTGGTCCTAGGATTCAAGGGGCTCAACATTCAGATTTAGAGTTCAGATTCAGAATACCTTATTATTCCCGAAGGGAAATTATTGACGTGAGCACAGGGTTCACCTTAAAGACCAACGCAGGCACTTTTGGCCTCCATCCTGCCATTTAGGTCTAGAAGATCAGTGGGCAGTAAAACCTCTGACATTTGGTACAGTTGCGGCCTAGAACCAGAAATGGGCCGAGCCTAAGCTTGACTTGGGCAGATGTAAAGACCATGAATACTGCCTGGTCCTAGGATCCAAGGGAGCTCAACATGGACACAGGGTTCCCCTTAACCCCTTTACGCCTAAAGGAAAAACAAATGTTAATGCCTAAGCACAATTTTGCAACTTTCAGTGGAGATATGTCAGTAAACTGTACATATCATCACCTACCCAGTGCATCCATGTGATTAAACCAGGGGTGGCCCATCCATTAGGGGCACAGGGGCGCTGCCCCCCCCCCATCCATGCGTCCCGCCGCCTAATCTACATGCAGGGGCGCTGGAAGCACGGAGTTCAATGGAGTTTTTTTTTTTTTAAGAGGCCAGAGGCTCTAATAGGCTTCAGAAAAGGGTGGACCCGGGGCGCAGAGCACTGCGCCCCGAACCCACCCAGTTGTGTGACAATAGCGAATGAATATTCACTATTATCACACTGACTCGTCTCCCAGCCAATCAGGAAGTGGGTCGTGAGACGTGATTTTACTGGCCATTGGCCAGGAAGAGGGAGGGGGACATACGGCCGAGGCGAAGACATAGCGGCGCTCGGTGAAGGAGCAGGTAAGATGACAGCCAGCCATCCATCCAGCCATCCGTCCTGGGAGGGGGGAGGAAGGAGGGAGAGGGTGGTAGAGTAGATTTCAGGCCAGCCATCTTTTCCGCGGGGGGGGGGGGGGGTTGTTGGTTTTGCCACCACCCACCCCAAAATTTTTATTCACCAGCCGCCACTGGATTAAACCTTGTTTTTTTTTTTTTTCAGGAAATTTGGGATTTTTCATTTGGTGGTAAATGGATACCTCCCAATCTTTTTTTTTATTTATTATCTGAATAAAACTGGCCCAAAAGTATAGTTCTTGTTATTACTGTAACCAACCACCAAAGAACAAACCAAAATAAATTCTCCTGCTCCTAATAATTGCAGAGATACCACATATTTGTATGTTATTTGTGGTTTGTACCCGTAGTACAGCCCAGAAACAATAGTGTGCATTTTGCTTCTTTTTTTTGTCCTACCTAAAAACGGTACTGATACGGACACTGATACTAATTAAAAAAAAAAGGTTTAAAAAAGAAAATCCTGCCCAAAATATATTGACCTTTAACCCTTACATGACCCAAACACTAACACTAATGTTGCTTTGTTTTTGCACAGGGGAGTCTTGATAAAAGGCTATGTGAGTAGTTGGAGCCACGATGATGTCACTATATGCCTTTTACAGCACAGGACTCACAGGAAGTGACGTCACCGGCTCCATGTACAGAAAATATCTCCTAAACGGCGCACGTTTAGAAGATATTTACAGTACCTATAGGTAAGCCAGGGGTCTCCAGTCCTTCAGACTTTAGGGGGGCCAGACTGTAGCCAGTAAAAAAAGAAATGCTCTGACATCAATGAGAGTAAACAATGCCCCATCATTGGTATCAATGGGAGGAATAGTGTCAGTGGGGGGAATAGTGCCCCATCATTGGTGTCAGTGGAACGAATAGCTCCCCGTCATTGGCGTCAGTGGAACGAATACTTCCCAATCATTGGTGTCTGTGGAACGAATGGTTCCCCATCATTGGTGTCAGTTGAATGAATAGTGCCCCAACATTAGTGTCAATGGGTGGAATATTTCCCCATCAATGGTGTCAGGGAAAGAACAAGTGCCCCTTCATTGGTGTCAGTGGGAGGAATAGTACTCCATTATTGGTGTAAATGGAAGGAATAGTGCCCCTTCATTGGTGTCAGTGGGAAGAATGGTGCCCCTTTATTGGTGTCAGTGGGAGGAATAGTGCCCCATCATTGGTATCACTGTAAGGAATAGGGCCCCATCACTGTAGTCAGTGAAAGGAATAGTGCCCCTTCATTGGTGTCAGTGGGAGAAAAAGTGCCCCATCATTGGTAACACTGTGAGGAATAGTGCCCCATCACTGTAGTCAGTGAAAGGAATAGTGCCCCTTCATTAGTGTCAGTGGGAGAAAAAGTGCCCCATTGTTGGTATCAGAGGCAGGAATTAGGCCTCACTGTGATTGTCAGTGGAAGCAATAGTGCCCCAAGGGCCATATAAAGGCAAGCAAAGGGCCACATCAAGCCCCCGAGGCCACAGTTTGGAGACCACTGAGGTAAGCCTTATTACAGGCTTACCTATAGGTAAAATCCATGCATGGGAGTTTACTCGCACACTAAAGACTAACACAAGCACTTTTGGCCCCCATAAGGTGCTTCCCTTTAAGAAAATAAGTTCCGCCCTGCTATTTACTTTATGTGTCAGAACTTACTGCCCTTTTAATGCCCACAGCGTATGTGGGCATTAAAAGGGCAGAGCTTAATCTTGACTTGGGCAGAAGTCAAGACCATAGGATGCAGCCTGGTCCTAGGATACAAGGGGACTCAACATGGACATGGTTCACCTTAAAGACTAATACAAGCACTTTTCACCACCACAAGGTGCTGCCCTATTATTGTTCCCTTAGACATTTTTAGGCCTGGTCAGGCTCATGTTAAGTAGACCAATGATCATCTTTTATTTAATAGAATAGACAAAACATACTTTGGGAAATAATATTTCCTAAGAGCAAAAGACGACAAGTCTTAGAAGAATCAAGTTAAAATATAAAAACAAGAAGCGCAGATGAACAAAACGATCCGATACAGCATAAATCAGCACGACAGCGAAGGGGGGAAACGCAGGTTCACCAGGTTGGGATATAATAAATTATCTGATAGGCTGGGACATCCAGAAAGCTATTCATCAGCACTTTACGACTAAAGGGTCAATGGCCAACGATAAATCTCAACAGGCGGAAACTGGGGTTTCAAATCGGTACGGGGAAAATTAACCCTACTAATAACATCGGAGGAAGAAATCTGCACTTGAGTGATCATTGTGATATAGAAATGGAACATCTAGCACAAAAGAACAAAATATGATCAGAAAATAATGTAAAAAGCCTGGGGAGGAAGGAAGACAAAATACATTTGGAGGAAAGTGAAAAACTAGGCCGAAAGAGCGAGCAGGAGAAATGGCTGCGTCTTTGCAACATGGAAATCCACTTATTAAGCATAAAGCATCCTAATGAGTGGCTGGAAATAAATGGACTAATGTCATGTATACATGATTTCTAGGGGAGTCAATACTGCCTTTGCTTTTCCAGATGAAGAATTAAAAAGATGCCATCAGGTCAAAAATGCAGCTTGCCTGCCATCTGGTGGCCATAAGCAGGATAGACAGCAATTTCTTTTTTTTTATTTTAGATAACCTACGCTAATGGTAAATCATTCAATTCTGCAATGTTTTCTCATAAGCATGGAGAAACAAATAAATCTGCGTGTTCCTCGATGACTTGTAAAGGCGGAATACAAACCGCAATGGACTGACTGCTCAGCTTCAACATTAGATTTAATATGAAAATCATTGCCACTCTGCCAAGGCCTGTGACAAGCCGGTTATTTTTTTTTTTTTCGCCGCTGTAACTGGATTTCAGTGACGTGAATATATTTGGGGTTCCCACTTGCCTCGTGTATCTTGTTCAGAGCTCAGCATTCTGCAGGTGGATGTCCCCGGACACAGTATTGCAGAAAACATGATATACAGTAATATACAGTATGCTGAAAAGTAATGTTAAAGCTGAAGCCAAGGCAACATTTTTATTTTATCAGCATAATGTACTGATCGAGTGGTGCCAATAAAGCTATGTCTTTTCAGCTGAATCCATAGTGTCGTGTTAAAAAAAATTTGCCTACAGCTAAATACGCTCTATCAGAACCATCCGTGCAACCAGATGACCATACAAACATGCACAGGTGAAGAGAATAGCAAAGAAGGTCACGCAACACTGCCCGGTGTACCTTTGAGTGCATGATAAAGACATCAGGTAGTCTTATAGTAAAGCCTAGCAGGGCCTTTTTTCAGCGGGAACGCGGGGAAACGCAGTTCCGGCACCTCCAGAACTAAATGTATGTAATGGCAAGGGGTGCTGGGGAGTGCGGGAGGGTCTATTGAGGCTGGCTAATAGGGAATCTATTGTTGTTGAAGGGGATCTATTTTTGCAGAGGATGGGGATCTATTGTTGCTGGGGAGGTCTTTTGTTGCTCATGGGGGATTTATTGTTGCTGGGGTGGGTCTTTTGTTGCTGGGGGGGTCAGTTGTTGCTGGGAGGGACTTATTGTTGAGGGAGGGGTCTTTGTTGCTGGCTGCTGGAGGGTCTATGGATGCTGGCTATTGGGGAATCTATTGTTGCTGGATGGTCTATGGATGCTGGAGGGGATCTATTTGTGCAGAGGAACTATTGTTGCTGAGGAAGTCTGTTGTTGCTGGTGGGGTATCCATTATTGCTGGGGTGGGTCTTATGTTGCAGGGGGTCAATCATTGCTGGGAGGGATCTACTGTTGAGGGAAGGGTCTAATGTTGCTGGCTGCTGGAGGGTCTATTGATGCTTGCTGTTGGGAGTCTATTGTTGCAAGGGTGGATCTATTGTCACTGGGGTGTCCATTGTTGCTAGATCTATTATAATGCCTTTCTTATCATTAATTCTCTAAAAGGGTGGTACTAGGAGGTGGGTAAGAGGTAGAACTAAGGAACGGTGCTCAAGAGGTGACTCAGAAGGGAGGAGATCCTGCACCTATTCTCTGAGAAAAAAAGCCCTGGAGCCTAGAATCTTGCACTAAATTGTACATAATGACCAACAATATTGGATGACTGAAAAAAAATTATTTTTCCTACAGCTTACCCATAAAATCCTTTTCTTGGAGTACACCACAGGACACAGAGCAGCCATATTCTTTACTATCTGGGTTATACGCCACTATAGGTGAATGGACACCAGCAACCAACAAGACAGGAAGTCCCCCTCTATATAGCCCCTCCCATACAGGAAGTACCTCAGTTTTGTAGCAAGCAATAAACATCCCAGACAAGAGGGGAGGGACCTCTGTGTCCCGTGATGTACCTCTGTGTCCCTCCAAGAAAAGGATTTTACAGGTAAGCTGTAGGAAAAATAAGTTTTTCTTTATCGTACATCAGGGGACACAGAGCAGCCATATTCATTACTATCTGGGACGTCCCAAAGCAATGCACTTGAGTGGAGGGGGAAACTATATGAAAAAACCGCCATCAGACCGAAAAGATCTACATAGCTGCCTGCAGAACACTGCGGCCAAATGCAGACTCCTTCTGGGTCCTCATATCCACTTGATAGAATCTAGTGAACGTATGGACTGAAGACCAAGTAGCGGCCCTGCAAATCTGAGCCATAGAAGCTTGATGGCGAACTGCCCAAGAGGACCCTACTCTTCTGGTAGAGTGTGCCTTTACCGGAAAAGGTGGAACCTTCCCTTTTAAACAATACGCCTGGATAAAACCCTGGCGAATCCATTGAGAAATTGTAGACCTCGATGCAGCCTGCCCTTTCCTGGGCCCTTTGGCAGCACGAACAAAAGGTCGGTCTTACGAATCTGAGCTGCCATCTTCAAATAGACGTTAAATGCACATACTACATCGAGAGAATGTAACTTTTCCTCTGCTGTTTGAGAATTTGGAAAGAAGGAAGGCAGTGTATTGTCCTGATTCAAATGAAAAGCGGACACCACCTTGGGCAAAAACCCTGGGTATAGATGTAGAATCATCCTATCTTGATGTAAAATCAAAAATAGCTCTGTACAAAAAAGGGCTAATAACTTGGATACTCTTCTAGCTGAAGTTACTGCAACCAAAAAGACTAACTTTCTGGCCAAAAGAACGAGAGGAATATGCCGAATGGGCTCAAAAGGCTGTTTCAGTAGAACTGCCAGAACAAAATTTAAATCCCAAGGACACAACGGTGGCCTAACTGGCAGAAGCATATATAGCACCCCTTGAATAAAGGCTCAGACTAAGGAATGCGAAGCAACTGGTCTTTGGACAAATAATGAAAAGGCTGAACTTTGACCTTTAATAGTGCCTAAGGCTAGTTTCATATCTACCCCTACTTGCAAGAAATGTAAGACTTCCAGACTCTGTAAAATGCCCCTAGAGACTGGTTTCCTAGCGTTTATCAAAGTAGTAACTGCAGGGCCAGATAATGCCCCACTCCCTCAAAATCCAGGCTTCAATAGCCAATTTAGAGACTGTAAATCAGGGTCGAATAT
The DNA here is from genome assembly GCF_965119305.1 of Pelophylax lessonae. Classification (NCBI taxonomy): domain Eukaryota; kingdom Metazoa; phylum Chordata; class Amphibia; order Anura; family Ranidae; genus Pelophylax; species Pelophylax lessonae. The sequence goes on from NC_138772.1 coordinate 61,316,932, forward strand.
CGGACCATGAGAGAGAGCAGGTCCGGAAGCAGTGGGAGAACCCAAGGCCTTCCCACCGCCAACCTTAGGATTTGTGCATACCAAATCCTCCTGGGCCATGCTGGAGCCACCAGGATAACTGGTTTCTCCTATTCCTGAACCCTGCGCAGAAGTCATGGCAGCAGCTGAACTGGAGGAAAGGCATAGATCAAAGAGAACTGCTCCCAGGGAGTCACCAAGGCATCCACTCTGACTGCGAGTGGATCCCTGGTCCTGGACACAAATTTTTGTTTGTGTTGACAAATGAATGCAAAGTTCTCAGGATGTAAGGACCATTTCCCTGGAAACAACTGCTGGCCACTTAGAAAGTCTGCCTGCAAGTTCTCTATTCCTGGAATGAAAAGCGTTGACAGGCATGGAACAAATTTCTCCACCCAGGATAGGATGTGACCCACCTCCTTCTGGGCTGACTGACTCTTGGTGCCCCCCTGATGGTTGATATAGGCCACAGCTGTGGCTGTGTCGGATTGTACCCTGATGGGGTATCCCCGAAGTCTGGACATCCAGTACCTTAATGCCCCACAAACTGCTCAAATTTCCAGGATATTGATGGGGAAGCTCCTTTCTAACCAGAACCATTTCCCTTGGACAGTGGCTTCCTCCAGAACTGTTTCCCAGCTGGAGAAACTGGCATATGTAGTCACCACCTTCCAGACTACTGGAAGAAAGGATTTCCCGTTTTCCAAATTTCTGGCTACCAAACACCATCTTAGACTCTGACGTACCCTCGGTACTAGAGACATGCGACAATCTAGGGCTTGGATCTTTTTGCTCCGGGCTGACAGAATGTTATTCTGTAAAGGTATGGCATGGAATTGAGCATAAGGAACTGCTTCGAATGAGGACACCATCTTCCCTAGTAACCTCATGCAAAGACATGCATGAAGGATTATTCTTCCCTCCGATCCAATCCGAACCAGATCCTTCAGGTCTGTGACCTTTCTTGATGGCAGGAACACCTTTGCCTGTATTGTGTCCACAAGAAACCCCAGATATTCCAGATGTTGGATCAGCTGTAATGCTGACTTTGCCAAGTTCAGAATCCAACCCAGACGTTCTAATAACTGAACTGCCGGGAACACATTCTGGCTCAGAGTAGACGCCGACTGGTCTATAAGCAATTGATCATCCAGGTATCCTACCACTGCTATCCCTTGAGACCTTAGAATAGCCAATATTGGAGCTAGGATTTTTGTGAACACTCGTGGAGCCGTGACTAGCCCGAAGAGCAAAGCCATGAACTGCAAATGACAGTCTTCCACTGCAAAGCGCAAAAACCTTTGATGGGCCTGAAAGATAGGCCAATGAAGGTATGAATCCTTAATGTCTATGGATGCTAGAAATTCTCCTCCTTGCAGAGAGGCCATGACTGAGCGAATTGACTCCATTTGGAATGTGTGAATATTTAAAAACTGGTTCAGAGTTTTGAGACCCAGAATAGGCCTCACGTCTCTGTTTGGCTTGGGGACTACGAAAAGGTTTGAGTAAAAACCCTTGAATTTCTCGCAGTCCGGAACCTTTGTAATCACTGCTTGAGACCTTAGATGGTCCAGCCCCAGAAATTAGGATCTTTTTATTGGAGGATCAGCAGGTATGATTGACTTTACAAACCGAGTATGAGGAAACACCCGTAATTCTAGTTTGTAGCCCCTGCGATATTGTGGAAATAACCCAGTTGTCCTGAATCATTTCCACCCAGGCCTCCGAGAACCATAGCAGCCTTCCCCCCCACCCAACTGAGTGGGGGCATCTCTTCACAAGGTAGATTTAGAGCTCGGCTTGGTAGGTCTCTGGGCCCAGGGTTTCTTCTGCCCTTGACCTGAAGGTTTAGCTCCAGATCCAGATGACTGAGGCCATTGAAACTGCCTCCTGGGATTAGAAGTACTGGGAATCTAAGTGTTAGATACCTTAAAAGAAGGACGTTAACTTCTCCTTTTACCTGGTAGCAGCGCACTCTAACCCCCCCCCCCTCACTCACTTCCCTCCCTCACTCCCCCCAAAATATTTTGGATATATTTATCCAGATCATCACCAAATATGCGCTCCCCATGAAAGAAAAAAACAGCCAGGAATTTTTTTACACAGTAATTCCGCAGACCAGCTTTTTAGCCACAGGGTTCTGCGTATATGAACTGACAGAAGAGCAAACCGTGACATTTGCTGTATGGAGTCCTTAAGAGCATCTACTGCAAAATACAAAGCTCAAGGTAGATCCGTCAGATCTTCAACAGACTCTCCTTGAGAAGGAACAGTCCTGGATACTCATTTAATATGGTCTTTCAAAAACTGACAAACTGGGCGTGTCCGGACGTTGGCCAAGATGGCCGCATGAAGAGGGTGCTCCGTGCGGGACACGGCCGAATCCACCATCATCCCCGTTCCTGACCACCCGATCGCGGCATCCACACCTTCTCTGACCGTCGCCGGTGACCGGGGAGCCGTCCATCCGCATATTGTGCAGCTCCTCCAGGGGATCGCGCCGGACCGGCGCCTGCGGCCTACCCGCGACATTGCGGCCTAGCTGACCTCCGCGATCTGCCGCCCGGGACGGTAAGCGAACGCAGCCCTCTCCATCCTCCCGGTCTCCCCCCCTCGGGACGCCCCTCACTGTCTGCCTGGCCTGCTCTAAGTCTGGGGACCTCCGCCATCCGTTTTCCCAGGGCCCCTGGCCGCCGCTGCCCGCCATCTTGCCGGCCCCCCCTACATCCATCATCTGCACCTAGGAGTCCTGGGGTACCCCCCTGTTACGGAGGGATACCTGGGGTCCCATCCTCATCCTCCTTGGGAAGCTGCCGGGATCATACTCTGCTGCTACGGACCTCCAGTGCTGAGGGGGGATACAGTCCGGGCTCTGATTTTGCTGCTTTGCGGACTCTGTGAGTTGGGGGGTTCTGTGGACTGTTGGCTGACCCCTGTCCACTTCCATCCTTATTTGCCTGCTATCCTTCAGCCCTGTTGAGTGTCCCTCACAACTCCTGCAGCATATCCATCAGCCTGCCAGGTACCTGTCTGCTGCTGTGCAGTCTTCCAGCTACATACTCATAGCTGCAGAGTATTGCTCCAGGCCCTCACTGACTTTCTTGCAAATCCCTATACCCACAGCTGCAGAGTATTGCACCAGGCCCTCACTGACTATATTACAAATCCCTGCAACAGTTCCCCTGTCCTTTTGATCCCTTTTTGCTGTGGATTGCTCTGATCAAATTTTTTCCTACATTAATAAACTTGCACTGTATGCCCGTGACCTCCAGCCCATGTGCATCTTCTTGTAACTGATTTGAAGACGCTTGTAATGAGGTGCTGAGCCACGGGACTGTCCGGCTCCAGCAGTTACCTTTTAGCCTGACTACACCTACTATACGCATGTCTGCGGGCAGCTCCCACCTCGCTGACCCTGCAGACCTTCAACAGAGCTCCATACAACGTTACCTGCTGCGCACAGCGCTACCGGAACCCCGCTCCCCCAGACCTGATAAGATGGCGCCCAGTCGCACAGTGGGTAAAACCAAACCTCCCCCTCCGCCATCTCTGCCTACTCCTCCTGATGGGGCCACGGGAGGCGCGGTGCGGCCTCCTTCTCCAGCAGCATCCTCATCCTCACCTCCCCTGCCCAGCTCTTCTTCAATGAATGGGGGCCCTGACTCCAGGGATTGTGGGGGAACCCTCAGGTCGGAGGCGGCCTCCCTTCTCTCTGCCTTCCGGTCGGACTTCGAATCCTGGGCCTCTAAAATGGAGCTCTCGCTGCATGCTGACTTGAATGCGATCCGCCAGCAGGTCTCCGCTACGGACTCCACTGTTGCCGCTGTCACCGCTACTCAGGAAGCCCATGAGTCCCGCATTACGGCTTTGGAGACTGCCTCCCGGGACCACCTCCACCGCCTGCGCCAGCAACAACTCCGCATAGATGACGGCGAAAACAGGAGTCGCAGGAACAACATAAGGATTCAGGGCCTCCCTGAGGCCACCTCTGGTACGGATCTTAAACCCACAGTGACTGCCATTCTCAATCAGATTCTCGGTAGAGCCCCGACCACGGCCATCGAACTGGACAGGGTGCACAGAGTGGGGGGTCCGGGAGGTAGGGGAGAAGGCCGTCCCCGTGATGTGTTATGTAGGGTTCACTACTATACCCTAAAGGAAGAAATTATGAGAAAGGCTTGGCAGCTGAGATCTCTTGACTTTGATGGCTCCTCCATTCACATCTACCCCGACCTATCCCGCAATACTCTACATATGCGAAGAGTGGTCCGTCCCTTACTGGACTTGTTACGTCAAATTGGGGCCACTTACACATGGGGGCACCCCTTCAGCATCAAAGTGACTTTCAACTCCCGGAAGTTCGTGCTAGCGGATCCTGATCAACTACCCGACTTCTTCTCCTTCCTGGGTCATGCTCCGGTGGACATTCCGAATTGGCTGGATCCTCCAGTTGAATGGACGCGACCACAGTCATCTGGTCCCCTTCCTCAGAGAAGTCGTCGCTCCCGCTCAAGATCTGCCTTACCCAGGCACAGGCCTAGCCGCCCTCAGTCTCCGGAAGCTTGATGACTGCATATACCGCACTCCACTCTGACTGTGCTAGTGCGACCGGACCCTATTTGTTGACCCCCTGCTTGCCCTCTCCTGCTATAACATGCTTCTCTCCACAGTTACCGGCCTCATCCGTCTTGGTCTGACTTTGCTTCTGCCCTTTGCTATTGCTATGATTGGCTGGGGTTTGAGGGGGTCGCTATGTGACCGTTCAAGCCACAGAATTTGGGGTCCGCCGGCTCTTGAGTTGTCTCTTATGTTTCATGTTATTGGTATTGTTATACAATGTTAATGCTTCCTCTAATTCGTGACAATTTTTCCTTTTTCTCTGTTTAATGCTCGCTGCCCCACGGCTTCATGTACTTACTGGCTCGGTGTGACCTTACCCCTGCCCCTTGCTGTTGTCCAGTCCAGCTGGGGTTTGGGGGGGTCGCCTGACTCTCCATGATTCTGATAGATCCTAGCCCACAGCTTAATGTTTCAATTGCTCTTATATTGTTGTTCTAACATGTTTTATGATTTTATTGCTTTCTCCCCTGACGGTCGCAATTTTGCGTCCTTACCAATATCCCCGTATTGAGCTCTAATGTTGTTGTTCTTCTTCGGTGTACACATAATTGATTTTTTGTTTAAATCTGCTGGGTTGCCGGACCCGCTCATGTGCTTCTATCTCCCTCTTCACACTTCCACCCCCCCATAGGTTGAGCACGGTTCTGTGCTCGTATCGTGTGTTACGCGCGGTGTCCTGTACTCAGGCACCATAGTTTCCTTGGCTCCCCTCCTGGAGTCCCCCTTGTCTACTACTCAGTGTACTACTTAGCCTTCCACCCCCCCCTTCCCCCCCTTTTTTTTTCTCTTTTTACTTCTTCTTTTGTTGCTCTTTCCCCCCCTTTTTCTCTTTTTTTCTTCTTTCCTCTCCCACTCCCTTTCTATATTCACTGTTCCTGTGTCTTCTCCCCCCCCCCCTTTCTTTTTTTTTCTCTTCTTTGTTTTTTCTTCTTCTGCTGTCCTTCCTTCTTTCTGATCGCGGCTTCCATTCCCCTGGAGGCCTCCTCTCCTCTGCCTACCCGCCCGCGTCCTACTATGGCCCACACAATAAGTACTCGCCCCCGTTTGATCCTAGGCTCCTATAATGTACAGGGCCTCAATGTTGCTTCTAAGAGGGGCCAAATCCTATACCATATGCATAAGCGCCATGTCAATATCCTGCTACTCCAAGAGACGCATTTCTGCTCCGATTCTGTCCCTGCTTGCTCCAACAGGTACTACAACCGATGGATACACAGTTCTAACCCGCTTCAGAAGTCCAAAGGGGTGTCTGTGGCCTTTCATAAATCCCTGCCTGTCATCATGATTGACCATGTTGCAGATCCACAGGGAAGGTACGTGCTGGTTAAGTTTGCTCTCTGGGGGACGACATACACGGTTGCCAACTTCTACTTACCTAACGCTAATCAGGTTGCCTGGGCCTTGCGGTACCTTGAGCTACTCGCGGGGTTTGCGGAGGGGAGGATCCTCCTAGGCGGCGACTTCAACCTTCCATTAGACCCTACACTAGATACCTCTTCCTCTCGTTCAGCTCTTTCCTATACGAAGTTGCGTGCCCTGAAGCGTGTCCTTCATAACTTGCACATCGTTGATGTATGGCGAATCCTCCACCCGACCTCTAGGACCTACACTCACTTTTCGTCTGCCCATCAGTCGTACAGCCGGATAGACTATTTCTTCGTGGACCATGCCTGTCTTGACTGGTCCCCCGAGGTAGACATTGGGACGTTGGTCTGGTCCGACCACTCCCCGATTTTCCTCACGCTTTCCCCCCCGGACACTCCGATGAGAGAATGGACCTGGAGGCTTAATGACTCTATACTGGCGACTGCGGGCTGCGTGGACGCGATTTCCACTGTCATTAACAATTTCTACTTAGACCACGCTGAGGACCCTACGTCCCTCCCTCTGCAATGGGAAGCGCTCAAAGCAGTGCTGCGGGGTTCCTTTATCCAGATGGGTTCCCGTCTTAAAAAAGAAAGGTCGGCCTCTATTACGGCTGCGACTCTAAAGCTACGCGATCTAGAAACAAAGCATAGCCGGACCCCATCCTCTGCCACTCTAGCCGACCTCTCTACGGCTCGGTCCCAACTTAGAGACCTATATGTGGCCTCCGCCCGCACGTACGACCAGAAGTTGGCTCTACACAGATACAAGTCTCAAGACAAATGTGGTCGACCATTGGCTGGCGCACTCCACCCACGCGCTGCCTCTACATTTATTGACCGGATTCGTGACCCAACAGGGTCCCTGGTGATGACCCCGAAGCTGATTGGTCAATCCTTTGCGACTTACTATCAGTCGCTTTACCATTTGTCTGCGTCCCTGCCCCAGGGTGCCGCGGGAGCCTCCCTCGAGGACAAAGCTGCGTATGTGTCGGCGACTGCCCTCCCGTGCCTACCTGCTGAGACTGTCTCGGACCAGGAAACGGCGATCTCAGGCGACGAGGTTGTGGCAGCTATTGCATCTATCCCCTCCGGCAAAAGTCCTGGTCCCGACGGCTTTACTGCCAAATTTTATAAGGTGTTCAGCACTTTGCTGGCCCCTTTTCTGGCTCGGGTCTTTAACTCGATTCCTGACGGCTCGGATTTTCCTCCTCAAACGTTAGAGGCCCACATATCTCTAATTCCAAAGCCGGGGAAGGACCCCGCATCGTGTGCCAATTACAGACCTATCTCTTTAATTGGAATCGACCTTAAACTTTATGCTAAGATCCTAGCGACCCGATTGAAACCGTTATTGCCAGACCTTATTCATATGGACCAGGTGGGCTTTGTCCAAGGCCGAGAAGCTAGGGACAATACCTTGAAAACCCTCCTGCTTACTGATTATGCCCGCTCCCACGATATACCTTTGTGCCTGCTGACAGTGGACGCGGAGAAGGCCTTTGACCGTGTTGACTGGCATTTTCTGCGTCTCACCCTGGAACAAATCGGTCTCGGCCCGCTGATGCTGGCTAGAATTATGGCCCTCTACAAGTCACCTTCCGCTAGGCTCCGGATTAACGGCTCCTTGTCTCCTACCTTCAGCATCCACAACGGTACGCGCCAGGGTTGCCCCCTGTCTCCGCTCCTCTATGTCCTAGTAATGGAACATCTGGCCGTTGCTATTCGTGACAACCCCAATGTCTGCGGACTGACCATTGGCCCCATACATTCAAAACTAGCGCTATTCGCAGATGATTTACTGCTCTACGTCACTTCTCCTCAAAAGTCCCTCCCTGCGATCTTGGCCGAGTTCCGCGACTTTGGCCTTGTGAGCAACTTTAAAGTTAATCACTCTAAATCGGAGATATTAAATATCTCCCTGCCTAAATCGACTCTTAAGCGTATCTCGGACACATACCCCTTTAAGACGGGATCCTCCTCCGTTCGCTACTTGGGCGTCAATCTGCCTTCTGACCCGACGCGCCTCTTCACTGACAATTTTGTTCCACTCCTCACTAAAACCCTGTCTGACCTGTCTACCTACTCCACGAAACACTTGTCTTGGTTTGGGAGGATCAATGTCCTGAAAATGGACGTTCTACCTCGCTTTTTGTACCTCTTCCAAGCGCTTCCTGTTCACATACCTGCCTCCTTCTTTGACAAGCTGCGTAGAGCGCTTTCGAGATTTGTATGGCTTCATAGCCGACCCCGCCTAAAGTATGCGACTCTCACCCTTCCGAAGTCTAGAGGGGGCACCGGTATCCCGGACTTCGCTCTCTACCACCGCGCGGCGACCCTGACGCGCTTGGTGGATTGGTTTCACAATGCCCCCACTAAACTGTGGGTGCAACTTGAACATCTTCTTGCCCCCTTTGATCTCAGGGCACTTCCCTGGACTCCGGTGCATCTTCGTGGTCACGTTTCCTCTTTCAACGTGTTAACGGGCCAGACCCTGCGGACTTGGGATTGCCTGAATAAATCGGGCCGTCTCTCAGGTCCTCAGGGCCCCATGACGCCCTTCTTTGGCACCCCGGCGTTCCCCCCGGCAGCCTCGTGTTCTAGATTTGGACCCTGGACTGCGACGGACCATCGACGTGTTTCCCAAATTCTCAGAACTGACTCGTCCTTGTTGACGACTCCTACTTCCACCACATCCGATGGTGCTCTTGTGAGCTGGCTGCAGCGCGGCCAGGCTCTCTCCTATATACGCTCCCTGCCCTCACTGACTGCTGTTAGGGGAGACCCTTCGGAGTTTGACTCTATCCTACTCCAGGATGTTCCCCCCACGCACACGGTATCTCTCTTATATTCATTACTCCTACGTGCCCTTCGCCCTGACCTGCCAACTTATACTGCTGCCTGGGACAGGGACCTGGGGCGAGCCCTTTCATCTACCGACTGGTACAAATGCTTCGCGCTGACTCACTCGCTGTCTCCTGCTACGCAAGTTCAGGAGAAGGGGTTCAAACTCCTGAGCAGATGGTACAGGTGCCCTTCCTCGATTACCTATATTGATCCACTTCAGTCGGACCAATGCTGGCGATGCAAGTCATCTAGGGGGACGCTCCTTCATATTTGGTGGGAATGCCCGCAGATCCATGCATTGTGGACTGGAATTATTGCTCTTTACTGCAGGCTCCAGGCAACTACAGTATCCGCGACACCGCAGTTGGCCTTGTTGTCCTTGTTACCCGGCTCCTTCCGGTCGATCAAGAGAGACGTTCTGCGTTTTTTCTTGGCGGCTGTACGGACAGTAATACCCAGACACTGGAGGACCCAGCACGTGCCTTCTAAACTTGAGTGGGCTTTGGAACTGGACAGGCTTAGAGACATGGAAAACCTGCTGGCGCGAGAAGGGGGCAAAGAGGAGCGGTTCTCTGCTGCATGGATGTCTTGGGACGTGTTTCGGTGTTCGGAGGCCTTTCAGTCCTGGATCGAAGCGCCTGTGCTGCCGGGTGATGGGGAACAGTAGTGGGACGTGGGCGGTCCCTCATGATCTTCTCTGTCTTCCTCACCCCCTTGACTTCTCTCTGTTTTCGCTCTCCTGCTTTACCCCACCTCCCCTCTATCTACCTCTTTGGCTATACCACTGGCACCATACGGCTATCCTTTTTGTGCTCCCTTGTTGTTTTTGGTGCTTCGCAGAGTAAAACCTGAGTATTTACTAGTGCCTCCCAAACTTTACACCATTTTCTAATGTGACACCAGATGTGGCGGTGTCTCTAACAGTGTTATCCTTTATTTGCTCTCTCCCTTGTTTATGTTGACCCAGGTTACACCAAGCTGCTGTATATCAAGTTGCGATACAATCGTACTCCAATGGACTTGGTAGTTTCTGTTTCGTCTCAACACTGATTGATATTGTTTGTACTAAGCACTTACTTGAAATTCATTGTGTGACATGGCTGTGAATTTTTTCTGTTTGCTCCTTGCTCCTTAGCTTTCACCCATATTCTGTAAAACTCCTCTTTCCTAATAAACTCAGATTGAACTAAAAACTGACAAACTCCTAGAGCCGCCACTTACAGTTGTATTGCAGACCCTGCAATAGCAAAGAAAGCGTTTAGCAAAGATTCCAATACCTTATTAGCTGGATCTTTAAAAGCCTGGGCATTATCTACAGGACAAGTTACATTTCTGTTTACAGAAGAAATAGCAGCATCCACTGTAGGTACACTTCATTTTCTTGTGAACTTTTCCTCCATAGAATACAACGAAGAGGAATAAAAATGGGAAGAATAAAAATTCTATCAGGATGATCCCCCCTCCACCCCACTCCTCTTACGGGAGGACATTACTTTATGCAAAAAAAAAAACTTGAGGTACTAACTTTAGTGTACTCAAGACTTGAACCAAGCTGAATAGCTTATCACACACACAGCACAGTTATCCCCAAAGTAGCAGAACCTGTTACTGTCTGTAAGCATGCACCCAAAGTGACTCACGCACCCAGCTGCCGCTGCTCTGTGTCCTCTCCAGCTTCTGACAGAAGCTCACGCCACTGGGAACACTCCTCAAATGCCGCACTGTTTGTGCTGCTTACTGGGCATGTGCGGCGTGCTACGTGCACACCAACGCAACCAGGCTCCACGTGCATGCTTGTGCACATAAAAGAAGCAGAACTTGCGCGTGGGATCACCTGCTACTGAAAGCAACGCTGACTTTGCCATGCTTCTGACCTAGAGCTACAGAGGGGAGCGAATGCACAGGCGGGATACATCAGGTAACAGAAACTGTCAGTGCCTGTTCCTGCACAACAAGCATCAGGTTTTAAGAGCAGACTATAAGGCATCCAAGTTACGCTTGTCACAGTAAATACATACACTGCCCCTAGTGGAGACATCAAACATGGCACCCGGCATCTGTTAACCGCTTGCCGACTGCGCACAGTATATTTACTGCGGCAGTCGGCCCCGGCCAGGCAGAGTGACGTAGGTCTACGTCGCACGCCTGTCACTCCTTCCAGAGCCAATAGCGGGCGGGCGCGCGCCCGCTGAGGCGCGCGCCCGCCTCGGCTCGTTCACGGAGGAGTGCGGGAGTGTGACTGGCGGACCCGATGTCCGCCGGTCACACTACGATCGCCGCTACAGCGGGAGAAAGACAGAGCGGCTTGTGTAAACAAGCCACCTGTCAGTTCTCCCTGTGTAAAAGTGAAGATCAAACAGTTCTACTATGTAGAACTGTTGATCTTTGTTTTTACACTAGTAGACCTGTCCCTGCACAGTTAGAATCACGCCCCTAGGACACACTTAACCCCTCCCTGTCCAATACTGTTAACCCCTTCCCTGCCAGTGTCATTTTTGCAGTAACAGTGCATATATATAGCACTGATTACTGCAGTAATGTCACTGGTACCCCCAAAAGTGTCAAAAATGTCAGTCAAGGGTCCGATCTGTCCGCCGCAATGTCGCAGTACCGCAAAAAAAATCGCAGATCGCCGCCATTACTCGTTAAAAAAAAAAACACCAAAAATGACAAAAATCTTTCCCTTTGTTAGTAAACGCGATAACTTTTGCGCAAACCAATCAAAATACGCTTTTTGCGATTTTTTTTACCAAACATAGGTAGCGTAAAACAAATTGGCCGAAAATTTTAAAAAATTTTGATTTTTACATTTTTTTTTGGGGGAATTTCATATAAAAAAAAGTGAAAAATATTGTTGTTTTTGCAAAAATTACGCTCTTTTTTTGTTTATAGCGCGTGATCAAAAAATCGCACAGGTGATCAAATACCACCAAAAGAAAGCTCTGTTTGTGGGAAAAAAAGGACGTGAAATTCGTTTAGGTACAGCGTCGCACGACCGCGCGATTGTCCGTTAAAGTCACGCAGTAAAAAATCGCAAAATAACCCCTGGTCTTTTAGCAGGAAAATCCTCCGGTGGTAAAGTGGTTAAATCAGAAGGTAACAGTGCAACATAATTTAAAGTGAACTTACCATTCCCACCGCAGGATTCTGTCTATAACAAGAATCCTATCTTCACCCATCACGACGGGTCCTGTCACTTGTTGATCATCAAGGACCGTGTCCCCCTAATTTTTGGGGCCACTCCCTTGGACCTGTAGAGCAGTGGTCCTCAACCCTGGTCCTCAGGGCCCACTAACAAGCCAGGTTTGCAAGATAACTGAAATACATCCCAGGTGATATAATTTGCTGCTCAGTGATTGCAGTACTCTAGTCTGCATCTCCCCAAGTTAATACTTAAAATCTGGCCTGTTAGTGGGCCCTGAGGACCGGAGTTGAGGACCACTGCTGTAGAGTACCCTGCCATAACACCTTTGGGGTTGGTCTTAATAAGGGTCCGAATCTCAGGATCCAGCCCTGAAGAAGGTGGCATTACAGGCAATACTTCGTTTTTCCTTTAACGAGGCTCAGGTACCATCCTTTTAGTCTTCAACTTCTGGATAGATCTGATTACCAATCCCCTTGGATCCTGAGATCTTAACCAGGATTTAAACACAATCTTTTATCTTCTTCTTTAACCACATAATGACCACCCACCGCAGTTTTACTGCAGCAGGCAGCAGCTCCTGGGCAAAGCGACGTAATATAATGTTGCTTGCTCAGGAGACTGCGCTCACACCTCGCTTGTCAGCTGGGGAGCCAGTGCGTGTGACTGACGGCTCCGATGGCCGCCAGCCACTCGCGATCTCCCGCAGCTGAGAGAGAAAGACAGACGGCTGATGTAAACACAGCCGTCTGTCATTCTCCCTTAGATTATCACAGAGGCTATGTGATCCTGCTATATAGGATCGCATGTCTCTGTGATGATCTAACAAGCCACGCCCCCTGACAGTTAGAATCACGCCCCTGGGGTCACATTTAACCCCTTAAACACCAATACAGTTAACCCCTTCCCTGCCAGTATAATTTTTACAGTAACAGTGCATATTTATAGCACTGAATACTGTAGTAATGTCACTGGTACCCCCAAAAATGTCAAACATGTCAGTTAGGGGTCCGATCTGTCTGCCGCAATGTCGCAGTCCCGAAAAAAAAAAAAAAAAATCGCAGATCGCCGCAATTACTAGTTAAAAAAACAATAAAAATGACATAAATCTTTCCCGTAGTTTGTAAACGCAAACATTTTTGCAAAAAACAATCCAACTACGCTTATTGCGATTTTTTTTACTAAAAATATGTAGCAGAGAACAAATTGGCCTAAAATGTTAAAAAATTTTGATTTTTACATTTTTATTTTTTGAGAATTTCATATATAAGAATGTGAAAAATATTGTTGTTAATCGCACAGGTGATCAAATACCACCAAAAGAAAGCTCTATTTGTGGGGGAAAAAAAGGATATCAATTTAGTTTGGGTACAGCGTCGCACGACCACGCAATTGTCCGTTAAAAGAACGCAGTGCCGAATCGCAAAATAGGGCCTGGTCTTTGAGCAACCAAATCCTCCGGGGCTAAAGTGGTTAAAAAAAAAATCTGGAGAGCTTCTCCAAACGTGACCATCACCTCTTATACACTGGTGGAAAAACGGAGGTACTTCCTGCATGGGAGAGGTTATATAGAGGGGGACTTCCTATTTTGTTGGTTGCCAGTGTGCATTCACCTATAGTAGGTGGCGCATAATACAGATAGTAATTATTATGACTGCTCTGTGTCCCGTGATGTACGATAAAGAAATACAAAAACTTTGGAATCTGTGGTCTATAGCCCTACCCCAGTCCTTGACCTGAGGAACCCCAGGATGTGTACTTCTAGAGTTATATACACTATATAACCAAAAGTATTGGGAGGCCTGCCACACACACATGAACTTTAATGTCATCCCAGTCTTAGTCTCAGGCCCACCCTTTGCAGCTATAAAAGCTTCAACTCTTCGGGGAAGGTTGTCCAAAAGGTTTAGGAGTGTGTCTATGGGAATGTTTGACCATTCTTCCAGAAGTGCATTTACGAGGTCTGGCACTGATGTGCATTAGAAGGCATGGCTCGCAGTCACCACTCTAATTCATCCCAAAGGTGTTCTATTGGGTTTAGGTCAGGACTCTTGCTTTGTGCACTGGTGCGCAGTCATGTTGGAAGAGGAAGGGGCCATCCCCACACTGTTCTCAAAGTTGGGAATGAGAAATTGTCCATAATGCTTACTACCAGAGGGATTACCCAGCACCTCACCGCCCACCACGGGGTCACTCCCTATAGTTTAACATCCGAGTGTTGTCACTTTTGATCCACATTGGAACTTTGTTCATCATACCTGGTCACCTTACTTGGTATATAGACACCAAGCACCTATATTGGACTTTGCTATTTATTTGTTGGCACTTACCTTCACCTACCCCCATACCACAGTGTGTGGCTTATTTGGGGTATTTTTCTTGCACAGAGCACTTTTATACACATTTATTTTTATTGATATGCATGATCAATATTGTATATTACTTATGTTTTGATTGATACTAGGTATAGCTTTTTTACATTATTTCCGTTTGATATTTACTTAGATTCCTTCACGTTTGGTATTTACTTTGATTCTTTCACGTACCTCATCACTATAGTGCACAGTGACACTTTTCTATGCACATATCACTTTACATGTCAAAAACATTTTTATATTAATTATTTAATATCACCGTCACTTCCTATATTACCTAACTGCACTCTTATGTTTTTTCAACAACACTTCTGAACACCCACATTAGGCAGCGCCATTACCCTATCTTTTTATTTCCTGTCCATAATGTCCTCGTACGCTGACACCTTAAGAGTTCCCTTCCCTGGAACTAAGGGGCCAAGCGCAACCCCTGAAAAACAACCCCACACCATAATCCCCCCCTCCATAAAATTATTTGGACCAGTGCACAAAGCAAGGTCCATAAAGACATGGATGAGTGAGTTTGGGGTGGAGGAACTTGACTGGCCTGCACAGAGTCCTGAACTCAACCTGATAGAACATCTTTGGGGTGAATTAGAGCGGAGACTGCGAGCCAGGCCTTCTCGTCCAACATCGGTGCCTGACTTCACAAATGCGCTTCTGGAAGAACTGTCAAACATTCCCATAGACACACTCCTAAACCTTGTGGACAGCCTTACCAGAAGAGCTTAAGCTGTTATAGCTGCAAAGGGTGGGCCAACTCAATACTGAACCCTACGGACTAAGACTGGGATGCCATTAAAGTTCATGTGCCTGTAAAGGCAGGAGTCCCAATACTTTCGGTAATATAGTGTATGTCACAAGCAAGCAACCATACTGCATATCAAGAACTTTCTATGATCTGGTGATAAGGTATTACCAGGTGGCCTTGTGGAATCTTGAAAGCCATATTGCCAATGGATTTAGTAATGTGTAATTGTGTTATAAAAGAAGAATTAATTACTATTAAAAAAAAAAACAATATTGCACTCACAGGGGTAGCAGGGAAATTGCATTTTCAAATATGTTAACATCAAGCAGCATGAGCACATTCTCCAGGGCCGTAACCAGGGCTGAGAATACAATCTTGCAGTTGTCTGTCAACCTCAGGCAGGGACTCAAGGGCCGAGCAGAGTCCTTCCTTACTAAAAACCACTCTCGGCAAGAATGCATACTCCTGGGTTCCAGTTGCCATAGCAACATGTTTCGGGGTCATGCCCCTTTCTAATGCCTCTGCCCTGCTGCTGGCCGAGTGGGCTCATGGTGCTGGACCCGCATTCTAAAAGTGCTATTTTACTGCTACCCCTGTTAGTGATTTATTGATTTTTACTTTAATAAATGCATCTTATAATACACGAGTTTCTGCTCTTCTCCTTATGTCAGGAATCAGCAGCAAGGATGGCCAGATCTGCATGGCTACACTTAGGAAATTGAGGCCAAATAATATATACAGTAGTGAATTTTTTAATGCATATTTGTCACACCTAATGATTCAGATCATCAAACAAATTTTAATATTACACAAAAGATAACTCAAGTAAATAAAAAAATGCAGTTTTTAAATGATTATTTCATTTACTATGGGAAAAATGCTGTCCCCCCTCCCATGCTAAATAATTATTTTAACATTTTTGGCCAATTTGTTTTCTGCTACATATGTTTGGTAAAAAAAAAAAAATTGGTTTGCGCAAAAGTTATTGCGTTTACTAACTAAGGGAAAGATTTCTGTCATTTTTGGTGTTTCTTTTTTTTAACACGTAATGGCGGCGATCTGCGATTTTTTTTGCGGTACTGTGACATTGCGGCGGACAGATCGGACCCTTGACTGACATTTTTGACACTTTTGGGGTTACCAGTGACATTACTGCAGTAATCAGTGCTATACATATGCACTGTTACTGCAAAATGACACTGGTAGTGAAGGGGTTAACTTTATTGGGGAAGGAGGGGTTAAGTGTGTCCCTAGGGGCGTGCTTTTTACTGTGATTGGCTGTGGCTACTAGTGTAGGAACAGTGATCAACGGTCCTACATAGTAGAACCGTATGATCACCATTCCTACACAGGGGAGAATGACAGGCGGCTTGTTTACATCAGCCGCCTGCCTTTCTCCCTCTGCACCGAGGATCGGCGAGTGACTGGCGGACATCGGGTCCGCCGGTCACACGCACGGACTTGCTGGGGAACAAGCCGGAGCAGGAGAGCGCCTCCGCGGGTGCGCGTTCGCCCGCTATTGGCTCCCAAGCAAGTGACAGGCTAGTGACGTATATATACGTCACTTTGCCTGGCCGAGGCTGACCGGCAACCGGTTAATGAACTGTGATTAACCACTTTTCTGGAAAGCAGAGTTAAATTTCACTTGCTACACCCAGGCTTGATTACTGTCAGACCTGTTGAATCAAGAAATCACTTAAATAGAAGCTGTCTGACAAAGTGAAGCATGCTAAAAGATCTCAAAAAGCAACACATCATACCGCTATCTAAAGAAATTCAAGAACGGATGGGAAACACAGCAATTTACATATATTAATCTGGAAAGGGTTACAAAGGCTTTGGGACTCTAGTAAGAACCATTATCCACAAATTGGGAAAACTTGGAACAGTGGTGAACCTTCCTAGGAGTGGCTGGCCTACCAAAATCACTCCAAGAGCACAACAAGGACTCATCCAGGAGGTCATAAAAGAACCCAGAACAGCATCTAAAGAACTGCAGGCCTCACTTGCCTCTATTAAGGTCAGTGTTCATGATTCAACAATAAGAAAGAGACTGGGCAAAAATGGCATCCATTGGAGAGTTCCATGGCGAAAGCCACTACTGACCAGAAAGAACACAAAGGCTCATCTCACATATGCCAAAAAACATCTTGATTATCTCCAAGACCTTTGGGCAAATATTCTGTGGACTGATGAGACAAAAGTTGAACTTTTTGGAAGGTGTGTTTCCCGTTACATCTGACGTAAAACTAACACAGCATTACATAAAAAGAACATCATACCAACAGTCAAACATGGTGGTGGTAGTGCGATGGGCTGGGGCTGCTTTGCAGCTCCAGGACCTGGATGACTTGCTATAATTGATGGAACCATGAATTCTGCCCTCTACCAGAAAATCCTGAAGGAGAATGTCCGGTCATCAGTTTGTGACGTCAAGCTCAAGTGCACGTTGGTTATGCAGCAGGACAATGATATGAAACACACCAGCAAGTCCACCTCAGAATGGCTCAAAAAATAATAATAATTAAGTCTTTGGAGTGGCCTAGTCAAAGTTTGGAATTAAATCCGATTGAGATGCTGTGGCATGACCTTAAACTGTTCATGCCTTCAGATTTGGACAGCTTTTTTCCCTTAATAAATGAAATCATCATTTAAAAACTGAACTTACTATTTACTGGGGTTATTGTTGTGTAATATTTGTTTGAGGATCTGAATCATTTAAGTGTGACAAATATGCAAAAAATAAATAAAAATCAGGAAGGGAGCAAATACTTTTTCACAGCATTGTACACGATGAGGAACAAAGGTCACAGGAAATACCGGAGATGCAAGGAAGGGGTGAACCAGGACTGGGATCAGTAACAACGGGATCAGATATAAGGCAGCATGGTGCAGGATGCAGGGCACAGGATGCAGGGCAAGGACAAGATCAGGATAAATGACAAGCAGCATTTGATTTAGCACAGCAAAGCAAAACACTAATGCAAAGTGTATTAGCAGAGGATAAACTAAATACCCTCCCAGCAACAAGCATCAGATGTAGATTGATTACTAGAAACTGCTGGGAGACTGTCAGGGAAAAAGTACGCCCAGACACAAAGCTATGTGAAGATGGAGAATGTCTGTTAGCCAACGAAGAAAGCCCATGAGCCTATGAAACCCATGGACAGAGAATTCCTGTTCACATGACTCGCGAACGCTGTGCACACCAGCGTTCATGCCCCCCACTAAGTGGTGCCAAGTGGGCTATATTAAAACCTCTGCTGCACTAGGACTCTTGCCTTATGGTCTACAACATCCTGCTACATGTTCCTGCTGTTTAAACACTGTTGCGTCCTGATCCATCTAACTACGCTTGCCTGAACCAACCCCTGGCTTGCTCTTCAACCACATCTCTGATTTTGCCATTGCCAACTCCAGACTGAACCTGACTACTCTGCTGCCTTCTGCTCTGTTCTTGACGTGCCTGCTAGTTACCAACCTGGCTTGCCTGACCCTGCTGTGTGAGAAGCCATCCTTATATCTGCGGTCTGCTTCCTGCCTGCCATCCTGCCAAGTGTCTGCTGCCTGTGACCTGCCAGCCTGCTAAGCATTTGCTGCCTGTGACCAGCCAGCCTGCCAAGTACGTGCCGTCTGCCACCAGCCAGCCTGCCAAGTACTTGCTGCCCTGCATCATGATTCAGCCTGCATCCAAGTACGCACAAACCTCACATCTGATGCCTTCACCATCCGAACTCATGCCAATCCAGACTTCCATGCCTCCAGTTTACATTATCAGAGGTACCAGGCCAGAGGTATAAGAGATCGCCTTCCTCTCCTCGTCAGGCTCCATCTCCAGGAACATGACAGAGATGCCCGCTGGTGGATACTGGAACTACAACCTTCCTCTCTGGGAAGCACAGTACCTCCAGGATGTGACCCAGGTCCTGACACCTTGTTACACTTGAGAAAATTCATCCTCCTATCTACAGAAGACCTATCAAATCTTAAAGAAAAAAAGGCAAAGATATGTTTTTTAAAAATCATACAATTGCCTTATATTGTGAATTGTAAAGTTCCTGAAATGTCAACTGGCTTTCTGACTGGAATAGTACGTCTTGATAGTATAAAGACCACATTAAACTTCCTTGATTATTGTACTGCAGTCAGGGTGCATATATAAAATGGTAAAAATGCTTATGTTTTTTCCTTCTTTTCTATATTATATGCTGCAACAAGAGGTAAATTCCCCTGTGCTGGTTGCACGTTGGAGAGTCGGACCACTGTTCCCGCACACAATGCAGTGCACCGGGTCTGTAATGGTCTCAACTCCCCTCTGCACACGGCCCCAATCCTCCATGCTCACAACCCCCCCCCCCTCCCCCGATATGTGCAATTGACTGGAGCAGTGTGCAGAGGGTGTGTCGTACCATTGGAGACTCTGGCTGCTGCGTTGTGTCTGACCCTTCAACATGCTGCCAGCACAGGGGGTTTTTATTGTTGTTGCAGCACAAAATATATAAAAATGCAATAACACAATTATCTTTACTAATGTATATACAACCTGACTGCATAACAATTCCAATAAAGATGGATTCATTGGGCTGTAAAGGGTGACTATACTTTCATGGGAAAAAATGTTGCGAACAAAATAAAATATACACATATATAGCATATACAATTTCGACACAAGTCATATAACGTTATTAAAAATAAATAAAATCTGTTCTGAAAAATTGCAATATGGCTTCTAGGAGCGTTCTATATACAGACTGTGTATGGAACGACCCCCCACCTCTCCCAGAAATGTAATTTCCTGCTTGTGTGATTGGCTCACCGATTTTCCCAGACGTCTGTACTAAGATACAAGTCAGATTTTCGGCATCCCCTGCTACAAACATTTTAGTTATCTTGAGATACTCCCAAAGAGTGAATCGCACTAAAGGGATTCGGACCCTGACACTTTCCTCATCAGAACCCTGCAAATGCAGCAGCTGATAATGAAAGTTCACTCCCATTCACATTTACTTTGCACATGGACACAGTAAAACAGCTATTTTGTCAAAATAATAAAAGGTCAAAATCTGTAACAAAGTTTGTTTGCATCCTGTGAATGCCTAATGTACCTTCAGCCACAGAATACAACGTTCTTAGCTGTCAGGTAAACACACGTGGGCTAATTTTTGGGGCCTGAAATGGCCGACACTTACTTCTTTATCCTGTGATTGCCTAATTTTTCAGACTGGAATTGAAAATCAATGGGTCTGTAAAGTTTCCGCCAAACTGTGGTATGGATGCGGACCCATTTTACAGATGTGTGAATGGACCCTATATGTATTTGACATGTATTTACCGGCTGCTGTCAGTTCTGGCTGATTTATGAAAAAAAAAAAACTTTTAGGGCAACTTTTCCAATTGCAATACTTCTGTTATGACATTGTCCATGTGCTGGGACTATTTGTGCAGAGCTAGTAAGTCTTTTGTGGCTGCAAATATGACCTAAAGGTTTTTAAAGTTCGCCTCCCATTAAAGTCAATGGGGCCCGCCGCAAACTCGCAGTTCGAGGACTTTTGAGAAAATTTGCGGCTTACGTTCGCAAACCGCCCCAGCCGATGTTCGTCCATCACTAGTAAAGAGGCCACCGACCAGCTGGACAAGTACTGAAGCAGGTCACCCTGGCGGATGACGTGGGTTTACCCGAGGTGCGGGGTCTATGCACTAACATGCTAGTACCAGATAATGGTCCTCAGGATCACCCCGCCAGGAGGTGAGCAAGCTGGGGTCCAGTAGCAGATGTACAAGGATCAGGCAGAAGCATAGTCATAAAAACAAGCCAAAGGTCAATAACTAGTGATTGCAGGTTGGGATTAAGCAGAAGCGTAGTCAGTAAACAAGCCAAAGGTCATTAACAAGTAGTTGCAGGTTGGGATCAAGCAGAAGCATAGTCGATGAACAAGCCAAGGGTTGGTTCTGAGTGGTAGTGAAGATACAGAGAGCAGCAGGAGTGGCAAGCACAATATATTGGCTAGAGAGAGCTCAATAATCTGGTAAACAAGAAGTGCAAAGGCATGGCTAAAAACAGAATGTTCATGAGAGGGGAAAAAAGTTCAAGGTTCAAGAGAAACAAGGTTCAAGGCAAGATCATTCAAGAAATTGTTTAGGGAGCTGTCCAGCATCCCCAGTGGCACAGCAACAAGACATGACATCCCCAGCCACAGCAGAGGTCGCAGGTTCAGACCTGGGTCCTGACAAATCGTTTGACCTGTGGTTTTGGTGTGCTCAAACTCAATGGCAAAGTTTTAAAGGTGGTGCTCACTGTCAAACTCTGCAGCCCAAGTTAAAAATGCTGTGGCAGCAAAGTAAAACATCTTGGCTGTGGCATGTGTACAGCCCCATCAGGCTGTAATGTTAGCATTTAGGTGGACGGCCAGGGGCTCAGCTGCCTCTTTTTACTGCAAACCCCCCGCCCACCTGTGTGAATGAGCCCTTACTGAATGCTTTTACTTGTTGCTTAGAGTTGCTCTTTAAAACTCCAGTTTAGTAAAACCCTGCCTGATATATTCCTGATGGAAGTCTGCTGCCAGGCTCCGGTGATAAATGAGCGGGCAGGAGGCGAGGACAGCAGAATTAAGAGGTTTAAACACCATCCATAAAGTGTGAAGATGCCGCACATATGTAAATTCCAGCACGCAGGCAGAGTGTCAGAGGGAAGAGGAGATGTAATCCCAACACTTCATCAATCTATAGCTTTGGCCGGAGATAAGACATTCCTGGAGACACTATTTGCATGTCTGATCAATTCCATCAGCGTTAAAAATGCAAATGCCTACAGAGGTGTTAGAGTTTAAGTCTGGTAAGACGCGGTCATCTATGTGCAGCAGATGGTGCTAAATACGAGATGTCATTCCGCGACTGACGGGTGCGAGTGCTCGTCGAGGTGCAACAGAAGGAAACGCGGAAAACCAGCCAGCGAACTGCTAATTTTTTGTAATAAATGCTTCATATAAGTTGGAATGTCCACTTCAATCCACCTAAAATGTATCTAAATCTAAAGCTTCTCTAAAAGGTTAAGGTTAGAACCTCTGTCAGGTTGTTTTTTAGCCATCTGTGTTCAATCTGGGTGGGATTCACCATCTATTTGTCCTGGTAACCATTGTCCATGGGATTGGTGCTATGCAAGAAATACTACAATTAAGTTGGAATGTCCACTTCAATTTCACCAAAATATATCTAAATCCAAAGGTTCTCTAAAAGGTTAGAATCTCTGCAAAGGTTTTTTCTTTTTTGCAATCTGGGGAAATTCATCATTTCTTTGTCCTGGTAACCATTGTCCATCGGATTGACGATCATGCGAAAGCCAAATTTTTGAGTTGTGACCAAAGCAGGGATAGAGGGAATATCCTTCAATGCAAATTCTTGTTCCGGTAAAAACATTCGTAGGGACCATTCACATTATCGCGTTACGGTAACATGAGCATTACCGGGCACTTTACCGAAATGCATGGCAGCACACATCAAGTGTGTTGATTGGATGCAGTAGAATTCAGTCTAAATGGCACCAAATGCTCCTTGCCAATGGATGCAAGTTAAAGGTGCGGTGCTAGAAATGGGGCATGCAACATTTTTGGCAGGGCACCGCATATTAGTATGTCGCAACACTGTGTGCTGCAATGTAAATCCACTGGCAAAGTGCGTTGAAGTTTCAATTCAGAATGAATATCACACCTGACAAACCCATTTAGTGCCGGTTCACACTATAGCGATGTCAGACATCGCATGTGATTCGCACCAAACTACTCTGCAAATCACATGCGATGTCTGTACGATGCAAATTCAGCTATACAGATTGCATGGCTGAATTTGCATCGCCTTCGGACCAAAGTTGTGCAGGACCCTTTTTCTGGTCCAGACCAGAATCAGATCACATGGCTGAGCACACCGTGGCTGTGATCCTTTTCCTGTCTGAATTGACAGTTCGCACTGCGATATGCGAACTAATCTGGGGGTGTCATTAACTTTGTATTGACACTCCCATCAGTACGCATATGGCAGTGTGAACTGCCTGCGAATCAGGTGCAATGCGGGAACCCACAGTGGATTTGCAGGGTTCCCGCATCGCACCAATGTGAACCAGCACTAAATGCATGTTGCCACAATTTGCTGTAAGCACTCCTGTGAATGAGCCCTAGAAGGAGACTTCCCTTCCTTAGAGAGATTTCTTTCATTTCACACATAATTCGCGCACGCATATGGGGTATTGCTGCAATCGTTACAGTGAGAGCAATAATTCTAGCCCAAGACCTGCTCTGTAACTCTAAACAGGTAACCTATAAAACATTTTAAAACATCACCTATGGAGATTTTGAGGGTGCGTAATTCTGAAGCATGACATGTTAGCTATCTAAATACTCAGTGTAACATCATCTTTCACAGTATACAAAAAAAAAAAAAAACGAACTTTACAGTTTTTCTTTATTTATTTAAGTGTATTTTTTTAAAAAAAAACTGCGTTTGAATGTCCGCTGTGCAAATACAGGGTGACATACAATATTGCAACACTCGTTATTTTATTCTCTAGGGTCTCTGCTAAATATATATATATATATATATAATGTTTGGGGGTTCTAAGTTGGGATCGACCGATTATCGACACTTTCCCCGATATAATCCGCCCCTGAGGTTGCCGATATTGCCGATATTTCGGAAAGTGCATGTACCGGAGTGATGCCTGCAGCTAAAGGCATCACCCCGGTACCGGCGTCCATAGCCGACGGTCGGCTGTCTTGTAGCGACAACCGATGCAGCTGGGACATCCCCCCCGCCTCCAGCCGCCTTCCGCGGCTCGCCCGGGTCTCCCCTCCCACTGGGAGACCCAGGCAACCAGCCTGCACGGCCGCTGAAGACCCGTTTAAAGCCACATTCGGCTCTGATAGGGTCTCCATGGTACTGGCGCCAGATTTAAAAAAATGACAGCATTCAAAACAGCCAAACTTGGGGCCATTGAAATGAATGGGATTTTGCTTGTTGGGCGTTTTGAGACTTCAGAGATGGACGTTTTACGAGCTGAAATATGCTCAGGTGTGAACAGGGTCTAAAACTGGGATGCCATTAAAGTTCATGTGCGTATAAAGACAGCCGTTCCAATACTTTTGGCAATATAGTGTATATGGAGGTGGGGAAGAACTCTCTGCAACAGAGAAAAATCAGGTTTCCTCCACTGCCAGAAAAAGCTGCGCTGTGTGCCAGACAGTGTAAATCTCAGGACTGGATGGACACCAATACAAATCCTTTGGCAGGACAAAAAGCTCCCCATACATGTATTTTATCGATGTATTTAGCACTTTGTGTGGAGCCCTACATCTACTCTAGAAAACATAAATTGAATGTTAAACGATGGCGGAGACCTTTGGCCTCGCCAGCACTAGCGATATTTGTCAGCTACTGTCTTTTGTGATCTCAGCAAACAAGAACAAGACGAGATAAACGCGGCATGTTGGGAGGAAGCGCCAAATAATTATGAGCAAAGAAAAGCTGGCGCACTGTACATCTGACCACAAATCCTCCGGCAGAAGAATAAAAGGATGATAAAAGCAGGAGGAAAGGCAAAGGAATCATTAGCGTTGGGATAGATGTACTGTCAAGGCGAAGACAAAGTCTCTTTGTTCGGCTCAGCGGCCTCCAAAAGGAAAGGAGTGTAGGAGGCCGGTATGGGAGCGCAGATAACCTAGCGACCACAGAAGAGAAATACGCTCCGGCTAATGACCACCGTGTCGCCTTATTAGGCCACGGCTTTACCGGATTCAAGGCTCACAGCTTCCCCGCGCGGTGTCCCTATTTATCCGGCCAGAATGAAGTCTTTGACACAAGACAGAGGGAGGAGATGAAATGCAAAGACAACGGCGGGCGCAGAGACGTCGGAATGGAGTACCGCGGCACGTAGTGCGCTTTTTTCACATACTAATAGGGATAAGAAGTCGTTACGAGGTCTTTGCAAATTCCAAACTAAGAAACACAGATGCATAGTTATTATTCACTGCTCTCTATACCTAATAAACATAAACCCGAACTCAATGGAATTTAATTTGCTAAAGCCCTGGGCATCGTAAACAATTGCCTTTTTAGAATTAGATTTAACCACTTCAGCTCCAGAAGATTTACCCCCCTTTCCTGATCAGGCCATTTTTAGCGATAGGGCACTGCGTTATTTTAACTAACAATTGCGTGGTCGTACGACACTGTACCCAAATAAAATGGATATCCTTTTTCTCCCACAAATAGAGCTTTTTATGGTGGCATTTGATCACCTTTGCGGTTTTTATATTATGCGCTATAAATAAAAAAAATGACCGATTATTTAAAAAGAAAATAATATTTCTTACTTTCTCCTATAAAACATATGAAAAATAAAAAACATGAAAAACATTTCTCCATCAATTTAGGCCAATATGTATTCTGCTACATATTTTCGTTTAAAAAAATCCCAGCAAGCGTATAAATTGGTTTGCAATTTATGAAATTTTATATGCTTTTTTTTTTTTTACACTAGTAATGGTGTCAATCTGCGACTTATAGTAGGACAGTGATATTGCGGTGGGCAAATTGGACACCGACACTTTTTAGTGACCAGTGACACTAATACAGTGATCAGTGCAAAATATATGCACTGTCACTGTACTAATGACACCGGCTGGGAAGGGGTTAACATCAGGGGTGATCAAAGGGTTAACTGTGTGCCTAGCCAGTTTGTGTGTACAATGTGAGAGGTGCTTTTACTAGGGAAAGGCATGGATCCATGTCCCAACTTTGCAGAAACACAAGATCCATACCTTCCCTACTGACAGAAAGGCAATCTGCCTTGTTTATACAGGCAGACTGCCACTCTGCCTCTGTAACAAATGTTCAGCAGGTCTGTAGTACCCACTGATTGGATTTGCCCCGGCTACCCGGAAGTGCGGCATCACATTATGTATACATAGATGTAGCACCCTCTCAGGTAGGTGCTATGAACAGCATATGTGTGGCCCTGTCTGCTTATAAGGGGGCCTGATCAGTCAGGCTGCCATGTGTTCCTAGGTGTGGTCTGTTGAGTCTGGGGGGTCTCCCCACTGTATCCAATGAGGGCTCTTGTTGGACAGTGGAGGAAACCTGGCCAATAGCACCCCAGGGCTTATATCTGTCTCAGTGGGCGGAGTTTGCTGCAATGCACCCTGGGACTGGGTATAAGCCTGAGAGGAGCATGTGACAGGAGGTCTTTGGTGGGAAGCAGAGTCCCAGCAGGAGGCTGACGGCTGTCTCTCCTCCTGTCAGAGCAAGTGAGGGTGTCCTGGGCGGTCAGCCTAGAGGACTGGAGGCTGAGCTGGGCTGCAGGAGGATCCCAAGTGCTGTGGACCGAGTGGAGCTGCTGGGCAGAAGTTTCCAGGAAAAACAGTGTTGTGAGTACTCGAAACTGCCCAGGGGTCCACCTGAGAGAGGGGACCACTCCAGAAGGTCAGAGGGATCCGGGAGCCAGCTGGTCAGTAGTGGTGGCTTAGAAAGGGGTTGCCAGTGTATAAGCCCTGAAGATAAAAGAGAAAAAGGGTGCCGGTGCGGGCCCTGAAGTGTTCAGCAGTGCAGCAGTGTATTCAAGTAGCCACCTCAGCAGGAGTGCTTGAGGGAGCTTGAAGAGGACTCTTTTAGTCAGAAAGCAGTCCCAAGTCAATTCAGCCAGCGTCAAGTCAGCGCCAAACAGCAGTATTCAAGTGTCTTCACCAAACGAGCCTAGTTCAGTTCCAGAAGTATTCCACTCATCCCTTCTCCCATCCAAGTTACCAAATAAATACAAAAAAACCCAAAGATACTGGACTGGTCATTGTCTCAGTTCTCACACTTGGAGAACATGCTTAAATGTGCTGTTGTTGCTAGCGGTAACCCAGGGGGACCCATATCCAGCAAAATAAATGGGAATTGTGCTACATATATATTTATATACAGTATCTCACAAAAGTGAGTACACCCCCTCACATTTTTGTAAATATTTTATTAAATCTTTTCATGTGACAACACTAAAGAAATGACACTTGTCAGTGTACAGCTTGTATAACAGTGTAAGTTTGCTGTCCCCTCATAATAACTCAACACACAGCCATTAGTGTCTAAACTGCTGGCAACAAAAGTGAGTACACCCCTACGTGAAAATGTCCAAATTGGGCCCAATTAGCGATTTTTCCTCTTCTGTGTTCTTTGACTCGTTAGTGTTACAATGTCTCAGGTGTGAATGTGGAGCAGGTGTGTTAAATTTGGTGTTATCGCTCTCACTCATGAGAACTTTGAGGATCGGAAAAAAAGACCAGAAAAAAAGAATTGTTGCTCTACATAAAGATGGCCTAGGCTATAAGAAGATTGCCAAGTCCCTGAAACTGAGCTGCAGCACAGTGGCCAAGACCATACAGAGATTTAACAGGAAAGGTTCCACTCGGAACAGGCCTCGCCATGGTCAACCAAAGAAGTTGAGTGCACACACATGCTCCACATCATATCCAGAGGTTGTCTTTGGGAAATAGACGATGAGGGCTGCCAGCATTGCTGCAGAGGTTGAAGGGGTGGGGGTCAGCCTGTCGCTGTCAAATTGGTCTGCTAAATATGGCCTCTTCTAAATATGATGCACAATAAAGCCCGCAAACAGTTTGCTGAAGACAAGCAGACTAAGGACATGGATTACCGGAACCATGTCCTGTGGTCTGATGAGACCAAGATAAACGAATTTGGTTCAGATGGTGTCAGGTGTGTGTGGTGGCAACCAGGTGAGGAGTACAAAGACAAGTGTGTCTTGCCTACAATCAAACATGGTGGTGGGAGTTTCATGGTCTGGGGCTGCATGAGTGCTGCTGGCACTGGGGAACTACAGATCATTGAGGGAACCATGAATGCCAACATTTACTGTGACATACTGAAGCAGAGCATGATCCCCTCTCTCATACTGATCACTGGAAGTTCAACATGGCACCTCATGGCAAAGAACCCTCTGATGGGCCATACACACTATAAGATTTTCTGAAGACTTTTTCCTTTAGACTTACCAAAACCATATAGTATGAGGTCAAACCTAAACACTTTCAAGTTGTATGCAATCTGGCAGGCCCTTGCACTACATAGAAAAGGTAAATCTGAAGGAAATAGTCTTCAGAAAATCTTATAGTGTGTATGGCCCTTGAGGATCTGAAAAAAAGAATTGTTGCTCTACATAAAGATGGCCTAGGCTATAAGAAGATTGCCAAGACCCTGAAACTGAGCTGCAGCACAGTGGCTAAGACCATACAGTGGTTTAACAGGACAGCTTCCACTCAGAACAGGCCTCGCCATGGTCGACCAAAGAAGTTGAGTGCACGTGCTCAGCGACAAATCCAGAGGTTGTCTTTGGGAAATAGACAATTGAGTGCTGCCAGCATTGTTGCAGAGGTTGAAGTGGGGGACAAGCAGACTAAGGACATGGATTACTGGGTATCATGTCCTGTGGTCTGATGAGACCAAGATAAACGCATTTGTTTCAGATGGTGTCAAGCATGTGTGGCGGCAACCAGTTGAGGAGTACAAAGACAAGTGTTTCTTGCCTACAGTCAAGCAAGGTGGTGGGAATGTCATGGTCTGGGGCTGCATGAGTGCGGCCGGCACTGGGGAGCTACAGTTCATTGAGGGAACCATGAATGCCAACATGTACTGTGACATATTGAAGCAGAGCATGATCCTCTCCATTCGGAGACTGGGCCACAGGGCAATATTCTAACATGATATTAACCCCAAACACACCTCCAAGACGACCACTGCCTTGATAAAGAAGCTGAGGGTAAAGGTGATGGACTGGCCAAGCATGTCTCCAGACCTAAACCCTATTGAGCATCTGTAAGGCATCCGCAAATGGAAGGTGGAGGAGCGCAAGCTCTCTAACATCCACCAGCTCTGTGATGTCATCATGGAGGAGTAGAAGAGGACTCCAGTGGCAACCTGTGAAGCTCTGGTGAACTCCATGCCCAAGAGGGTTAAGGCAATGCTGGAAAATAATGGTGGCCACACAAAATTTTGACACTTTGGGCACAATTTGGACATTTTCACTTAAAGGTGTACTTACTTTTGTTGCCAGCGGTTTAGACATTAATGGCTGTGTGTTGAGTTATTTTGAGGGGACAGCAAATTTACACTGTTATACAAACTGTACACTCACTACTTTACATTGTAGCATTTCTTCAGTGTTGTTCTAAAAGATATAATAGAGTATTTACATAACTGTAAGGGGTGTACTCACTTTTTTGGGATATTGTATATATATATATATATATATATATATATATATATATATATATATATATATATATATGTGTGTGATCCTGCGCACAGAGGCGCCCTGTAGCAACTACTATAGGGCAGTCGTGAAGCGGTTAATATAGGTTTTTATTACCATTTTTTTCACCCCTTGTTGCATCCCAGTGCTGCTGATTACCTACAGCCTTTTTGAAATCGCCTCCTGCCTACATGCCCTCCAGCTATTATTATACAGGATTTATATAGTGACATTTTTTTATCATCAAATAAAAATTGGCCCAAAATAGTAAAAATAAAATCTTTTTTTTTTTTTTTAATATATCTATATATTTCTTGTTACTATCATACCCTACCACCAAAGAACAACCCAATATAAATTCTTCTGCTCTGGACAATCGCAGAGATACCATATATATGTATGTTATTTGTTGTTTGTACCCAAAGTACAGCCCAGAAACAATAGTGCGCATTTTGTTTTTTTTTGGCCTACCTAAAACACACCGACAATGACACTGATGCTAATTTAAAAAAGAAATGAAAAAATTCCTGCCCAAAATATACTGACCCTGACCTTTGACCCTTACTTAACTCAAACACTAACCCTGGCACTGACCTAGCTAAAGTCTTGATCTAGGTATTTTTTTCTTTAATTTAATTTTTTTTACACACTTTTTTTTTCCTCTTTGCACAGAGAGAGAAAAATACATTCTATCTTTCCTCTCCATTCACAGAGAGAGAGAGAGAGAGAGAGAGAGAGAGAGAGAGAGAGAGAGAAAGGAGAGAAACACAGGGGCGGGCTTCACAGTGACTGATCACTTTTTTTTTTTTTTAAAGCCCGTGGTGTATGAAACACACTCAAAAGACTTACACCCGGTGCATAAAAAAGTGCACACACGCAAAACGTGAGACACACAAAAAGTGCACAAGGCGTACACATAGCCCTCCTCCGAAGAGGAAGGGCCCTAACCCTGATCCCCCGGGGCGCAAGGCTCCTGACGGGGACTAAGGTACTCACTATGGCCTGCCCAGCCGAAGCCAGGCAGACCCCGTTCTCCAGGGGGACTTCCGAAACAGCCCACCCCAAGTACTAGGTGGGGCTCCCCCCGAAGGGAGACCCCATGAGAGAGGGCGAACTAAGCCAAAAGGCCATATCCACTCCCTCCCAAGAAGTTCAGGGCAGGCCCGAGGACATACGCCATACTTGTCGTGCAAGTGATCAACCAAAAAGGGACAAACGTGACACACAACAAAGAAAAAGGAGTGGGGAAATGGAAGTGGAGAAGTGCTGGGTAGTGTCAAAGTGCAAGACTTTGACAGGCCCCCCTGCAAGGAATAAAAAATTTCTATGGTGCTGGCCAAAAAGCCTGTCCCAAGAGGCAGGTGCGAAAAAAGTGTGTATGTGGTGCAGTGACCAAGGTGCCAAAAACTCAAAAGTGAACTGCTCCTCACCAATGAGAATTACGGCACCCCTGGGCTGCCACCCCAGGGGCTTTTTCTGGTCCCGGACATTCAGCCAGACCAGTGCAGCCTATCCCCACCAGCCGACATCAGAACCTGGACAGCTTAGGGAGAGCCTACCTTCCACTGGGGACAAGCCTTTTGCAAGGCCAGAATCAAAACCCAGGAGAGAAAGCCCAACCATCGCCATCCCATTCATCAGCCAATTATATCCAGGAGCAATAGCATCGGCCACCCAGTCAGACTGGCTTTCTTGCTCCCTTCAAACTGGTTAGAACAGCTCAACCCATTCAAATCAGAATGGGTCCCCACATGCTTTCCCAGACATGACCTACTCCCCATACCCCAAGGACGTCTGGGCGCTCCGGATTTTGGTCATGCCGGTACTAGCTGAGGTCCATACCAACTGATAAGAACAGATACTACACTTGATCTTAGCCAAAAGGCAGAGAAGCGACTGATCACTGTGGTAGCCTACTAGAGGCTACCATAGTAATCAGGTGACCTAGAATCAGGCGTTCCATGTCCTGACCATTAGAATGGGGCCCGGGGCTCTCAGTGAGACCCCAGTCTCTGTGTGGCCCGCTGTCAGCACAAAAGGAGATACGCATATATGCGGTCCCCCAGAACTGAGGGCCAGTCCACACCATAGAAATGCAGTCCGAATGCTTTTCTGCACGTGCACTTTGGACATGTTTTTGATGCATTCCAGTGTGTTTTGGTGCGTTTTTGATGCAGTCCAGTGCATTTTTAGGGATATGTGTGTTATAGTGCTTTTTTGGTGCGTTTAGGTGCATTCCAGTGCCTTTTACAGTGTTCCAGTACAGTTCAGTGCAGAAAAAATGCAGCGTGTTCTACTTCTCTTTCTGGAACTGCAAGCACTGGTGTGAACTATGCCACTGGAAACCATATAACCTACTTTCCATGTATTTTTATGCAGAAAAAAAAAACACACTGGACTTCATGTGGTGTGAACTGGCCCTCAGTCCAGTGCAGTGGGGCCGCATATATGTGCTACGTCTGGGTCAAATGGTTAAGCAAGAGTGTAAGGAGGTCATCATGGCTTTTCTTAGGGCAGGTGATGGTACCCTGATGGGGAGGACAGTGGACCATCCCTGGGTAATGTGTATTGAAACAGCCACTTGTAGTTTTGGTTCCCCATATGACAAGGTCACTAGAGGGATTTCAGTCCATCTACGGGAAGGCTGCTTGTACAGAAGATGATCGAACGATATACTTTAGTACAACCAGCCTGTCTGTTTTTTCTCGTGCAATCACTGCCAGCGGCTAAAGAAGTGATCATTGTATTCTGACAGCAGGGAAACCTCCTCCTGTCATTGTAAAATAGTGCATTCCCTGATCAACACTGAAGGAAAGAAAACTGCATAATCTATGGCAGGCCTAACTGGGATACAGGGACAGAGGGTGGTCACCTTATGACAGGAAGTGACTGAACAGCACTAGGGTCCCCGGTTCAAATCCCAGTCAGGACACTACCTGCATGGAGTTATTATGTTCTTGTGTGGAATTCCTCCGGGTACTCCGTTTTCCTCCCACACTTCAGAAATGCTATGTTACCTGGCCCCCTTCTAGTTGGCTGTAGAAATTTGTATGTACGTATGTATGCATGTATGATAGGAAGCTTGTATCTTTCTCTGTCCTTGCAGAAAGGAAAAAAAAAAGTGTGTGTAGGAAAAAAAAATAATAATAATTATAAAAAAAAAAAAAACACATAACAAAACAAAATAAACCTAAAAAATAAAAATAAAAAAATCTAGATCAGTGATGGCGAACCATGGCACCCCAGATGTTTTGGAACCACATTTCCCATGATATCTATGCACTCTGCAGTGTAGTTGAGCATCATGGGAAATGCATTCCAAAACATCTGGGGTGCCAAGGTTCACCATTACTGACTTAGATCAAGGCTTGATTTAAGTCAGTGCCAGCGTTAGTGTTTGGGTCAGGGTTAGGGTCAAAGGTCAAGGTCGGTATTTTTTTGGACAGGATTTTTTTTCCTATATCAGTGTTTTTTAGGTAGGATTAAAAAAAAAAAAAAAAGCAAAATGCGCATTATTATTTCTGGGCTGTACTATGGGTACAAACAACAATTAACTGCTTCTGGACTGGAAGGATTTGCCCCCTTAATGACCAGGCCATATTTTGCGATTCGGCACTGCGTTACTTTAAAGGACAATTGCGCGGTCGTGCAACACTTTACCCAAATAAAATTTATTTATGTCCTTTTTTTCCCCACAAATAGAGCTTTCTTTGGTGGTATTTTATCACCTCGGCTATTTTTATTTTTTGTGCTATAAACACAAATAGAGCGACAAGTCTAAAAGAAAAAAAAAATAATATTTTTCACATTCTGCATTCCCATAAAAAAAAATTTAAAAATCAAAATTTTTCAACATTTTAGGCCAATTTGTTTTCTGCTACATACAGTGCCTTGCGAAAGTATTCGGCCCCCTTGAACTTTGTGACCTTTTGCCACATTTCAGGCTTCAAACATAAAGATATAAAACTGTAATTTTTTGTGAAGAATCAACAACAAGTGGGACACAATCATGAAGTGGAACGAAATTTATTGGATATTTCAAACTTTTTTAAGAAATAAAAAACTGAAAAATTGGGCGTGCAAAATTATTCAGCCCCCTTAAGTTAATACTTTGTAGCGCCACCTTTTGCTGCGATTACAGCTGTAAGTCGCTTGGGGTATGTCTCTATCAGTTTTGCACATCGAGAGACTGAAATTTTTGCCCATTCCTCCTTGCAAAACAGCTTGAGCTCAGTGAGGTTGGATGGAAAGCGTTTGTGAACAGCAGTTTTCAGTTCTTTCCACAGATTCTCGATTGGATTCAGGTCTGGACTTTGACTTGGCCATTCTAACACCTGGATATGTTTATTTGTGAACCATTCCATTGTAGATTTTGCTTTATGTTTTGGATCATTGTCTTGTTGGAAGACAAATCTCCATCCCAGTCTCAGGTCTTTTGCAGACACCATCAGGTTTTCTTCCAGAATGGTCCTGTATTTGGCTCCATCCATCTTCCCATCAATTTTAACCATCTTCCCTGTCCCTGCTGAAGAAAAGCAGGCCCAAACCATGATGCTGCCACCACCATGTTTGACAGTGGGGATGGTGTGTTTAGGGTGATGAGCTGTGTCGCTTTTACGCCAAACATAACGTTTTTCATTGTTGCCAAAAAGTTTGATTTTGGTTTCATCTGACCAGAGCACCTTCTTCCACATGTTTGGTGTGTCTCCCAGGTGGCTTGTGGCAAACTTTAAATGACACTTTTTATGGATATCTTTAAGAAATGGCTTTCTTCTTGCCACTCTTCCATAAAGGCCAGATTTGTGCAGTATTCGACTGATTGTTGTCCTATGGACAGAGTCTCCCACCTCAGCTGTAGATCTCTGCAGTTCATCCAGAGTGATCATGGGCCTCTTGGCTGCATCTCTGATCAGTCTTCTCCTTGTATGAGCTGAAAGTTTAGAGGGACGGCCAGGTCTTCGTAGATTTGCAGTGGTCTGATACTCCTTCCATTTCAATATTATCGCTTTCACAGTGCTCCTTGGGATGTTTAAAGCTTGGGAAATCTTTTTGTATCCAAATCCGGCTTTAAACTTCTCCACAACAGTATCTCGGCACTGCCTGGTGTGTTCCTTGTTCTTCATGATGCTCTCTGCGCTTTAAAACGGACCTCTGAGACTATCACAGTGCAGGTGCATTTATACGGAGACTTGATTACACGCAGGTGGATTCTATTTATCATCATTAGTCATTTAGGTCAACATTGTATCATTCAGAGATCCTCACTGAACTTCTGGAGAGAGTTTGCTGCAATGAAAGTAAAGGGGCTGAATAATTTTGCACGCCCAATTTTTCAGTTTTTTATTTGTTAAAAAAGTTTGAAATATCCAATAAATTTCGTTCCACTTCATGATTGTGTCCCACTTATTGTTGATTCTTCACAAAAAATTACAGTTTTATATCTTTATGTTTGAAGCCTGAAATGTGGCAAAAGGTCGAAAAGTTTAAGGGGGCCGAATACTTTCACAAGGCACTGTATTAATAGCACATGTAGTAATGGCGGCGATCTGCAATTTTTAGCGGGACTGCGACATTGCGGCGGACAGATCGGACCCCTGACTGACATTTTTGACACTTTTGGGGGGGACCAGTGACATTACTACAGTAATCAGTGCTAAAAATATGCACTGTTACTGTAATAATGACACTGGCAGGGAAGGGGTTAACACTGTTGGTGACCAAAAGGTTAAATGTTTACCTAGGGGAGTGATTCTAACTGTATGGGGGAGGGGCTTGTGAAATGATCACAGAGCTCCTGTGATCCTATACAGCAGAATCACAGGAGCTCTGTGATCATTCCAGAGAGAAGAACGGTCAGCTGTGTTTACAACAGCTGACCGTTCTACTCTCTCAGCGGGGAGCGATCACAGGTGTCAGGCGGCAACCGGAGCCGCCTGCCCCCTGCACCAGAGTCCCCGCTGATGAGGGGAGGCGGGAGCGCGCCGGCGCGTGCTCGCCCCCTAGCTGCAGGTGCGCGACCGACGTATACCTACAGCGGTTCGCGCAGGAGAGGCTGCCTGCCGCAGTATTTCTGCGGCGGGCGGGCGGGCGGCAACCGGTTAACATACACATATGTGGTATGACTGCAATCATCAGGAGCAGGAGAATTTATTTTGGGTTGTTCTTTGGTGGTTGTTCATGGCAGTAGCAGGAAATCTACAGCTAAATTTAAAGAAAATATTTTATTTACACGTCAACCTGCATTCCGGGTTTATTGCTCAGTTAAAACAACGTCCTGCAGGAAATTGATCACTGACATTTATCAGTAACACAATGTTTATGTTACATCTGGATTACACTTTTATTGCAGTGGCTCCGGCTTCATCCCGTCTCCTACTCACATCTTCAGGCGCAGCCTGTGTGCGGCGGACGCGGAGAGCCAATCATAATTCACACAAAGGCCCAGCGTTTGCTGACAACTCATTATTTGTGCAGCAATCATTTCCTGTGGAGATACTTGTTCAATTTGCTGCAACTGCTGTGAATTTCGGTCCACTACACAGACAGGACAAATACTTCAAACGCTGCTTACGACAAAAAAAAAAAAAAAAAAATGAAAATTAACCCTTTGCGTTGCAATGAACACAGATTATACGTTGGATTTTTTTTTTATTGCCATTATCACAGAACAAAGTGATTATGGATCTTTGGTTTGTCTCACAGCAAGGAGGGGAAAGAAAGAACAAATAACGCCGGCTTTTTACTGCTTCAGTACTGGAATTTGATGGTGAATGAGAGCTATTTAAAACAGAACTCCGATTTTAGAAAACAGACTATATAAAAAATGAGTTTGCCAAAAGAAAAAAAGAAAAATAGTTTTGGCTGTTTGACCCTATTCACATAAGTGATTTGAAGCACGTTTTCCAATGAGCTTCAATAATCAACCTCAATATTTTCATTATATTCAATAAGTAATAGTACCGAATACAATTTTGTACTAGATATACAATTGCAAATGTAGGTATATACACCAGGCAGCAGTAATATTATGACCGATGACAGGTAAAGTGAATAACATTGATTATCTTGTGACAATGGCACCTGAAAGTGGGTGCGATACATTACGCAGCAAGTGAAGTTGATGTGTTCAAAGCAGAAAAAAAATGGGCAACCATAAGGATTTGAGTGACTTTGACAAGGGCCAAGTAGTAATGGCTAGATGACTGGGTAGGAGGAACTTCTAACAGTTCTTATGGGATGTTCTCGGTCTACCAAAAATGGTCCAAGGAAGGAAAACCGAAAAACCAGTCATGGGCAGCCAAGGCTAAATGATACGCATAGGGAGTGAAGGCTGGCCTGGGTAGTCTAATCCAATAGAAGAGCTACTGTAACTCAAATTGCTGAAAACCTTAATGCTGGTTCCGAAAGAAAGGTATCAGAACACAAAGTGCATGGCAGTTTGTTGTGTATGGGTCTGTGCAGTTACAGACCGGTTATTGTGCACATGCTGACCTGTGTCCACAGCCACAAGCGCCTACAATGGGCACGTGAGCATCAAAACTGGACCCAGGAGCAATTGAAGAAGGTCTGATGAATTCAAGAAAAGTCTAAGGAACAAAACAAAGTTTGAGGTGTTGACTTAGCCTCCAAATTCTCCAGATCTCAATCCAGTCAAACATCCGTGGGATGTGCTGGGAAAAACAAGTCTGATCAATGAAGGCCTCACCTCGCAATTTACAGGACTTAAAGCTGAACTCTAGCAATTCCGCTTCTTTGTAAAAACTGCAGGGATGCCATGAGTCAAGTTTAATAATACAGTATGTCTGCCACCTCCTAGACTTATCTCTACTATTCAGATCTGACAGGTTTATTGTTCTTCAGGAAGATAACTTCAGTGGCTCCACACTGCTCGTTGTGATCTCAGCTCCTTCAAAAGCAGAGTCGCTGGAACTGCTATGCCCCCCTTCTGCCCAATCACAGAAGCCTTTGTACTATGTGAACTCGTTCACAATATAGAAAGGCTTCTGTAAATGGGAAGCAGAGGGGAGGGGTGGGTACAGCTGCCCTGTGTGCTTCTCTTCTCTCATAGTCATAGTGTAGCCTTCGGAAGCGTCATAAACCTGTCACATATGGGGCAGCACAGTGGCTAGCACTTCTGCCCAGCAGCACTAGGGTCGCTGGTTCAAATCCCAACCATGGCACTACCTACCAGGAGTTTGCATGTTCTCCCTGTGCCTGTGTGGGTTTCCTGCGGGTACTCTGGTTTCTTCCCACATTCCAAAGACATACTGGTAGGTTCATTGGCTCCTGTCTACATTGTCCTTTGTATGTGTATGTATGAATGTGAGTTAAGAATCTTAGATTGTAAGCTCCTTGAGTGCAGGAAGTGAAAGTATAATACACGTGTAAAGCGCTACCTAAATTGACAGCACTATAAAAGTACCTGTAATAAATAAAAATAATTAACATATAAGCAATAGAGATAAGTCCTGGAGGTGACTTGCACTTTTTTCAGAATTCCTGCAATTTAGCTCTAAAGGATCTGCTATGGATGGCTTGGTGTTACCTTCAGTAAATGAATACCTTTCAGTGTGACATTTAAAGAAGAAACATATTGATAGGATTAGTCATGATTATCTCTAAAACAAATAAATTTTTTACAAATTACACTTAGTAATTCTTGTATACATATTAATCATAGGAACAGCAGCTCCAGTTCCTGTTGCAGAAATAGGACAGGAGGAAAAGGTCTCCATGCTTGGCAATTTAGAACAAAAAAATATAAGTCAAATGTAAACACCACTCCAAATGGAAATAATTCCCCTTGGACGTGTCGGTGTACTAAAAATATATTTTTCTGTCATAACCACAGATACGGTGAAATCCTTGAAAAAGGCTGCAAAGCCGAAACGCGTAGGATATTTTGCGGATGTTCTCTCTCTGTCCCAGAAGAACTTAAAACCAAGTCCAGTGAACAGAGAAAAACATCTATATGCTCACCAAAGTCACTACTTCTCACTGCAATTTCTCTACTTTACCACCTCTCCACACCATAGGGCCTATAGCCCTACACACATATGTGTATTGTTTCAACTAAATTGTATAATAAATTTGTTTTATTTATACACAACCCATCTCAAATCTTCTGCCTAAAAAGTCCCACTTACCACTGGTTTGAGGCACCAGAAACTCCCCACATATAACTTGAAGGGATGTTGGCAAAAGTATATATTCATAAGCATTGAGAAACCTAACAAACCCACAACGATTATCTCTAGAAAGCTTTACAAATACAATTGCCATCATCCCTTGCATATTGTACCATCGTTTTTTTGGATCCTCAAACCAAGCAGTATTGCGATTATGTATGCAATAAACTAGGATTATACGTAAAACATAATTTTATTAGGTGAAAATTTCAAAAAAAAAATTAACAGTCTCATCATACATAACAATGTCATATAAAATTCACTCAAAGGCCCTAAGGCAGTGACATAAAGGAAACTGTGTTGTAATTTCCTTTATGTCACTGCCTTAGGGCCTTTGAGTGAATTTTTTATGACGTTGTTATTTATGATGAGACTGTTAAGTCTGTTTTTTGAAATTTTCACCTAATAAAATTATGTTTTACATATAATCATAGTTCATTGCCCTCATAATCCCATTATTGCTTGGTTTGAGGATTCAAAAAAAAAAACTATGGTACACATTGATATGATTGGATTGGGACTTATTCACCATTATTGGGCATTTTATCACAGTGTTTTGTGTAATATTTCTTTCATGTTTGTGTATTTATGAATGTTTGTTTGCACGTATATATGTGATGTACTGTATAATATTTTATAGTTATTGTATCCTACTGTGAGAGTCGGTTCACACCAGGGCGACTTCATCGTGGCTTGCAAACGACTTCTCATAACAGAAGTCAATGCAAGTCGCTCCGACTTCGCCCAGAAGTATTTCAGGAACCTTTTTCTAAGAGCGCTACTTGTCAGGCGACCAAGTGGCCAGACAAGTCGGAGTAGTGTGAACCGGGTCTGACACTGCATTTTAAATTGGTTATTAACTTTTTTATTTATATATTGGTACCAGTATGGAATTAATTGTCGATTTTGGGTAGCCCTGCACTGGTTTTTAATTATAGGTTTAAGGTAAAGATGGAGCGATCACTTTGTAGTGTCAGCAAGCTCCTAGTGAAAACTTTTTTTTTTTTTATTCTTTCATTTATCACGCTGGCTAGTCATTGGTTATATACACCCCCAAAGGGCAGCAT
This sequence comes from Pelophylax lessonae, assembly GCF_965119305.1. Lineage (NCBI taxonomy): Eukaryota > Metazoa > Chordata > Amphibia > Anura > Ranidae > Pelophylax > Pelophylax lessonae. The sequence goes on from NC_138772.1 coordinate 61,356,594, forward strand.
AATCATGCTGAGTATTACTGCACTTTATAGTGCTCACACATAATTATGCAGTCACCATTCAGAATAGCAGTAAAGATCACCCAGCTGCCCTGCACTGGAAAAGCATAGGCTTTCTTTGAAGCAAGCATTTATGGTCTATTGTGACTTCTTTTACCTCTGACATTTCTAGCTGATTTTCCTCATCCTCCTGTTCTTCCTTCTTCTGCAAGCTTGGCAGCCATGATGCCAGGCTTTTCATCAAATATTCTTTACCTTCCTGCAATCAAAAGAAACAATATTAAATTATTGAATGGAGTAAGATAAAGATATTGGAAAGTCAGTAGACACATACAAGTTTTATGAGAAGAAACCATAAAAATGGGATAGCACTAACCCCAGTGGAGCTATTTCATACAGTACAGAATACTTTGATCTGAAACTTCTATATTCCTTTCTGATTGAAATCAACAGGGCATAATCCGTGAATTCTTACAACATGTTAGCTTCAAACACGTGTAAAAGTTTTTTGTTAGTCTTGGATAGAGTAGAAAAAGGTTAGAAATTTTCACTGACCATGTCACTGCTGGGAGGATTCACCCTCTGTATTTGTCTTGGTGACCATTATCTCTGGTACAAAAAGTGACAAGAAATCAACATTTTGGAATTGTCACAAGAACAGGAGACGAGAGGAAATAGGGAAACCTGTTTTGATGACAACTGAGAGGGGATTTTCTCTTGCTATGAGATTTCCTCTCACTTGCTGAGTTTCTGAGACAGAAACATTAACCACTTTACCACCGGAGGATTTTGCTGTCTTACGTCTGGGCCACTTTTTGCGATTTGGCACTGTGCGACTTTAACTGACAATTGCGCAGTCATGCAACGCCGTACCCAAACAAAATTTACGTCCTTTTTTTCCCACAAACAGAGCTTTCTTTTGGTGGTATTTGATCACCTGTGCGATGTTTACTTTTTGCGCTATAAACAAAAAAATAGCGACAATTTTGAAAAAATAACAATATTTTTCAAATTTTTTTATATGAAATTCCCCCCCCAAAAAAATGTAAAAATCAAAATTTTTTATCATTTTAGGCCAATTTGTTTTCTGCTACATATGTTTTTGGTAAAAAAAAAATAAAATCGCAATAAGCGTATTTTGATTGGTTTGCGCAAAAGTTATTGCGTTTACTAACTAAGGGAAAGATTTTTGTCATTTTTGGTGTTTTTTTTTTTTAACGAGTAATGGTGGCGATCTGCGATTTTTTTTTTTGCGGGACTGCGACATTGCGGCGGACAGATCGGACCCTTGACTGACATTTTTGACACTTTTGGGGGTACCAGTGACATTACTACAGTAATCAGTGCTATACATATGCACTGTTACTGTAAAAATGACACTGGCAGGGAAGGGTTTAATTTTATTGGAGAGGGAGGGGTTAATGTATGCCTGGTGCTTACTGACATGTGTGGGGGGAGGTGACTGAGTGACACAGGAACAGATCGCATGTTCAGCTATGCTGAACCCTGCAATCTGTCACTGCCTGTCACTTAGGAGATCCGCCCGCTTGTGTTTACACAAGCGGGCGGATCTCCACACTCGATTCCCCGATGATTGGGGAAGAGCAGCGGCGATCGCCACCGCTCCTCCCCTGGCCCGACTCCCGCTGTGACTGAATACAGCGGGAGCGAGCCTCCGGTGGCGCGCGCGCGTGCCGCCGAGAAGGGGAAGTGTCTGCCGACGTAGGTCTACGTCGTCAGACCTACAAGAGCCACTTTGCCGCAGTAGAGCTCTAGTGAGCAGTCGGCAAGTGGTTAAAGTGGTTGTAACCCTAAATAAAAAAAAAATCCTGTTACCTCATACAGTATTTGATCCCCTGCAGATTTTGTACCTTTGCCAACTTACAAAGAAATGAAGGGTCTATAATTCTTATCATAGGTGTATGTTAAATGATAGAAACAGAATATCAACCAAAAATTCAGAAAAAAGCACATAAAACAAATGCTATAAATTAAGTTGCAGTTGAGTGAGTGAAATAAGTATTTGATCCCCAAGCAAAACATGACTTAGTACCTGATGGAGAAACCCTTGTTAACAAGCAGAGGTAGGATGTTTTTTTTAGTTAGAGACATCTCAAGAAGGATTTTGGTTCACTTTTTTTCACAGATCTTCTCTAAATCCTTAAGGTTTCTTGGCTGTCGTTGGCAACTCGAATTTTCAGCTCCCTCCATAAATTTTCTATAGGATTAAGGTCTGGAGACTGGCTTGGCCACTCCATGACACTAATGTGCTTCTTCTTTAGCCACTCCTTTTTTGACTTTGTGGTATGTTTTGGGTCGTTGTCATGCTGGAAGACCCATCCATGATTCTCTTCAGTGTTCTGAGGGAAGAAGGTTCTCATCCAATATTTTACAATACATGGCCCCATCCATTGGCCCCTCAATGTGGCAGAGTCGGCCTGTACCTTTAGCAGAGAAACAGCTCCAAGCATCATGTTTCCACCTCTGTGCTTGACTGTATGGGACAGTGTTCTTAGGGTCATAGTCAGCATTTTTCTTCCTCCAAACACGGCGAGTCTAGTTAATGCCAAAGACCTCAATTTTGGTCTCCTCTGACCACAGGACTTTCTCCCAATCCTTCTCTGAATCATTTAGATGTTCATTGGCATGACATGTGCCTTCTTGAGGAGGGGGACTCGCTTTGTTTGGAAGAAGAAAAATGCTTACTATGACCCTGAGCACGCCACCCCTACAGTCATGCACAGAGGTGGAAACATTATGCTTTGGGGCTGTTTTTCTGCTAAAGGTACAGACAGACTTTGCCGCATTGAGGGGCCAATGGATGGGGCCATGTATTGTAAAATATTGGATGAGAACCTTCTTCCGTCAGCCAGAACACTGAAGATGGGTCATTGATGGGTCTTCCAGCATGACAATGACCCAACACATACCACAAAGTTAAAAAGTGGCTCAAGAAGAACAAATTAAGGTCATGGAGTGGCCTAGTCAGTCTCCAGACCTTTATCCTATAGAAAATTTATGGGGGGAGCTAAAAAATCGAGTTGCCAAGCAACAGAAAGATAAGAAACCTATGTGTTTTTTCTGAATTTTTGATTGATTTTCAGTCTCATTTAGTATCATTAAAATACAGCTATGATAAAAAATTATAGACCCTTCATTTCTTTGTAAGTGGGCAAACATACAAAATCTGAAAGGGATCAAATACTTTTTCCCCCCACTGCAGCAGGTTAAACAGCACAGTGCTTGTGCTGTCTAACCTGTCCCTCTGTAAGCTGTCAAAAACCTTATTGATCCTGCCTGTTCCCAGGGACGGCGCCAGCAATAGGCAAATTAGGCAGTTGCCTAGAGCGCCAGGGTAGGGAGGGCGGCAAAATCTTTTTTTTTTGGATTCCAGCAGTGGTGTGGCGTGATAAAGCGTTAGGGGGGTCACCTTGGACTGTGGCCGCATGTGCAAAATTTAGAAGGACCCCTTCACTGTGCGTGTGGGATTCGCAAAGGACAAGGTGAGTGACGGCGGGAGCAGACAAGGGGGCAGTGGCGGCACATAAGAGGACTGCAGAGTGCAGACAGTATTGTGCGGCTTGCAGCAGCTGCCCCTGGTTGTAATTTCGGGTGGGCGGCGTCATCCTCGGGGTGCGGGCATCTATCCCCACACGATGAGTGTGCGGTCCAACAGAAGGAGGCCACGCCCGTGTGGAAGGTGAACTTCGAGGGAAGTTGGGAGCCCAGGAGAGAGAAGAGCTTCACAACCACCTTCAGTCCCGAAGAGGCGCGCAGAAGCATCCGTGGAGTCCCAAAGCCTGGACTCGGTCTCCTCCAACCTCCTCTCTGCTCTGCTCCAGCATCAGCAGTAAGGCCCGGAAGGACAAGGACGAACGGGAGGCACAAGCTGCCAGGGAGCCGCTGGAAGGAGCAGCAGAGCACCTCCAGTATCAAGAAGGTATTGGGCATCATACACTGACACAGACCTAGCTGCAGATACAGACTTGGATGGGGAGGCAGAGGAGGGACTATGGTTGGGGACAGGGTTTGAGGTCTCTCTCTCTCATCTTCCCACCCTCTCTGCCACCCCCACAATCTTTGTCAGCCACCCCATCTGTCAGCATCCTTTCTCTCACTCTAAGCCCCTCTCTTTATCCACCACCCTCCATCTGTGCCCCCCCCCCCCAGTGTCTCTCTCAGCCGCCCTCTCTGTCATCCACCCTCTCTCTCAGTCCCACCCTCTGTCCACCACCCTCTCTCTATCTAGGCCTCCCCCTCTGTCCACCACTCTTTCTCTGAGCCCCCCTGTCTCTGTCTCTCAGCCCCCCTCTGTGTCCGCCACCCTCTCTCTGAGGCTCCTCTCTCTCAACCCCCCTTTCTGTCCGACACCCTCTCTCTGAGGCGCCTCTCTCTCAACCCCCCCTTTCTGTCCGCCACCCTCTTTCTGAGGCTCCTCTCTCTCAACCCCCCTTTCTGTCCGCCACCCTCTCTCTGAGGCCCCTCTCTCTCAACCCCCCTTTCTGTCCGCCACCCTCTCTCTGAGGCACCTCTCTCTCTCTCAACCCCCCTTTCTGTCCGCCACCCTCTCTCTGAGGCCCCTCTCTCTCAACCCCCCTTTCTGTCCGCCACCCTCTCTCTGAGCCCCCCTGTGTTTCTCTCAGCCCCCTCTCTTTCTGCCACCCTCTCTCTGAGGCCCCCTGTGTCTCTCTCAGCCCCCCTCTCCACCCACCACCCTTTCTATGAGCCCCCCCTCTCTCAGCCCCATCCTCTGTCCACCACCCTCTCTCTGAGCCCCCCTGTGTTTCTCTCAGCCCCCTCTCTTTCTGCCACCCTCTCTCTGAGGCCCCCTGTGTCTCTCTCAGCCCCCCTCTCCACCCACCACCCTTTCTATGAGCCCCCCCTCTCTCAGCCCCATCCTCTGTCCACCACCCTCTCTCTAAGCCCCCCTCTCTCTCCCAGCCCCCCTCTCTGTCTGCTACCCTCTCTCTGAGCCCCCCTGTGTCTCAGCCACCCTCTCCATCCACCACCCTATCTCTGAGCCCCCTTCACTCTCAGCCCCACCCTCTGTTCATCACCCTCCCTCTGTGCCCCCCTCTCTCTCAGTCTCCCTTTTCTCTCAGTCCCCCCTCTCTCAAGTAGAGATGTAGTGCTCTTCAGTGTGTAGAGAGGTATCTAGAGGTGTAATTAGGGTAGGTTTATCTAGGGAGATGTAATCAGGGTGGGTTATCTAGGGGTGTGATCAGAGTGGGGGTATCTGGGGGTGTAACCAGGGTAGGGATATCTGGGGAGGTGTGATCAAGGTGGGAGTATCTGGGGGGGTGTGATCTGGGAGTTTGCTTATGGGGGGGATGGAACCCAGCCATTGGAAGTTTAGTTGACCTCAGCTGCAGTGAGGGGAACTGAGGAATGCATAACCCCACCCCCTCATTACACACTGCCATTCGGTGGAAGTTCAGCACAGCTCCATTTTCAATGGTATGTGACCTCCTTCACATCGCGCCCCATCACATTACAGCCACGATGTGAAGGAGGTACCAGCTTGGTTTTAGACAGGGAGTAGCAAGAGGACGGTGTGGATGGGTTGGGGGGGGGTGGCAAAATGTATCTTCGCTTATGTACTCCAAGACATGCTGGTAGGTTAATTGGATCCTGTATAAAAATTGGCCCTACTATGTATGAATGTGAGTTAGGGACCTTAGATTGTACGCTCCTTGAGGGCAGGGACTGATGTGAATGTGTAATGTATATGTAAAGCGCTGCGTAAATTGGCAGCGCTATATAAGTAGCTGAAATATATAAATAAATGTAGGCAAAAATCCTTGCAACGGCCCCATCATACTATGCCTCCTTTTCTTCATGCCTTGTTTCCTTCTTATTATAAATATACTGGTTTTCATATACATATACATGTGAAACTGGTCTACTACTGGTTTTCCGGGGGAGGGGGGGGCCAAGCCAAGGGGCAGCACCAATGGGGCGGAAAAATGAGGTTTCGCCTAGGGTGTCAAAAATCCTTGCACCGGCCCTGCCTGTTCCTGTGTCCCCCTCTGTGTGCTGACCACAGTAATCATGGCTGCTGAGCCCTGATTACCATGGTCAGTTCCCGTGCCTCCGTCACCCGCTGCTCTCCTCTCTGCCTGTCAGCTCCTGTGTTTTGTGTGAGCTGTCTCAGCCCCACCACCCTAACCCCCCCCCCCCCATTCCCCACCGCTATTGGTAGTAAAGAAAACTTTAAAAAGTGTCACTGACAGCCCCTCTTTGTTATGCAGCCATAACACACAGTGTAAGTGTTTTTTTTTTTAAATGATGCTGCTAAACACCTTTCTTCAGATATCTTCAGTCCCAGACGCTCTTCTCCCCATCCAAGGGCTACAGCGGGAGGAGCTGAGCGGCCAGCTTGGCGGTCACGTGACCTCCCAGGCTGATGTCAGAGGGAAATCCCGGCCCCTCCCACTGTAGCCCATATATCGGAGTATGAGAGCGGCCGGGAGTCATGTTACCGGCCTGAAGATTTCTGAAAAAAAGGTATTCAGAGGCATTGTTTAAATAAAAAAAAAATAAAAAAAAAACACTTACACTGTGTGTTATGGCTGCATAAAAGAGAGGGGCTGGCAGTGAATTTCTTTTTTAAGGTTACAAACACTTTAAGATCTCCAGATGAGACATGAAAAAAAAAAAAAAACTGTGGACTGGTGGCACACCAAACAAACAGGGGTAGGGCCATCACTAGCATCTAGGAGCTATACAGGTAGGGTTACCATTAGTATCTATACAGATAAGGCCATCACTAGGAGCTATAGAGGTGCTACCTTCACTAAAGGCTATAGAAATAGGGTCATCAATAGGGGCTATAGAGGTACGTCCATCACTAGGAGCTATGGAGGTAGGGTCATCACTAGGAGCTATGGAGGTAGGGTCATCACTAGGAGCTAATGAAATAGGGCCATCACTAGGGGCTATAGAGGTAGGTCCTTTACTAGGAGCTATAGAGGTAGGTCCTTTACTAGGAGCTATAGAGGTAGGGCCATCACTAGGAGCTATAGAGGTAGGGGCATCACTAGGAGCTATAGAGGTAGGGGCATCACTAGGAGCTATAGAGGTAGGGCCATCACTAGGAGCTATAGAGGTAGGGGCATCACTAGGAGCTATAGAGGTAGGGCCATCACTAGGAGCTATTGAGATAGGGCCATCACTAGGAGCTATAGAGGTAGGGCCATCTCTAGGAGCAATAGAGGTAGGACCATCACTAGAAGCTATAGAAGTAGGTCCTTTACTAGGAGCTATAGAGGTAGGTCCTTTACTAGGAGCTATATCGGTAGGGCCATCACTAGGAGCTATATCGGTAGGGCCATCACTAGGAGCTATATCGGTAGGGCCATCACTAGGAGCTATATCGGTAGGGTCATCACTAGGAGCTATAGAAGTAGGTCCTTTACTAGGAGCTATAGAGGTAGGTCCTTTACTACTAGCTATAGAGGTAGGTCCTTTACTACTAGCTATAGAGGTAGGTCCTTTACTACTAGCTATAGAGGTAGGTCCTTTACTAGGAGCTATAGAAGTAGGTCCTTTACTAGGAGCTATAGAGGTAGGTCCTTTACTAGGAGCTATAGAGGTAGGTCCTTTACTACAAGCTATAGAGGTAGGTCCTTTACTAGGAGCTATAGAGGTAGGGCCATCACTAAGAGCTATATCGGTAGGGCCATCACTAGGAGCTATAGAAGTAGGGCAGTTTAGCAAAACTAAATGTCACCCAGTTATTGTTTAGGAAGAATTGGATTGGTTGTTATAGGGAATTGAGAGCAGTTCTTTCTTCAGACACTTTCACACAGGAGACTCAGGACAAACATTAAAAGGAAAAGGAGCACTAGAGACCTTAGACAACTTTTTTATGTCATCAGACTGCATAATGTATGAGAAGATTAATGACATTAGACATTTACACTTGCTAAAACCGCAGTTCTGTGCAATAAACAGGGAATAATAAATAAACCGGCGTCGTAAAGCAGCCTCCGCCTACGAGCGTAAATTCCCTGATATACAGTCCTAATAAAACACATATATTTGACTTTCACACACTGTCAGTCTGATAACTGCATCGCTCTGCTCATTTGCCTCTCTCCTTAAGATGAAATGAGACCATTTGCTGATACTTTCCTCTTATGTTCCCCATTAAATAAGCGGCAGCGAGATACAGCGGTTCCACCATGACGGCTCTGATCATCCACCTAAGACCAGTGATGAATCGCATACTACACGTTCCTAAATACAAACATTTCTCAGGCACTTGCTGATAACCGTTACAGAATAAAAAAAAGTTTCAAGCTCAGCAAAGAGGATTAAAGACTTGTCATCCAAAAATCTGAGTGTTCAGAGTTCTCCTTCCTGGGCAGGCTTGCCCGCTTAGATAGCCCAACTCACAAAGGCCTCATTCACATGTCAGCCATGGTATGGCAAGATACCTGCGGCCAGGATACCAGGTGTTCCGATCAATGGAGGCCGCTCAGCCCTTACAACAATAACAGGCTTAAAGCAAAATTCCAGGTATGGTTTGTATTTTTTAGTTAACTATGGGATCCCTGTGGAAGCTGGAAATCACGTTAGTAGTCTCTGCTACACCAAAAGAGGCCAAAAGTGCAAAGATGTTGGTGGAACTCAGTCTCTATAGGTGCTTTTCCACTGCAATGGAACGGTTCGGCTCGCTTTTGTGCTTTTCCACTGCGGGTACCGCATGGTACGGTGTAGGAACGGTTCGGTACGGTACGGCGGCGCTTTTCCACTACATGGAACCGAACAGTATGGCTCTCTAAAACTGTACCACCTCAATTGTGGTTCCAAGAGGTACCATACCGGTACCATATCCCACAATCCTTTGCATGCAGCTGACTGTTTGTCACTACTAGCCACTGATTGGTCAGAGAATCTTTGTTATCCCACCCACTATCCCACCCACTTACTTTAGTACTACTTTAGTGGAAAAGCAAACCATACCAAACCGTACCGAACCGTTCCAACACAGTACCATGCGGTACCATGCAGCGGAAAACAAAACAGGGCCAGGCAGGGCCAAGTAGAGCTAAGCCTGTACTTGCAGTGGAAAAGTGCCATTTTATTACCGCAAATTAGCAGAAAAAGACTGTGCCCATGGGACTTTTGAAAGTTACGCCAAGAAAGTTAATGCCCACTTTACATAAAATATACAAAGTTTATTCCAAATTTGAGTTAAAAACTTTTAACCTGAATATGGAGTAAACTTTGTATATTATATGTAAAGGGGTATTAACTTTTTTTTGGCGTAACTTTTAAAAGTCTTATGGGCACAGTAGTCTCTGCTACTACAGTGATTGCAGCTGCTTTCAGCATCCTGTGCGGAGCAGCTACCCAGCTGCCTGGTAAACCACAGGAGGTTGGCTGCTTGGCAAGGTCGCCAATCACAGAACACTTTGCTTATCTTCCAAACGAATTCATGATTATCTGTGATTGGATGAGGTAAAGAGGTGGGCGGTAACATCACAATCTCCACCTAGTCCAATCAAACAACGCTTTGCATTCATTGTAAAAAATGCAATTTATTCTGTAAATGGCAACTGTGCAGAGCAAGCAAGCCGGTGTGCTCAGAAAGCATCAGGGCAGCTGCTTGGCATGGAACCCAGAAGACAGCGAAGATCACTGTGGTAAGGGAGACTACTATTGTGACGGTACTCACCGTCACTGGGAGTGAAAGGCAGATACTTAAGTCCCGGTTCACACTGCCGCGACTTGTCAGGCGACTGGTCAGCCTGACAAGTCGCGGTCCATTCTGTGCTACGGGAACCGTTCTAATAGGAGCGGCTCAAGTCGCTCCGACTTAGAAAATAGTTCCTGTACTACTTCGGGGCGACATCGGAGCGACTTGCATTGACTTCCATTATGTGAAGTCCGTGCAAGTCGCGCCGAAGAAGCGGTGCACGCGACTTCACAGGTCGCCCCTCTAGTCGGATCGCGATAGTGTGAACCGACACTAATGGTTTGGATTGCTTCAAACGGGTTCTGTGTTTACAAATATGATAATGTGTATTGAACTTCAATGTCAGAGACAGGCTCTCCCTATTGTCTGTCTATTGAGATGTGATGTGGATTCTGTTAAGCCCGTCTGTCCCATTGTTAAATGTTAATGAACTCGTATATTGTTTCTGTCCAGATGGCTAGATAATTAGTTCAGGCTAATTATATTTCTGTATACAATTTCATCTGCATATGATAATGTAACCAGGCAACCCCTGACCTGTGTGTGGTAATCTGATCAGGAGGGGGAGGTCCATGCTGTATATAAATTCTGTGTGACTGTTCAATAAACAGAAGATTCCATTACAAGCTAAGTTGTCGTCTAGTTTTGTCTGGGGGCAGCTGGAAAATCTGATATCTATGTTCACGACTGGGAGGAAGCCGTATACTGATGAAGTCCACAAGTACAGTGTGGGTTGCGGTTCCGTTACAACTATAGTTATTTTTTACAAATAAATATCTGAAAAGTATGGCATGCGTTTGTATTCAGCCCCGTGTACTCTGATACCTCTAACTAAAATCTAGTGGCACCAACTGCCTACAGAAGTCACCAAATTAGTAAAAAGGCTCCACCTGTGTGTAATTTAATCTCAGTGTAAATACAGCTGTTCTGTGAAGCCCTCAGAGGTTTGTTAGAGAACCTTAGTGAACAAACAGCATCGTGAAGGCCAAGGAACACACCAGACAGGTCAAGGCTGCTGAGAGCCTGAGCCGGTCGCTCCAACCCCCTCCACAGTCCAGCTCTCCAGTGAGCGAGGGGGGGGGGGTTAGAGTATTGACACCCCAGTGATTTGCATATGGCAGTGTGAACTGCCTGCAATTTGAATGTGATGCGGTATACAGTATGTGTGAACCAGGACACAGAGAGCTGCTCTGCGGTATTAGATTGCTCGGTTCTCAGTGTCAGAGCCGGCCAGTGACCGATGCTGCATCCTCCTAGATAAGTAAAAATCTAAAAAAAAAAATAAAAGTTCATACTTCTTTTTTAGGGATTCTTAAATAAATACATGACTGAGCAAGCGGATATTTTATACTTCGCCACCTTTCTGCTTTATTATATACAGAACACATGTGCATTTCCTGCACCTAGGCCAGAGTTGTATAAAGTACTCGAAACCCCTACTTGAGTAAAAGTACAAGTGCTCGATCAAAAAGTGACTTGAGTAGAAGTACTAAAGTATTCAAAATTTTTTGTACTTAAGTATTGCAAGTAGTTTTTTTAAAAATGTTGCTACTCAAGTACTGAAAGTAAAAGTACCAGTAGTTTTGAAAAAAAAATTGCTACTCAAGTTCTGAAAGTAAAAGTACAAGTACTGTGTTTTGTAGTTATTAAAGAAAGAAGTCAAAAGTTTGAACATCATATTGTTTTTTATTATTTCAAATGCAGCTTTTATTTATACATACAGTACCTTTTATTTTCATATGCACTGATAATACATGTTTTGAGCTTCATGAAACCTGCCATCTACTGTTCTGGCAGTGGTCATTTTTATAATTGTAACGAGTAACTATGCAGCACAAAAAAAAATATCGGAGTAGAAGTATTGAAATCATTGAAAAAATGTAGTGAAGTAAAAGGGGAAGTAGGAGAAAAAAATTCTACTCTAGGAAAGTACAGATACAGCCTTTCCGTACTTAAGTACAGTAGTGAAGTAGTTCTACTTAGTTACTATACATCTCTGACCTAGGCGCAATGATTCAATATGATGTTGTACTGTGTGTATGCAGTGTATAATTTTACACAAAAGATGCTACCTTAGGGCTCCATTCACACTTATGCAGGTGTGACGGTGCATGCGTTGTTGCTTTTAGGACCGCCCATTAATTTGAATGGTCTGCCTTGTGCAAGAAAATCGCCCAAAAGGAGGGATATGAACCGGTTTTTAAATTGAATGGCACCGCCGAGCAACTGCAAAAAAGATTAACCTTTTTGTGTGTTGCAGGAACACACAAACATGAACCCAGCCTTAGGACTAGTTCAAGCTGTTGCGCTGCCTAAGCGCACGCTCATTTCCTTGTGTTGCGGTAAGCAACCCATTCATGCTAATAAGCTGTCTAATGCACACAAAAAAGGTGCATGTACATTAGTGTGCTGCAGCGCAAGTGCGTGGAAAAGGTGTATTGGGGTGCTATTCAAAATGAATTGCACTATACAATATCAATGCACAAAATGAACGGAGCAGAAGGGGAGCAGGTATATATGTGTATTTAGAAGGGGGATAGGGGGTTCCCTATCAAGAAAACCTGTCACCTTGACCTGAAAAGACATGATGACAGGTTCTCTTTAAACAAGCCCCATGTACAAAGAGGCTGCCTGCGCCTTTACAGAACAAAAGAAGAAAGAGTACTGCAGTGGTATTGCATTGTGTTAGTTGATACATGATCTGGCAATGCTAATAACTATGCACATCATTTCCCCACAATTTACAGGCTGATTCATGGCCACCGAGTAAGTCACTGCATTATAAGAGGCAATTACCAATCCTTCTCATACAACTCAACTGCAATTTCATTGCATTGCCGCAGCAATTAACCGGCATTAACCATTTCCCTGTAAAACCCCCTAACAGGCAAAGGACTGCCGAGGACAAACTACAAGACCCAGCAGGCGCTGTCATCCCCTGCCCAGCAAAGCTACCAACAATTTACAATCATTTCTAGAGTTATGTTTCTGCTCAGATAATTACACAAACTTTGATACCGTCACACAAAGTAACCTGTAATTAACCACTTCTGGACTGGAAGGTATTACCCCCTTAATGAGCAGGCCATTTTTTGCGATACAGCACTGCGTTATTTTAACTGACAATTGCACAGTCATGCGACGCTGTACCCAAAAATGATGTCCTTTTTTGGTGGTATTTGATCACCTCTGTGATTTTTATTTTTTGCGCTATAAACAAAAAAAGAGCGACAATTCTGAGAAAAAAAAACAATATTTTTTACTTTCTGCTATATAACATTCCCAATAAAAAAAAAAAAAGTATTAGACATTGTTTCATAATTTTAGGCCAATTTATATTCTGCTACATATTTTTGGTAAAAAAAAAATCCCATTAAGAGTATTTTGATTGGTTTGCACAAAAGTTATCGCACCTACAAACTACAGGAAAGATTTATGTCATTTTTATTTATTTTTTTACTAGTAATGGCGGTTATCAGCAATTTTTAGCGGGACTGCGACATTGCGGCAGACAGATCAGACACCTTTTGTCAGACATTTTTAACACTTTTGGGGGGACCAGTAACATTACTACAGTAATCAGTGCTGAAAATATGCACTGCTACTGTACTAATGACACTGGCAGGGAAGGGGTTAACACCAGTTGTGATCAAAGGGTTATATGTGTCCCTATGGGGTGCTTTCTAACTGTGTGGGGGAATTGGCTTGCTGAATGAACACAGAGACCTGTGTTCCTAAATATGAGAAGCACAGGATTGCTGTATTCATTACTGACATAACAGTGGCCTGCCATGTTTACAACGGCAGACCGCCGTTTTGTCTCCACGGAGAGCGATCGCGGTTGCTCAGCGGCTGTGCTGATTGGCTCCCCCTGTGGCCAAACAGCGCATGCCTCTGGCAGCGCGCGCGCCCCAACAAGCGGTCCTGCAAAGCGACGCACAGGTACGTCGTTTCGTGGGACAGAGACAACCTTCCGCTGTAATACTACGGCGGCTGGTCAGTAAGCGGTTAAAGAGGTCTCCAGGCTGTACTACTGCCATTGCAGCAAAGCCGGCCATACACTAGTAGAATTTTTGTATGTGTCTGATGCCAGGAATGTGCGGAAAAGCACCAACAATCCCAAATTTACAAATAGTCCAAACCAAGTCCTCCCAAATATGGGATTTTTTAGAGAATGATATGTGCAATATGCCATCTGTTAAAATCCCATCATTTATTGTAAAATCATTAAAATATAGCCAGTTTCAGTGTGAGAACACTGGTTACACATTTGTAGCACTGCCCCCGCAGGAGCTTCTGGTAGTTTGGTCCTATTTCCCCCCTCAGAGCACACACAGCCAGTCACACAGGATTTTCAGCATTCTTCCGCTGGCTTTAAGATCAGTCTAGGGGTTTCTTTTTTTGGTTTTTATTTGAACAGTGACTTGGATAGGGATGGGGAGCTTAGGATACCTCGGAATTGTAGAATTTGGGACTGCTGAACTTCTGGTTGCTATGTACAAAGTTCCGGATGTGATGCACAACCTCCGGTTGCACTGCACTCTTCTGGCTGTACTGGACCTGCAAAGTAAATATCCCATAGGACTCCTTGCACTGTTAGTGTCCTGCACTCCCTTAGGAGATCAAAGTACCCCACTGTCCCTTCTCCTATGCAAAAAAAGGGGGGGATCAATTACTCATTTAGCCACAGGATGGATTTCTTCCCCACAACTTCGTTCTGGCTCAGCTCAGTAATAACATAAGTACAAAGAAATCCTTTATACGTTTCACAGTATAATCTTAATTTCCCTCCATTCAATATAGCTTGGCTCCCAGGAGGAAATCAGAGTCCAATCGGGGAAGCAATACTATGAATCACAACGCGTTTGGGGATATCCATCCCTACTTCCTCAGGTTCCATGAAACTATTAATAATAGAGTGTACATAAACTAAAAAAAAATATACATAATCCTTTTGCCCCCCCCTTTTTTTTTTCTCTTTTTCCCATCTCTCCTTTTTTCATTTCCGATTCCGTCTGACCTATCTGCTCCCACATAGAATACGGCTATTACTAAATTCTACAAACAATATATAATAGGAGTAAAACATACCTCCCTTGTGATGTAAGGGCTCTTTCACACGGTCCGCCTCCATAGGCGGATCCGTGCTGCTCAGCGGGGATCGATCCGCGATCCCCGCTGAGGCGGCGGATGACAGCTCCGTCTCCGCTTGCAGTGCAGAGAGGGAGGTGTCACAGCCCCCGCTGCTCTCTATGGGGAATCGGATGAGAGCGGACCGCCTGTCCGCTCTCATCCGATCCCATCCGATCCGATCCCCAGGATGGATGGAAAATAGGGTTTCCATCCGTCCGGATTTCACGGACAGGATCGGATACGGATGTCAGTGGACATGTCACCGCTGACATCCGCTGCTCCATAGGGCTGAATGGGCATCCGATCAGATCCGCATAAAAAACTGACAGGCGGATCTGATCGGACCACCCATGTGAAAGAGCCCTAAGTGTTGTAATGCACTTTTTTCCTATTTGACAATTTTTTGTGTTTATACAATATTTTTTTATTTATTGTTCTGCTCTGATTACTATGCTCCGTGACTTGTTATATTCTTACTATTTTTTGTGTACGCATTGGTCATGGAACTTTAACAATAATCTCTGATATTTGTATTGTGTATACTTTCTCTAATGTGCTCAATAAAATTCTTTATGGAAAAAAAATAAATAAATATATACATAAAACATTTTTATCTATTACTAAGTACCTTATGTTATAAGGCATATTTATCCAAGGCTGGAATCACCCATGATTCCAGCCTTGAATAATGGGGACCACCATTGCTGTAAAATAATAGAATGTATAAAACAATCTTGCCACGCTAAAAAGTGACCAGTTAATCAACACTTGACGTCACCATGCACGCCCAAACCGGGAAACAGTCGGATCGCAACCAAAATTGAACATTTTACATTCAACACCCTCTTCTTTTAATATTGCGACTGGACAGCTTTATTTTTATCAATAAATTGTTCATATGGTTTTACATTATGTGGATCTTCTGCTTTTGTACATCACAACGGAAGATCTCATGTTGCTGATCGGAAGACTATGGTGAAGTTATGGTGGAGAAACAAATTATTTTTACAGATGACATAATAATCTATACGTCCTTCCTGACTCTAAGTAAAGGGTCCACATGCTTTGGTAAGAATCCATTTTGTCTAATGGTGAGGATACACCTGGGTGCCGTATATTTGCCACATTCTATTTCTTTACAAATTTAGACTTATTTGGGACTATAAGGCAATCAGACCGATCAGGTCCAGCTGTCCGTTTTTCAGGCGGACCAGATCGGGATACTTATTCTCCTCTATGGAGATGCGGATGCACCTATAGGTATGCGATGCATACTAGCACATTATGCATTTACTTTGCTGGGAAGAAAAAAAAGAAAAAGAAAACAAAAGGAAGAGTTTATTTCCTCTTTAATTATTGGTGGTATAGATTCAACAAGATTTTGGAAACATTCCTAAGAGATTTTGGTCCATAGTGACATGATAGCTCTACATAGTTGCTGCAGATTCGTTGGCTACACATCCATGATGTAAATCTCCCGTTCTACCACATCCCATAGGTGCTGTATTACATTGAGATCTGGTGAGTGTGGCGGCCATTGGAGTACAGTGACCTCATTGTCATGTTCAGGATGAGATGATTTGAGCTTTGTGACATGGTGCATTATCCTCTTGGAAGGAGCCATCAGAAGATGGGTACACTGTAGTCATAAAGGGATGGACATGGTCAGCAACAATACTCAGGTAAGCCGTGGAATTTAAATGATGCTCAGTTGGTACTAAGGGGGCCAAAGTGTGCCAAGAAAATATCCCCACACCATTACAGCACCACCACCAGCCTGAACCATTGATACAAGGCAGGATGGATCCATGCTTTTATGTGGTTCACACCAAATTCTGACCCTACCATCTGAATGTTGCTGCTGAAATCGAGACTCATCAGACCAGGCAACGTTTTTCCAATCTTCTATTGTCCAAATTTGGTGAGCCTGTGCGAATTGTAGCCTCAGTTTCCTGTTCTTAGCTGACAGGAGTGACAACCGGTGTGGCCTGCTGCTGCTGCAGTAGCCCATCTACTTCAAGGTTTGAGGTCTTGTGCACTCAGGGATGGCATTCTGAATACCTTGGTTGTAACGAGTGGTTATTTGAGTTATTGTTGCCTTTCTATCATCTGGAACCAGTCTGCCTATTCTCCTCTGACCTCAACAAGGCATTTTCCTCCACACAACTGCCGCTCACTGGATATTTTCTCCTTTTCGGATCATTCTCTGTAAACCCGAGAGATGGTTGTGTGTGAAAATCCCAGCAGATCAGCAGTTTTTGAAATACTCAGACCAGCCCGTCTGGCACCAACAACTATGCCACGTTCAAAGTCACTTAAATCCTCTTTATTCCCCATTCTGATGCTCGGTTTGAACTTCAGCAAGTCCTCTTCACTACAGCTAAATGCCTAAATGCATTGAGTTGCTGCCATGTGATTGGCTGATTAGCAATTTGTGTTACCAAGCAATTGAACAGGTGTACCTACGGCAGTAAGGTGCCGGTGAGTGTGTCTCACTGTATAAAGTTTTCTTAAGCAAGTCATGTTTTTATGAATCTGGAGCACAAATAGCGAGTCTGACTTCCTAAAAGACTCCATATCTGCCAGGTACATCCTAATTGCCCGGACCACATCCAAGGCGTAGAAGGCGATTTCCTTCAGGTGTTTTAGCCTGGGACACAGGCAGGGGCGGGCTGGGCCGGGGGGCAGGGTGGCAATTTCCCCCTGGGCCGATCTGATCCCCCCCAGAAAAGGCCGCTCAGTTTCTTCCTTAAAGTTCAGGATCAGTGTGCATTTATTGTGACTGGTATGGCCGCCCGGAGACCCGGTTGCTAGATCACCAGCCGCCTGGCGTCTAGCAACCAGTGACGTCACGAGCGGTCTCCAGAGGAGGAAGGCGAGGCAGAGTGGAGAGGACCTATCATGCAAAGCGGATCGTCCTCCGCGCCGATTACTGGCTCCACCTGCCTCTGGCTCCTCCCTCCATCTTCCACTGTCGGGCAGCTGCAGAAGAGAAGAAGAAGAGGTACAGGTATGTGCTTACAATGGGAGCTTTAACTTACTTGCCATTGCCACTGTGGGAACAGCAGCATTCGTTGCTTTTAACTACATACACTGGCCGGTGCTGTATGTAGTTAGAAGCTCCATTCCTGGTTTCTGTCTCTCCCCCAGTCCCCCTTCCCCCGAAGTGTCCTCCTGCACTCTGATCTCCGTCCTCCCCCTGATCATCAGTGCCGTGCAATAAGAGGATCGGGAGGCGGAGCACACTGCAGGAAGGGAGAGAGGTCAGCTGAGTTTGTTCTAGAAGTCTGGAGGTAAGCTGCAAAGTTTCTGCTAGGAGGATTTGTTTTGCAGTGAAGGGTCCTAAGTAAGAAGTACTGTAGAAGAGAGAGTGTGTGTGTGTGAGTATGTGTGTGTGTGAGTATGTGTGTGTGTGTGTGAGTATGTGTGTGTGTGTGTGAGTATGTGTCTATGTATGTATTGTGAGGGATTAGCTCGGTGGTAGGCGTGGATGACCCCTTGGGGGGTGCGTTTTCCCAGAGAGGTAGCCGACAAGTGCTTGCAAACAAACAGTGTGGTTTATTAAATGGTGTTTTCTTCACCAGGCTGTATGCAGCAAAACATCCAAAATAAAATAAAACAGAAAATAAATCCTTGCCTCTGTGGGCGGCTACCTTCTCACAACTGGAACCTGCCTAAGTGTCTGTCTCCAACCTACCGTCGGGCAGACTTCCTTGTCCCACAGCGGACACTCAATAGTCCTTTTATAATAGCTTCGCAGGGCAACACAGTCCTTTATTTCTTTCACATCAACAGTTCGTCTTCTCACCTTTGAGACGTATTCACCCTTGGTTACCGTCCCGGGCACACATCACTCCGGGGGGTCTTCTCCCAGGCCCACACATCCTGTCGGGAGGCACACGCTGACTGTCCTCCTGCTCCCAGCCCACATGGCTTCAGGATGCAGCTTCTGGAGGCAGCAAACAATAGGAATTTCTCTGAACAAATTATAGAGCCTTAACTCCCTCATTCTGAACAGGTGAAGGCCTTTCAACTTCCTGCTGGCTAGCTCTGTAGCCAACACCCTAAATTAATTAATGGACTTTCTAAATCAGGTAGAAATGTATCTCCTTCCTGTGACTACATTCCCAGATTTAGCTGACTTCCTGTTACATACCCGCCCCTCTTGTTTCAACCCTAGGGTTGGGACACAGATTTCCAGGCACGCATGTGTCAAGCACTGCTGACTCACTGATAAGCCTCCTATTATCCTCAAGCTTCCGGATGAAACTGTTTTGTCATCTTCATTGACGGATTTCTCATAAATGCCACACAGTTTGTCTCTCATCTCATATACACATTCTTCAACTGCATTTTTGGCATCATTTTGCTCCTTCTCGTTTCTGTCATCTTCATTGACAGCTTTCTCATAAATGTCAGACAGCTTGTCCCTCATAACCGTCTGTCCAATCCACCATGGAGGACCGTGATCCATAGGCAACTCAACTGGGCTAGTCTTAATGTCTTCAACATTCTTAAGACACCTCTTGTCAGGGCACAAACACCAGGAGAAGGGCTCTAGGACCCAGCAGCGCTATCAGCACTTTGGCAGGAGAAGGAATTTAGGACCCAGCAGCACTACCAGCAATTTACCTGGGCCTATTTAAGGAAACCTGCCAGTGATTTTAGTTGCTGGTTGATCTTCAGCTCCTCCAGTGTGTTATCCCTGTGATATTCCAGTTCCTGTCTCCTGTTACCAACCCGGCTTGTCCTTGACCTGTCTCCTGATTGCTTCCTGTGTTTGACCTCGGCTATCCACCTGACCACGCTTGCTCTGATATCCACCTGGCTCCTGATCTCGGCTATCCACCTGACCACGCTTGCTCTGATATCCACCTGGCTCCTGATCTTGGCTATCCACCCGACCACGTTCCAGTCTCAGCATTATCCAAGTCCTGCAAACACCTCACGGGCGCCACCTGTCTGCTGATTCCACTCCAGCACTCCAGCTGTACTCTGGATCCTCCTGCACACAATCCAGCAGGCGACCCGTGCTACTTTGGGCCTGACCTCTCCTGTTCTCATCCTCAGGGGGGTCTGGAACTTAGCCGCAAGGGAAGCCCTCTCTCTCCATTGGCCTCTAGCACCAGGTACGTGATAGTATCAACCAGCCAAGATGTCTGAGGCCGAGAGAGGTGCTTCCGCATTAGAGGCCCTATGTCAGCAGATTACAGTTCTTACACAAACAGTCCAGAGCTTACAAGATGGCTACTTTCAGCTGGAAGGACGCCTTCACCCTCTCAGTTGTTCTGCTACAGCCGCACCTGCTATGGGTTTACCCCCTCCGGAGCCCAGAGTTCCCACTCCCGATCGCTTTTCAGGTGACCGACGGAAATTTAGAGCTTTCAAAAATGCTTGTGACCTTTACTTTGCCCTGCAACCAAGGACTTTTTCTCTTGAGACTGTCAAGGTGGGTTTCATCATTTCACTCTTATCTGATGAGCCACAGTCCTGGGCTCATAATCTCATTGAGCAAAAGAACTCAGTCCTGGATTCAGTTTTCACCTTCTTTGAAGCTATGGCTACCTTATATGATGATCCACAACGGACGGCCACCGCAGAGTCGGCCCTTCATGCTCTTGTACAAGGCAGACGACCTGTGGAGGATTACATTGTGAAATTTCGCAAGTGGTCAGCTGATACTGGGTGGAATGATGCCGCCCTAAAATACCAGTTCCGGCAAGGCTTATCTGAGTCTCTCAAGGACGAGTTGGCTAGGATTGAGGCTCCCGCCTCACTAGAAAGTCTCATCCAAGTCTCTATCCAACTAGACCGACGGCTGCGGGAGCGAAGGTCCGAACGCACTCAGACCCTTCGACCCACATGGATAATGCCAAAGGTCCCAGGACCAACACTCCCAGCCTCTATTCCCCAGTCCATGAATATGTCCGATGGGGAACCCATGCGAACTGGCCTACTCCGCCCTGCTTTAACCCCTGAAGAGAGAGCACGCAGAAGACAGGATAACTTGTGTCTCTACTGTGGGACTTCGGGCCACTTCCTTCGCAGTTGTCCTGTTCGCCCAAGGAAGTCCAGCCTTCCACGCCCCTCTTACCTTCAGTTGTCTGGGACTATATCCACTCATTTAATTCTCCCCATCTCTCTGCAGGTGGATGGAAAGGAAGTAAAGCTGCAGGCGATCATTGACTCTGGAGCCTGTAGTTGCTTCCTGGATATCAACCTAGCCAAGAACTTGCGCATACCCCTGAAACTGAAGGAACAAAGACTTGATGTACATTTAGCAGATGGCACTGCTCCTAGCTCTGGACCAGTCACTCAGGAGACTATCCCTGTCCTTGCCACAACAGAAGCAGGCCATCGGGAATTCCTCCGCTTTGATGTCATCAGGTCTCCTATTTTCCCAGCCATCCTAGGGATACCCTGGCTACGGGCCCACAACCCGCAAATTGACTGGCCCAAGGGAGAAATCATCTTCTCATCTTCCTATTGTCAGCAACACTGTGGCGTCCCCACGCCTGTCAACTCTTCAGTGTGTCTCTCCGTTCAACCTACACCGGATCCCTGTCATGCTGTTCCTTCAGCCTACCTTGACTTCCTTGATGTGTTTGACAAAAAAGGTGCCGATGCCTTGCCCCCACATCGGTCCTACGACTGCCCAATTGAGTTGCTACCTGGAGCAGAAGTCCCCTTTGGGCGCATCTTTCCGTTATCCGAAGTGGAGCTGGAGGCCCTCCGACAATATATAGATGAAAACCTTGCCAAAGGATTCATCCGCCCTTCATCGTCACCTGCTGGAGCTGGCATTTTCTTCGTCGAGAAGAAGGATCGTTCTCTCAGACCATGCATTGACTATAGGGACCTTAATAAAATTACTATCAAGAACAGATACCCACTCCCTCTCGTCCCGGAGTTATTCCAAAGATTCCGAACAGCCCAGGTTTTCACGAAGTTGGACTTGCGGGGGGCCTATAACCTGGTTCGTATTAGGGAAGGTGATGAGTGGAAGACCGCCTTCCGAACACGCTTTGGTCACTTTGAGTACCTTGTGATGCCCTTCGGGCTATGTAATGCCCCCGCCACATTCCAACATTTTGTGAATGATATTTTCAGAGAATACCTTGACCTGTTCTTAATCGTCTATCTGGACGACATACTAATTTTCTCAGCCTCGCTTGAACTCCATCGAGAGCACGTCAGAAAAGTGTTAAAGACCTTAAGAACCCATGGCTTATATGCTAAAGCAGAAAAGTGTGAGTTCGAGAAACAATCTATCCAGTTCTTAGGACTCATAATCTCCACAAAAGGGATTTCCATGGATCCTCAGAAGGTATCAGCAATCTTGGAGTGGCCTGCACCTTCTGACAAGAAAGGGGTCCAGAGGTTTGTGGGCTTCGCTAATTTTTATAGGAAATTTATTCGGAATTTCTCAACTATTATTGCCCCGATCACCCAGCTCACTCGCCTGCACTCACGCTTCTCCTGGAACCAAGATTCTCAAGCGGCTTTCGAAAAACTGAAGGCTCTCTTCACCTCTGCTCCAGTGTTGCAACACCCTGACCCAGCTCTTCCCTTTGTCCTTGAGGTGGACGCATCCGAAGTAGCTACGGGAGCCGTGCTCTCGCAGCGTCAGGGCCCAAAGGCCCTGCTCCACCCAGTAGCCTATTGCTCCAGAAAGCTGAATCAGGCCGAAAAAAACTATGACGTGGGTGACAGAGAACTCCTGGCAATTAAAGTCGCTCTCGAAGAATGGAGGTACCTCCTGGAGGGCGCTAACCATCCAATTATGATCTTCACAGATCACAAAAATTTGGAATATTTAAGATCTGCAAAACGCCTAAGACCTCGACAAGCCAGGTGGGCCTTATTCTTTTCGAGATTTAATTTCCACTTGACATACCGCCCAGGTTCCAAAAATGGGAAAGCCGATGCCCTGTCCAGGATGTTCCCCGAATCTGCTGAATGTGCTCCTCCAAGCACTATCTTATCTGCCCAAAATTTTTTGCTGATTCAACCTAACCTAAAGGCATCCATTGAACAAGCTTCTGTATCGTGCCCCGAATCCGAACATGACTCGTTAAGGAGGCAGGGTGGATTACTTTGGCACCAGGACAAAATCTTTGTACCTCAAGAAGCTAGGTCTCTGGTTCTCAGGGCATTCCACGACCACCGACTTGCAGGGCACTTTGGGGCCCGTAAAACTAACGAGCTCATTCAGCGGTCCTTTTGGTGGCCTAACCTCAGTCGGGACTGTAGATCCTACGTCAAGTCATGCACCATATGTCTACGTAGCAAAAGTGACAAAGTCAAAGCCTGGGGGTTATTAAGACCCTTGCCTATCCCTAATCGCCCCTGGGAAATGATTTCTATGGATTTTATTGTTGATCTTCCTCCCTCTGAAAGATTCACGACCATCCTTGTTGTGGTAGACCGATTATCAAAAATGGCCCACTTCATACCAATGATTGGTACTCCCTCTGCAGCGGAAACCGCTCACATGTTTATCAAGGAGATCATAAGACTTCATGGACTACCAAAGAACATTGTTTCGGATCGGGGGGTGCAATTCACCTCTAGGTTTTGGAGAGCCCTTTGTAAAGCCTTGGAAGTGGAACTCTGCTTATCTTCTGCCTACCATCCCCAAAGTAATGGGCAAACGGAGCGTACTAACCAAACCCTCGAGCAATACCTCCGATGCTTTTCAGCTTTTTCCCAAGATGACTGGGCATCCCTGCTTCCGCTGGCGGAATTTGCCTATAATAACTCTGTCCATTCAGCTACAAATCAGTCCCCATTCTGGGCTAATTATGGATTCCACCCTGCTGCCCTGCCTGAAATTATGCCTGAAACTTCTGTACCTACCTTGCAGGACAGACTTGTTTTCATTCAAAACAATTATCAGGTCCTCCGGGAGTCCATACAGAAAGCCCAAGTGGATTACAAAAAACACTTTGATCGGAAACGGAGGGGAAATCCTTCCTTCAAGGTTGGGGACAAAGTGTGGCTGTCTACTGCCAACCTGAAATTGGCCTGCCCTTCACGGAAGCTAGGGCCAAGGTATATTGGGCCTTTTCAGATCAAACGGGAAATTAACCCAGTGGCTTACGAACTATCTTTGCCTGACTCATATAGGATCCATCCGGTTTTTCACACCTCCTTGCTTAAACCAACTGTTCCAGATCCATTTCCAGGGAGAGTGGAGCCACCTCCACCGCCAGTGACGATTGGTGAGGACACAGAATTCGAGGTGGAAGCAATCCTGGACTGCAGGAAGAGAGGGAGACAAACCCAATTCTTGATTAAATGGAAAGGGTATCCACCCGAAGAAAGCTCATGGGAACCCAAAGCCAATGTACATGCCCCCAGACTCCTCCAAGAGTTTAAGGACAAATACCCAGAGAAAATTTCTCAAATAGGCATCCGGAGGCTGCCCGTCAGGGGGGGGCACTGTCAGGGCACAAACACCAGGAGAAGGGCTCTAGGACCCAGCAGCGCTATCAGCACTTTGGCAGGAGAAGGAATTTAGGACCCAGCAGCACTACCAGCAATTTACCTGGGCCTATTTAAGGAAACCTGCCAGTGATTTTAGTTGCTGGTTGATCTTCAGCTCCTCCAGTGTGTTATCCCTGTGATATTCCAGTTCCTGTCTCCTGTTACCAACCCGGCTTGTCCTTGACCTGTCTCCTGATTGCTTCCTGTGTTTGACCTCGGCTATCCACCTGACCACGCTTGCTCTGATATCCACCTGGCTCCTGATCTCGGCTATCCACCTGACCACGCTTGCTCTGATATCCACCTGGCTCCTGATCTTGGCTATCCACCCGACCACGTTCCAGTCTCAGCATTATCCAAGTCCTGCAAACACCTCACGGGCGCCACCTGTCTGCTGATTCCACTCCAGCACTCCAGCTGTACTCTGGATCCTCCTGCACACAATCCAGCAGGCGACCCGTGCTACTTTGGGCCTGACCTCTCCTGTTCTCATCCTCAGGGGGGTCTGGAACTTAGCCGCAAGGGAAGCCCTCTCTCTCCATTGGCCTCTAGCACCAGGTACGTGATACCTCTCTCTGCAATCCATAAATGTTTTCCACAAAACTTTGAGAACCTTTGCTTCACTAAGCTTTGTTCCAAGTAGGGACTCTTGACATCCCTCTGTGACTTGAGTTGCCTCTCCATACAGCTGTACACAATCATTGACTTTTTGTTGTAAAAGGGAATGATCTTCCTTCTTGAGCTTTGCTTGCTCTAAGATGCTGTGCAGAGGATTTTCCAATTGAGACAACAGGCTGTCACACATTTCTTCAAAGTGACCCCTGTTCCTTTTCCCAGAGATATCAATATCATTCACCAAACATTTCATATTCATAGGCAGATCTGAAGCAGTTGCACTCATCAACTTCTTAAACTTTTCGCCCTCCTGAGCGAGTCGCAGTAAAGGCCTACTATTTGATTTGATATTCAGTTTATATTTCTTGCCAAACTCTTCACAGAAGTAGCCAACCAGAACATCATCAACTCTCCTTCCACCAACATAGGGGTTAAAGGCAACAACACAGTTGAACCCAGCGATCTGGGTGGTATCCATTATAGACCTCCTTTCTGCATCAGTGAAGAAGCATGGAACTGCAACACATTCTTTTACAGGTTTCTTCAATGCACTTTCTGCTGAACTATTTGACCGCTCAAGGTCACCTAGTTCTTTTTCTCTATCTGAATTCCACATGGAATGCATCTCAAGATCACGATCAAACTTCTGCCACCCGTCTTTCACCAGTTCCATTTTGGAAACACTCCCTGAAAGGCACTTATTCATTTGCTTCACGTTTTCACCAACAGCCTTAGTTTTCTCCACTAGGTTTTCAGCCTGAACTGAGAAATCACCACATTTCTTACTCAGCTCCTTTGTTTGCTGAAGTTCTAATGATACATTTTCCAATGCTTGAAGTTTTTGAAGGAACGGTTTATTCCAAAGGGGTGATTCAAGCCACATGTCGTCACATTTCTGAGGCTCACTCAGGACAGACCCCAAAACACTGATCCTTTTAAAAACTGCATCAGGCACACTATCCCCTCTTTGGGACAGATCCTCTGTTGCCTGGAATTCCTCTTCCAGTTCCTGCAACGGAATCTTCATCTCTTCTACTTGCTGTTCTAAGGCTCGCTTAGACTTTTCTAGCTCCTGAACGCTTTTCACAACATCATCCTTGGAGCTGACCAATTCTTCCATTTCTGTACGCAGCTGTTTAACACTTTCTAGTTCAGCCTTACACTCTAGAGCTTCCTCCAAAGAGCGAGTCAAGAACAGGGCTTTGCTCTCGTTATCACGCACCTCCGTTTCTGCACGTGCGCGTTCTTCTGCATATTTTGCAGACACAGTCTTCTCTTCACCAAGCATCTGATCAAACTTCTTTTTCACATCTTCAACACACTGTAATGAACCAACGCTTTCTTCCATGCGTTTTTTCATATCCGCTATCTGAGCTTGCAATGTTGCGACTTGCTCTGATAGGTTTTTCTTTGCTTCCGCCTCCTCTTTTAATTGTTCCAGGAAGCCATTTTTCTCATCTTCCATTTGTTTGAGCTTTGTGCTAAAACTCAGCCTTTGACACCTCTCTTCCTGTAAGAGTTCCTGCGTGTCTTGCAGCTGCGATTCCAAGATAGAAAAATCTTCCGCAATTTCTCTAGATTTGCTGTCTGCTTGAGAAAGCTGATTTGTAACATTGTCCAACTCAACCTGCAGTCGGTTTGCCTTCTCTGACAGCTTAGCACACAATCGGTCACCTTCTGACACCTTGACTTGCGATTCCAGAAGCTGTGCCTCTACTTTTTTTCTCTTGTGTTCAGACTCTCCTTTTCCCTGCATAAGAGCTTTCACCTCACTGGCTAGCATCTGGGAATAAGAATGTAATTCTGCCACACAGGCTTCTTTCTCCTTTAACTGCTGCTGGACACGTTGGGCTTCCCCTTTCCAACTTTCACAGTCCGCACGCCATTCATCTACCACATTGCTCAAAGTAGTGAGCTCATACACAGTACTCAGTAATTTAGCCTCTCTTTCACTTTTCTCTTTGTCGCTGAGAGACAATGTCGCTTTCAGAGCAACATTCTGTTCCTGCGACTCCTGCAGGTCTATTTTTGTAGCTCCCAAAGACTGAAGACTTTTTTCCAGCTGATTACGCAACTCCAACATATCAGCCATACTTTGCTTCTGCAAAGTCTGAATTTCACTTTCCTTTTCCATGAGGATGGTATCTTTCTCCATTATAGTCTCTCTGCGTTTTTGCAACTCGACCAAAAGAAGAGCAGTGGATTCTTCCCACTGTAACACATGAGACTTGAGTAGTTCATTCGTTTCCTGCGAGTTTCTATGCTCCATTTTAAGCAATTCCAAGGCTTGTTCCTTTTCTTCCATTTTCCGTTGCAAGGCATCCAACTCAGCCCTGCACACATACTCGGTTTCTTCCAAACCGATGGCCTCCATTGGCTGCTGGCGTCTCTGTTTCCAGCCTGCCATGCTCTCTTGATGAGCCTTTTGTTGAGCTGCAAAGCTCCGCTGAAAATCCGCATTTGCCTGCTGTTGAGCTGCATTTGCCTGCTGTTGAGCTGTATTTGATATAATCAGTTGTTTCAACATCTCCTCCATTTTGAGCTTACTTTTCATCTGAGCACACTGCGTCTCCATAGCAGTTTCATCAGTGTTGCTAGGGACAACAACCTTCCTCTTTAGTAGACTCTCTTTAGGCATGGATGGGGCTGGTTCAGACGGCAACATCCCCTCCATCCATAGAATCCGGTCTCTCATTTCATCTATCTTTGCATTTTTCAGGCGTTTGGACCGCCCCATCTTCAATAACTCCACAAACAAATTTTTCACAGTCCAGCAAACAATTTTCAGACCACTGTCTCTTCAACACATGTAGTTTTTCTCTCTCTTGCAGGATCTCTTTTCCTGCACACACAGTTTGTGCAGTCACTTGCACCAGACACAACAAAGTTCATCAAATAATTTTGAGACCGCTGTCTCTTTAAAACACTTTTTTTTTTTTTTCTGTCAGGATCTTCTCTCCTGCACACATAGATTGTGCAATCTCATGCACCAGACAAAGTTCATCAAACATATGCACTCCATTGCAGGGATCTCTGCTTATGCCCACTGCATACCTCCACCATATGTAAGGGATTAGCTCGGTGGTAGGCGTGGATGACCCCTTGGGGGGTGCGTTTTCCCAGAGAGGTAGCCGACAAGTGCTTGCAAACAAACAGTGTGGTTTATTAAATGGTGTTTTCTTCACCAGGCTGTATGCAGCAAAACATCCAAAATAAAATAAAACAGAAAATAAATCCTTGCCTCTGTGGGCGGCTACCTTCTCACAACTGGAACCTGCCTAAGTGTCTGTCTCCAACCTACCGTCGGGCAGACTTCCTTGTCCTACAGCGGACACTCAATAGTCCTTTTATAATAGCTTCGCAGGGCAACACAGTCCTTTATTTCTTTCACATCAACAGTTCGTCTTCTCACCTTTGAGACGTATTCACCCTTGGTTACCGTCCCGGGCACACATCACTCCGGGGGGTCTTCTCCCAGGCCCACACATCCTGTCGGGAGGCACACGCTGACTGTCCTCCTGCTCCCAGCCCACATGGCTTCAGGATGCAGCTTCTGGAGGCAGCAAACAATAGGAATTTCTCTGAACAAATTATAGAGCCTTAACTCCCTCATTCTGAACAGGTGAAGGCCTTTCAACTTCCTGCTGGCTAGCTCTGTAGCCAACACCCTAAATTAATTAATGGACTTTCTAAATCAGGTAGAAATGTATCTCCTTCCTGTGACTACATTCCCAGATTTAGCTGACTTCCTGTTACAGTATGTATGTATGTGTGTGTGTGTCCGCTCTCATCCGATCCCCCATAGAGAGCAGCAGGAGCTGTGACACCTCCGTCTCCGCACTGCAAGCGGAGATGGAGCTGTCATCCGCCGGTTCAGCGGGGATCGGCGGATCGATCCCCGCTGAGCAGCACAGATTCGCCTACGGAGGCGGACTGTGTGAAAGAGCCCTTAATGTGAATTTAATTTATGACCATCCTTTTTAACCCTGTGTCAACCAAACTCTGTACAATCAATAACTCACCACCTAACTAAACACTCTATAGGTCCTTCCACACGGGCATTTTGTCCGGCGGACTCTGTTTTGCTCAGCGGGGATTGATCCGTTGATCCCTGCCAAGCAAGCGAATGACAGGTCAGTCTCTGCTCACTGTGCAGAGACGGACCTGTCAGATCCCCGCTATCCTCTATGGGAGATTGGATGATAATGGACTGCCTGTCCATCTTCATCATATCCAATCCTCTAGACGGATGGAAAATAGGATTTCATAGACAGGATCGGATAGCAGCGGTTGTCAGCGGACATGTCACCACTGACATCCACTGCTCCATAGGGGTATATGGAGTGTCCGATTAGGTCCGACTGAAAAACTGACAGGCGGACCTGATCGGAAAGCCCTACTGTCATACCCTCCACACTCCTCTCCTGTACATACCGCCCACTGTCATACCCTCCACACTTCTCTCCTATACATACCGCCCACTGTCATACCCTCCACACTCCTCTCCTGTACATAGCGCCCACTGTCATACCCTCCACACTCCTCTACTGTACATACCGCCCACTGTCATACCCTCCACACTTCTCTCCTGTACATACCGCCCACTGTCATACCCTCCACACTCCTCTCCTGTACATACAGCCCACTGTCATACCCTCCACACTCCTCTCCTGTACATACCGCCCACTGTCATACCCTCCACACTCCTCTCCTGTACATACCGCCCACTGTCATACCCTCCACACTTCTCTCCTGTACATACCGCCCACTGTCATATCCTCCACACTCCTCTCCTGTACATACCGCCCACTGTCATACCCTCCACACTTCTCTCCTGTACATACCACCCACTGTCATACCCTCCACACTCCTCTCCTGTACATACCGCCCACTGTCATACCCTCCACACTTCTCTCCTGTACATACCACCCACTGTCATACCCTCCACACTCCTCTCCTGTACATACCGCCCACTGTCATACCCTCCACACTTCTTTCCTGTACATACCGCCCACTGTCATACCCTCCACACTTCTCTCCTGTACATACCACCCACTGTCATACCCTCCACACTCCTCTCCTGTACATACCGCCCACTGTCATATCCTCCACACGCCTCTCCTGTACATACTGCTCACTGTCATACCCTCCACACTCCTCTCCTGTACATACCGCTCACTGTCATACCCTCCACACTCCGCTCCTGTACATACTGCTCACTGTCATACCCTCCACACTCCTCTCCTGTACATACCGCCCACTGTCATACGCTCCACACTCCTCTCCTGTACATACTGCCAACTGTCATATCCTCCACACTCCTCTCCTGTACATACCGCTCACTGTCATACCCTCCACACTCCTCTCCTGTACATACCGCTCACTGTCATACCCTCCACACTCCTCTCCTGTACATACCGCTCACTGTCATACCATCCACACTCCTCTCCTGTACATACTGCTCACTGCCATACCCTCCACAATCCTCTCCTGTACATGCTACCTACTGTCATCCCTCCACACTCCTCTCCTGTACATACTGTCCAATGTCATACCCTCCACAATCCTCTCCTGTACATGCTACCTACTGTCATACCCTCCACACTTGTCTCCTTTACATACTGCCCATTGTCATACCCTCCACGCTCCTCTCCTGCACACAATACCCACCAGCATACCCTCCTTAGCATGTGTCCTTAGTCCCTTTCTTTGCATCAAATGTGAGACTTCAGGGATCTGTTTAGACCCCTGTTATCTCGCCAAAGCTCCCTGCCCCCACCAGCGTTGTGAAAAATAAAGTATAAAATCATTAAATTAACCGCTTGCCGACTGCTCACAGTATATTTACTGCGGCAGTCAGCCCCTCACAGGCAGAGTGACGTAGGTCTACGTCGCTCGCCTGTGAGGCTCTGGGGAGCGAGCGCGCGCCCGCGGAGGCACGCTCCTGCTCCCGCGCGGTCACGGACCCCCCCGCGCGTGTGACCAGCAGACCCGATGTCCGCCGGTCACTCGGCGATCGGCGGGGGAGAGGGAGAATGTCAGGCAGCTTGTGTAAACAAGCCACCTGTCATTCTCCTCGGTGTAAAGACACTGATCACACGGATCTACTAAGTAGATCCGTTGATCAGTGTCCTTACAGCTCAAGCCACAGCCAATCACAGTAGAAAGCACGCCCCTAGGGACCCACACAGCTCCTCCCTCCCAAATAAAGTTAACCCCTTCACTACCAGTGTATTTTTACAGTAACAGTGCATATATATAGCACTGATTACTGTAGAAATGTCACTGGTAACCCCAAAAGTGTCAAAAATGTCAGTCAAGGGTCCGATCTGTCCGCCCCAATGTTGCAGTACCGCAAAAAAAAAATCGCAGATCGCCGCCATTACACGTTAAATAAAAAACAACAAAAATGACAAAAATCTTTCCCTTTGTTAGTAAACGCGATAACTTTTGCGCAAACCAATCAAAATACGCTTTTTGCGATTTTTTTTACCAAACATAGGTAGCATAAAACAAATTGGCTGAAAATTTAAAAAAATTTTGATTTTTACATTTTTTTTGGGGAATTTCATATAAAAAAATGTGAAAAATATTGTTATTTTTGCAAAATGTACGCTCTTTTTTTGTTTATAGCGCAAAAAGTAAAAATCGCACGGGTGATCAAATACCACCAAAACGACCGCGCAATTGTCCGTTAAAGTCACGCAGTGCCGAATCGCAAAATACCCCCTGGTCGTTTAGCAGGAAAATCCTCCGGGGCTTAAGTGGTTAAAATGAAAAAATAAAAATGGAAAAAAATAATTGTAAAAAATAAATAAAAAATTCCAAAATGTGGCATAATTTATCCACACCCACTGTGTGCCGCAATGCACTATGCACACCACAGGTCACCATCTCCCTGCTAAGTGTCCCAGGGCAGTACTTTTCCCAGGGGCCGATGATGCTGGTAAGGTGGCACTGACCTAATTTCTTCATTGGGTCACCAGCTTTAAGTCTTCTGCCTGTCTGCACGTTCATGAGCTTCATGCCCTTCCACGTAGGCCTAATGCATTAATGTTGCATCATATTAGCAGCCATCTTTAAACCGGGGGGGGGGGCCCCATGATCTCCTATTGCCCAGGGGCCCCATGAGTTGTCAGTCCGCGCCTGCCTGAAGACAAATTCCTTGTTTGGTGAACATGCTGGCCATACATTCCAAAGCTAGAGAATCAATGACCGGCAGCTCTGTGTACAGATCTCAGAGCACCTCCAAGGAAATGTACATCTACGGAGGTTCATTGCACAGATGAGATCACCGGTCTGTCTGCGTTCTGATCCGTACATTGGGGTCACAGATGTACAGTACATTCTGGGAGGTGTTTGGAGTTCCATGCAGGCTACCGCCTGTCATTGATTTCAGCTGGTGGGCTGCATAGAACATCTGTGCACCCCACAAAGGTGTATGGATTGGATGTATGGATCAGTGTGGAGGGTATGGTGGAGAGTATGGTGCACGGATGTATGGATCAGTGTGGAGGGTATGGTGGAGAGTATGGTACACGGATGTATGGATCAGTGTGGAGGGTATGGTGGAGAGTATGGTGCACGGATGTATGGATCAGTGTGGAGGGTATGGTGGAGAGTATGGTGCATGGATGTATGGATCAGTGTGGAGGGTATGGTGGAGAGTATGGTGCACGGATGTATGGATCGGTGTGGAGAGTATGGTGCACGGATGTATGGATCAGTGTGGAGGGTATGGGGGAGAGTATGGTGCATGGATGTATGGATCGGTATGGAGAGTATGGTGCACGGGTGTATGGATCGGTGGGGAGAGTATGGTGCATGGATGTATGGATCGGTGTGGAGAGTATGGTGCACGGATGTATGGATCGGTGTGGAGAGTATGGTGGAGGGTATGGTGCACGGATGTATGAATCGGTGTGGATTGTATGGTGGAGAGTATGGTGCACGGGTGTATGGATCGGTGTGGAGAGTATGGTGCATGGATATATGGATCGGTGTGGAGAGTATGGTGCACGGATGTATGGATCGGTGTGGAGAGTATGGTGGAGGGTATGGTGCACGGATGTATGAATCGGTGTGGATTGTATGGTGGAAAGTATGGTGCACGGGTGTATGGATCGGTGTGGAGAGTATGGTGCATGGATGTATGGATCGGTGTGGAGAGTATGGTGCACGGATGTATGGATCGGTGTGGAGAGTATGGTGGAGGGTATGGTGCACGGATGTATGGATCGGTTTGGAGGGTATGATGGAGAGTATGGTGCACGGATGTATGGATCGGTGTGGAGAGTATGGTGGAGGGTATGGTGCACGGATGTATGCATCGGTTTGGAGAGTATGGTGCACGGATGTATGGATCGGTGTGGAGGGTATGGTGGAGAGTAAGGTGCACAGATATATGGATAGGTGTGGAGAGTATGGTGCACGGATGTATGGATCGGTGTGGAGGGTATGGTGGAGAGTTTTTTTGTTAAACCTCCTTTGTTGCTATTAAAATAAAATTATGATACCACATTGTATCAAATTTGTCTTACTATATAACATCAATATCCGTTTTAAAACAAGGTGGGCATGGATGGTGAGTTTATTCGGTGGTTCAATGGGCCACTTGACTGGACTTGCCCCCCAGGCCTAAGGCTGCCAGCCCTCCCCTGGACACAGGGAAAGCAACACAATGTCTTCATTCAAATGAAAATCAGAGACAACATTTGGAAGGAACGATGGACAGGGATGAAGAACCACCTTATCTTTGTGAACCACCAAGTAAGGTGAACGACAGGATATTGCCGCCAATTCTGACACCCTGCGTGCCACCAAGGCCACCTTTTGGGACAGCTTAAAGTGGAGTTCCAGCCTGGGAAAGTTTTATTTTAATAAAAAATACCCCCGGAACAGTCAGGGCTAGTGCATTCCATAATGTATAGCCTCTGATCTGTCCCGGGTTGCACTTACCTGCAAGAAGAAATACTTAACTTGAAAATGTATTGTCCAGTGCTGCCATCTCAGGTGTGGGCAGCTTGAAGCCAGCGCGATCCTCTTCTGTGTCCTCTTCCGTCTTCTTCGGTCCCACGATGCACTGCACCGGCCCCGCCGTCACTTCCGGTGCCGCAGCGTCATCCCTGCACAGCTTCTGGGCATGCCCAGAAGCTGTTTAGCAAGGTATGACGGCGCCTGCGCCAGAACTGATGTCGGGGCCGGTGCAGGCGCATTGATTCCTGGGAGCGATGACGTTCAGCTCCCAGGAATCATTGCAAGCCAGGAAGTGATGAATCGCCGTGGCCGCCGAGGGGAGGAAGAGGAAGTAAGGTAAGTATATTTTCTTCTAAACATGGTAAGTAAAAAAAAAAAAAATATCCATTTGTTTTTTAGGTGACCCGGAGCAAGAAGATGGAGGTAAGTATAATTTTAGGGTGGAACTCCGCTTTAAGCAGGGGAATCTCCCAAAGATTCTCAAAAGGAGGCTCCTGGAGGACTGAGCACCAAATTGAGGTCCCAAGTCGGCAACTGAGACTGCACTGGAGGGACCAAGTGCTTAACTCCCTGAAGAAAAGTACGCACCAAGGACAATGTGGCCAAGGACCGTTGAAAGAAGACTGCTAAGGCTGACACCTGACCCTTAATAATACTCAAGGCCAGTTTCTGCTCAACCCCCCGTTGAAGGAAGGTCAAGATTCGAGTCACCATGAGAGTGAGGATGAACCTCAAGAGACTCAAACCACACAATGTACGACTGCCACGTACGGTGCTAGATCTTCCTAGTAGTGGATTTCCTAGCTTTTAACATCGTTGGAATCACCGACTCCAACAAACCTCTATCCATCAGCACCTGGCGTTCAACAGCCAAGCCGTCAAAGCCAGCGACTGTAAATCAGGATGGAAGATTGGTCCTTAGGACAGCAGCTCCTCCCTGAGAGGAAGCTTTCAAGGAATGTCAGCGACCAGCAGCACCAGATCAGCGTACCAAGCCTGGCGATGCCAGAGTTACTAAGATGACCGGAATCCCTTCTGCCTCGATCCTGTGTAGGAGTCTGGGAACAAGCTGAAGAGGAGGGAAGGCATAAATCAGACGATACTGACCCCACCGGGCCACCAGCGCCTCCATGGAGTCCACCAGAGTATCCTGGTATCCTGTGACTGAGCCACAAACCTCTGCACCTTTCTGTTGAGTCGAGATGCTACCAGATCCACTTCAGGAATGCCCCACCAGAGACACTACTGATTAAACACCACCAGATGAAGGGACCACTCCCCTTGGTCCAACGCCTACTGACAGTGGTAATCTGCCTGCCAGTTCTTCGCCCCGAGAATGTGTACGGCGGAGAGGGCTGGAAGGAACCGTGCTGCCAGCAAGGAGCGTATAACACTTTCTTAGCTAAGAAATGGCGCCTTTTGCTTGCATTGAAAAAGCTGCAAAAAGGCTGTGTTAGACCTGCAAAGGTCGATCCATCTGGTAAGAGGCAGATCCTCTTTTGTGTGCAGTGGAGCACGGTCTATTTAAATAGGTTCACAATTTTATACAGGAAGAATCACCTCTGAATGGTTGTTGGGAATTCTACAACTGATCACGCTATCTTGTGCATGGGACCTTTTTCATCTATTGATTTAACCATGGACTCACTTTTGGTTTAATTATTTCACTTTGTTTGTAAAACACCCTTTTTTAATTTATGCTATTAATGATTTTTTTTAGCACTGTTTTTTTGGATAAGCAAATTTATTTTCTATACATGAAAAATTCAGGTTAGTGGCCCGTTGATTCAAAATTGTGAGTTTAGTGGTCTGTGAGGTCCGAAAGGTTGGCATCCGCTGCTCTAGAGCAACCAGTGCCCCTGTGAATGGCATTGGACAGCTCAGCTTATAGGCACAATGTACAGAGCTAATTACAATGGCTCTCTGCCTTGCAACTGCTTGGAGCCAAATCAAGGCCATAAGATATGTAAAGTGAGTAATGAGTGCAAACACTCAGCGCCCCTACCCCTGTTGTGAACAGGTTGAGTATTTCTGAACACAAGGAAGTTCGGCCGGTCGAAGGTAAAGGTGGGCAGGGGAGTTAAAGTGCCATGGACCACCAAGGATTGCCCACCCCGGCATCCCTTTAACCATTTCTGAACACCTGCAAGTGAGGAGCAAGAAGAAGTGAAAATTAGGTGACCTGTCGCAGCGGTCACATAAGAAGCCAGTCCTGCCAGCTACCGATCTTTAGTCCAGACTGACAGATGTCTTGGTATCTCAATCTTTGTGCTGGGAGTGCACAGTAAGCGTGCTGGGAGTGCACAGTAAGCGTGCTCTCAGCATATGAACATCAGCCAAACAGCGATACATAGGTGCACCACGTGGCTGCTAAATCCCACACTTCTGCCGCTGCACATAGGTGTTGGGCGGTTACAAAGGGATTAAAAGATTTAAGGGGTTTAAAAGCAAGAACTGAAGGGAACATGTAAGCAAATTTAGGTCGGTTTTTCCTTTACATAGCAAAAAATTTGAATGTTTGTGGTTTTTAAAAGCCACCAACTGGGCAACCATCAGGGGGGACAGCCTATACACATGTAGGGGGCCCGGGCATTCCAAGGGGCCCAGCCACCCAGGCCTCAACTAACCAGACTGAATTGTTGCTGCTGTAGTAACTAGCAATTGCTAAAGCAGGGCTGTGTCTTTGCTGGATTGCGCTGTCTCTTTGTTGAAAATATGAGACTGCCTCTTTGATGGATTGTAATGTCTCTTTGCTGACTATATGAGGCTGTCTCTTTACTGGATCGGGATGCGTCTTTTCTGAATATATGAGGCCGTCTCTTTGTTGGATTGTAATGTCTCTTTGCTGAATATATGAGGCTGTCTCTTTACTGGATTGGGATGTGTCTTTGTTGAATATAATTCTCCCTCTTTGTTGGATTGTAATATCTCTTTGCTGAGTATATGAGGCTGTCTCTTTACTGGATCGGGATGTGTCTTTTCTGAATATATGAGGCCGTCTCTTTGTTGTATTGTAATGTCTCTTTGCTGACTATATGAGGCTGTCTCTTTACTGGATCGGGATGCGTCTTTTCTGAATATATGAGGCCGTCTCTTTGTTGGATTGTAATGTCTCTTTGCTGAATATATGAGGCTGTCTCTTTACTGGATTGGGATGCGTCTTTGTTGAATATAAGGCTCTCTCTTTGTTGGATTGTAATATCTCTTTGCTGAGTATATTAGGCCGTCTCATTGCTGGATTGGGATGTCTCTTTGCTGAATATATGAGGCCGTCTCTCTGCTGGATTGGGATGTCTCCTTACTGGCTTGGATTAATTTTCATATATTAAGTTGTAAGAGTGTCAAAATATAAGTGGGTGCACTTTAGGACTCGGCGGGATGGCCGGTGGGCGGATTCAGTGGGATAGCCAGGGGGCGGGCCCTGCAAAATGTTGGTGGTCAGGCCCGGAGAGGCCCAGCCTGTGTAAGAGGCCACCCCCTGGCCATCTAATGGCTGCCCTTGCCACCAAAAGAATGCTCTACCTGTCTTGAAAAAATGGTACAAGTTCATTTGGGTACAGTGTTGCATGAGTAATTGTAAGTCATACTAACACAGCACTGAAAAATGGCCCAGACAGGAAGGGCAATTACAAGTGGTCACTAAACAGTCAAATTGCCCAGCTTTCTGTTTACGTCCTGCCACCTAAGCTTAGCCCCAATCACATAGGATTCCCCTGCCCAGGGAGATCTCTTACTGACTACTGAAGTGCTTTCACTGCTTCCAAAATAAAACCACTATCAGAGGGGTGCACAAAAGCAGAACTTTTGGCCAACAAAGGCGGCAGCAGGCACCTTGGGGTATCTGATTTTGGCAAAAGCCACACCCACCTGTTTCCCAAGCTTTGAAACAGTTAATGAGCAGCCAAGCAATCTCTGCGACACCTTATTACTTACACTAATGACTCGTTCCGTTACTCAGACAAGACAAATACTTTTAGGTGCGGTATTGCATTTTGATGCATTTTTGATTGCCTGAATAATTGTATTAGTAAAGGAAAACGTTTGAAAAGAATGCGGATAAGATAAGAGCTGTGAAAAGCAACATACATTATCGCTAAACAGGACTGCTGCCGCACCGCACTACAATGACCTAACAGTGTCACCTAGTGGCCAGCAGTGGAACTTCCCACAGAAAATGCAGCTGCAAATTACAAGCAAGTTTTTTTTTTGGGCCATATTTTATTACAGCATAATAAATATTGTTGGTTTTGCCTTCAGCTGCCCATAATTCAAATGAAGCAATATGTATGCAAAAATGGAGTTCTAAAAGTGAAAATGAAATGTGTTATGAAAAGAACATTCTGTTGGGTCTGTGTTTTTTTTTTTTTTATAACTGAAACATAAATCACATCGAGTGGTCAGCTTATCGGTGATTCACGAGGTGCCGAAACGAAATCTCACCATGTGTGCAATGCATCTAAAAAGTCCTTGGCCTCTACTTAAAAAAGGACAACCAGTGAAAAACTTGAGTCTTTAATAGGGTGGCCACACATACTGGATTGTGATATGATCGTTCGATGCAACTAAACTCATCGAATTGAATAAGAATCATTAGACACAGACTCCATCCATATAGTGAGCTTGAGGCCCCATTCACACGGGTGCACCGACCGATGGACTCCGTTCTGCTCAGCGGGGATCGATCTGCCGATTCCCCGCTGAGCAGGTGGATGACAGCTCCATCTCCGCTGTGTGTGCCAGATCCCCACTGTCCTCTATGGGGAGATCAGATGAGAACAGACCGCCTGTCCGTTCTCATCTGATCCTATCCGATCCGATCCTCCAGACAGAATGAAAATCGGGTTTCCATCTGTCCGGATTTCACAGACAGGATCGGATCGGATAGTAGCGGGTGTCAGCGGAGATGTCTCCGCTAACACCTACTGCGCCATAGAGATACATGGAGCATCCGATCAGGTCCGCCTGAAAAACTGACAGGCGGATCGGATCGGATCACCCGTGTGAAAGGGGCCTATGACTGATTTTGGATTTGGCAGGGTGATTACATAGTTACATATTCAGGTTGAAAAATGACACAAGTCCATTTAGTTCAACCAATTAAAAAGGGGGGAAACAAATTTGGCATGGGGGGGATTTTTTTGATCATTTATGAATGAAAATCTGATTGTTTGTCTGACAACCGATCACAATACAGACTAATTAATTGAAATTGTTACTAAACCCAGGACCCTGCACTCATTATAGCTGGTCTCCCACAGTACACAGAACATGGAAACGCAATTATTTTGGTAAATATAAACTGCTAAATACCTTTTCTTATCTGCAGAATTGTCAGGACCTGGACTTGGGACCTCCAGTGTGTCTGGCAATGACTCCACTTCCTGAGACACCTGGAATGCTGGACAGCTCCCTGGACAAATCCTTGAATGATCCTGCCGTGAATCTTAATTGCCTTGAACCTTGAACCCTTTGCTCTGCTCATGAACGTCCTGATTTAAGCCATATCTTTGCACTTCCTGGTTGCCAGAATATTGTGCCTTCACCAGCCAATATCTCACTTGTCTTGCCTGCTGCCGTCCGTATCTTCGCTAACGTTCGTTATCGACACTTGGCTTATTCCTCAACTACGCTTCTGCCTGATCTCAACCTGCAACTACTCATTACCGACCTTTGGCTACTCCTAGACTGCACTTCTGCTTGATCCCAACCTGCTATATCTGCTACTGGACCCTGGCTTGCTCACCTCCTGGTGGGGTAATCCTGAGGACAGCGGCCTGGTACTAACACGCAGCAAAATGCATCGCCACCATCAGGAGCTCTGGTGAACACTGGTTAGTACTTAGATTCCACACCTCCGGTGAGCCGGTGTCATCTTCCAGAGTGACCTGCCTGTGTTCCTATCCAACTGGTTCCTGTGTAAGCTGCTATAGCTATTGGTCTTCGAGCCTGACTTCAGATCGTGACAAGTATATAGCAGTCTTGTGACTTCTATCAGTTAAAGCTTGTAGAAGGAGATGTCATTCTCCTCTGACTGTCCTATGAGGATGCACGACCCCTGACCTTCTGTCTGGACAGTGCTGATTGGCCCTGTGCTGATCACATGCACTCTCCCAAGAAAAAAAAAAAAAAAAAAACTCTTTAGCAATACACACCATGTGAAGCTTGCCCCTAAAGCCCTGTTCTATCAGGAGATGGTTTGGGGACAGTGGAAGAAGGGGAGGATCAGAAAAGACAGGAACAAACAGCTTTTTTCTTTTTTTTACACAATGCAGATGGTTAACCACTTAGGTTCATCAGTGAGTATACCAAGCATGACTTTCTGCATATACAGACTGATTTTACTGTCCTGGGCTTAGTAACACTTTAAGGCCTCATTCACAAGAGTGTAATACATGATTACCCCATGTGTGGGCAGTGTTTAGCTGCACAGACGCAGCCACTGCTTTAAATTTGACGTCCGTTAGGGTGCATGGTCCTAAACGCGCACGGTTTTGGTTTGGGGCTCTGCACTTGCATCTGCTAAAGCCCACTGCCAGCTGCCACTCAGCCAGTCCAGGCTTTTAAAAGATTCCAACTTTATTCACTTCAATACAGGGCTTATTTACCCCCTTCCTGCCCAAGGCAATTTTCAGCTTTCGGCGCTGTCACACTTTGAATGACTTTGTGCGGTCATGCAACACTGTACCCATATGACATTTTTATTATTTTTTTCACACAAAAAGAGCTTGGTGGTATTTAATCAACAAAATAAACGAAACAAGACCAACAATTTTGAAAAAAAATAAAAAATAAACCTTTTTCTTTGTTTCTGCTATACAATTTTGCAAATACATTAATAATTTTTCTCCATAACTGATGTGCTGATGAGGCTGCACTGATAGGCAGTGATATATTGCACTAATGGGGCTGCACTGATGATCAGTGCCCTGATTTTCATTGTAAAATGTCCCCTGTAACTGGAAAGCCAGCGTGATGCAAAGAACATCATATGATGTCCCAGAGGCGTAACTAGAACCTCCAGGGCCCTGGTGAAAGAAATCATGAAGGGCCCACTGGACCCTGGCCGGGGCCCTTCCCTTCAAGCTTGGGGCTCTTCCCACTGATCCTGGGGCCCTTTACTCTAATTGCGGGGCCCTTTATTACAGTCCCGCAGCGGGACCCTTTCACAAGTTCTGCAGTGAGCCCCCTTCCTGCCATCTTGGGGACTCCCCATGGTGGTGGAATGCCAGGGCCCGGTTGCAAGTGAGACCTTTGCGATCCTGAAAGTTCACCCACTGGTGTCAGTAGTTTTTATTTTTTGGCATTTTAATTGTATTTTTTATCATTTTATTTTATTTTTTTACAATGTCACTGACTATGACTCTGTCCATTCAGAAAAGGAAGGAGCTGGTAAATTACATCCCCTGCAGCAGGGAGGGAGCACAGTGGGGGGGGGGGGGCAACACAGTGCAGGGGGGACCAGTGGAGCACACAGAGCAGGACACAAGTGAACTGGATAGGAGGGGCGGCGGGGGCAGCATACAGAGGAACCAATCTCCTTCATTTCCCTCCTGCAGCTACAGGAGGAAAAAGGACAGTGATTTCTCTACATGCTGCCACCGCTGCCCCTCCTATCCAGGTGTACAGGGGAGCCGCATAGGACCCCTGGAGCATGGGGCCCGGTTGCAATTGCAACCCCTGTAGTTACGCCCCTGTGATGTCCAGTCAGAACAGTAAAAACACCACACAGCCATCATTTTTCTATAGGCTGGCTGTGGAGGTGTTAAAGTCAGGATCCACCAGGATGCGAGCAGCTGAGAGTCTGAGCCAGCGGCTCCCACCCCCTCCACAGCCCAGTGCTCCAGTGAGTGCTGGAGGGGCAGAGCAGAGAGCTGCTGACTGACAAATCATTGCTCTCCACTCGCTGAAGACCAAGAACGGAGTGATCAGTGATGTTTGATTGCCTAGTTATCGATGTGGAGTCGGCGGGGGAACAGATGCAGCATCAGATCGATACTGCATCCACCTAGGTGAGTATAATTGTTGTTTTTGAACTACTGAATTTCAAAACTCAGGGAAGGGGGCCTGATTTTTTTAGTGCTGCAGTTCATTATGGACTTATAATTCTCCTTCGGCTCCGTAGCCTGTGACTGGACATTGAAAAGACTGATTAGCTCATCTCTTTGTTCTCTCCTTCTGTCAGCATGCTCCTTACACAGCAGCAAAACTGATTTGCTCCTTCTGCTGCTTCTCCCTCCCTCAAGTCGAATTCAGGTACTACACCGATCTAAAAGTGCTGAAATGTGTTCCCTGCATGCATCTAAAGGTGGCATCTAAAAACACCCCCTAGAATTTCTAGCTGTGGCCATCTTGAGTAAGGACAGATGATTCATGTAGCATTTACTTCCTGGAATCCATCTACCCTTAGCACAAGCATGCAGGCAGGAGGGTATGCTTAGCTGAGAAAGCCCACTCCTCCCCTTCTCCAGATGAATAAAATAATGCCCATGAAGTGTGGGAAGTATGACATCATTTTGGCCTAGGCCAGAAACCAGGAAGCAACTGAAGAAATAAAAAAAAGGTAAAACAAGTATATGTAGCACACCCCTAAAAGAGCCGCTGGTAAACTTGGCCTTATTCCCCCAGTTAGGATACAGACAGCCAGGTGCATAGCATTGTCTCCATTTTTTCACTTACTCAAAAAAACAGTCTAGAGGTGTCTTTTTATTAGGTTTTATTGGAACATAGAACTTGGATGGGGTGAGGGGGCATGGGAGACCCCAGAATTGAAGGCTATAAGGACTCTTCTCTAGCTTGTTGAGCTACACAAAATTGTCCCACAGAATCTATTGCCTTTAGGAGACTAGGACCTTTTCCAAGTGGACCAGAATACAGCTGCACCTTCCAGGATCGGGGTCAATTACTCACACATGCACAGGATTGGCTTCTCCTTCTGATATCCACCAGGCCCTCTCCAGTGAAGGAGCCACAAACTCACACCACCATAGGACATTTGGGACACTTCTCCAGCTTCCTCCTGGTCCTCTTTCCAGTAAGCTTCTCCAAACCCAAACAAACTCCAGGACTGAACTTTTGTCAATACACCCCTCAGCTGAAGCCATAGCTGGGACCTCAATGTTTTCTAGTTGGCACCTTCAGAAATCCTGCTGAGAGGAAGGGCCCCTGCACAGGGTTTCCTCTAGCAGGAATAAACCCAGGAACTCTGTTCATTCTGCCTCAGGTCCCAGTCTATTTATGAACTCTTCCACCACCTTCTGGGTACACCTCCCCAGGAATTGGCTAAAGAACCATAAATATTCAGGCTGTGTACTCTGTTCTTCCTCCCACTATAATTATAGAATCCTCTAGAATACAGGGGGAAGGAATCAGAGCAGCTGCCTGTGAAGCACTGAGCAGACCTAAACATTTAACCCCTACTCCACTGATTACAGAACATCTAAACTAAATTTACCTAGCAGCCTACTCTACAGTAGGTGGGGGATACATAAATATATCTCCCTACTATATCTATGTACTAATGCTAGCAGCATATGGTTTAAGATAGTTCATGTTGAATGTGTTTAAAGTAACAATAAATGTTCACTTTTTTTTCCTTTAAGATAATAAACTTGTTATACTTGCATGCTCTGTGCAATAGTTTTGCACAGAGCAGTCCTGATCCTTTTTTTCTGGGGTCCCTGCCGGCAGTCCTGGATCCTCTTTGGCGAGTGCCCCCATAGGAAGATGCTTTCTATGGGGGTACTCCTTCAAGCTTGCTCCTGAGCTGCCTTGTCTGCGTCCATTGACACAGAGAAGGGCAGCTCGCCCCGTCCCAGACTCTCTCGTCGCAGAATCTGATTGGCTCCCACTGATATCAATCTGTGCAGCGAGGCAGGACAGACCCAGAAGAGCTGCTGCTCACATGCACATCTCTGGATCAGGATCTAGCTCAGGTAATTATAAGGGCGGGGAGGGGGTACACGTGTATCACAGAAGTTTTTTTTTAACCTTAATGTATAATTATGCACTAAAGTGATTCTAAAGCCTTAAGGTAAAAAACCTTCTGTGCTGCAGCTTCCCCCCAGACCCCCCCCCTTTTCCTTAATGAAACACATCCGATCCAGCGATGTACACAAGTGCAGGAGCTCCTGTCGCTGTCTCTCTCCTCATTGGAAAGATTGATAGCAGCGGGAGTCATTGTCTCCCGCTGCTGTCAATCAGATTCTGTGACAGGGGGCAAGCTGTCCTATCTGTGTCAATGGATGCAGACAAGGCAGCTCGAGAGTGAGCCTGCATGAGATGCTTTCTACGGGGGCACTCGCCAGAGAGGAGGAGCCAGGACCGCTGGCGGGGGACCCCAGAAGAAGAGGATCGGATGACACAGGAGTGGAGGGGGGGGTCAACTCCTGCTGTCTAAATTAAGGGACGCAGCAGCGGGACTCGGGAGTGAGCATGCATGGGTGCCCCCATGAAAAACGGCATCCAATGAAGAGGATCGGCCTGGAGCATCGTCAGAAGACCCCAGAAGAAGAAGAGGATCGGGCTGCTCTGTGCAAAACTATTACACTGAACAGGTTAGTAAAACATGTTTGCTATTTTTATTTAAAAAAAAGAAAAATTAATCTTTATAACCACTTTAAAGGGATTGTAAAGTC
Source organism: Pelophylax lessonae (assembly GCF_965119305.1). Taxonomy (NCBI): domain Eukaryota; kingdom Metazoa; phylum Chordata; class Amphibia; order Anura; family Ranidae; genus Pelophylax; species Pelophylax lessonae. The sequence goes on from NC_138772.1 coordinate 61,401,144, forward strand.
AGAAGGTTTTTTATCTTAGTGCATTCTATGCATTAGGATTAAAAGCCTTCTGTGTGTAGCAGCCTCCCCAGCACACCCTAATACTTACCTGAGCCCATCTCTATCCAGCGATGTCCACAAGTCCCTCGGCTGTCCGGGACTCTCTCTCCTGATTGGCTGAGACACAGCGTGGTGCCATTGGCTCCAGCGGCTGTCAATCAGGAGAGAGAGAGAGGGGGGGGGCGGGGCAAAACTGAAGCTCCATGTCTGCATGGACACACGGAGCTGTGACTCGGCTCGGGTGCCCCCATAGCAACCTGCTTCCTGTGGGGGCACTCGAACAGGAGGGAGGGGCCAGGAGCGCTCCTGGCCCCTCCCTCCTGCCAGGGTTCCCCCACAGCAAGCAGCTTGCTCTGGAGGCACCCAAGCAGGAGTGCTCCCAAGACGTGGCTGTGTGTGTCCATTCACCATGGAGCCACAACTCGGCCCCACCCCCTTCGCCTTCTGATTGGCTCACTGGCTGTGATTGTCAGCAGTGGGGGCCAATGGCTCCCAATGCTGCCAAAAGCCAATCAGGAGTGCGAGCCCCTCAAAGAGAAAAGGCTCTCGCGGACATTTCTGGATTGAGAGGGGGCTCAGGTAAGTATGAGGGGGGGGGGGGGCTGCTGCACACAGAAGGTTTTTTACCTTCATGCATAGAAGGTAAAAAAAACAAAAAAAAAAGGCTTTACAACTGCTTTAATTCGCTAAATCTCATATGATAATCATATACTTTTATTTCACATTAGTAATAGTTTTCTAGATCCCTTTTTTTTCCCTAAAACCCCCTCTATGTAAATCTGTATTGTGCACGCTCTGAGCTATGACAGGTCCTCGCATAATTTATGAACTGAGGCTTCCAGTGTGGGCCAGATCATATTTAAATAAGACATCCTCGTCCTCATCCAGGTAATAAAGAGTGGCAAGGAGTTATTCAGAGCAGTTGGCCCCTGTCAATATCAGCAATAGTGATATATGGGCAGCAATTTCCGCCTCTCCTCCTGGTCAGGAGATCGGTAATAATTTCCAGAGTTATTACATGTGCAGCCGCCTGATGAGATATTTATTACCGGCAGGTTGAGTTAAGTAGATGGGCCTTGGCATGGGATCTCGGGGAGATAAATGATAGATGCACTCAATGCAGGGGCATTAATCACAGGATATTTACAGTTGTTCTCTAGCTGGAGAGGGCAGCTGTCAATCACAGGGAGGAGGGGGTGCCACAGCTAGGCTTTCCCTTACTGCTGAGATTTATGAGTGCGTAGGCCGGTATTCGGAGCGGCCGTGTCAATCACTGCCATAACATTTTTCCAGTGCCTACTCCGATACCAGACACGGCAATGAATATGAAATCCCTAGTATGCAGGGTCAAAAACTCCCAAAATTGATATTCTACTTATAGGCGGAGTCACCCCACAGCTTCTTCATCTTTTAGGATAGAAATATTGCAGCGTACATTGCCGACTCTGGATCAGTCATCCTTATCGCTGAGTCACCTATGAGAAGGTCGCTGAGCCATGACAGGCATAGAGACAGTGACATATCAGGACATGACATAGAAGGACAAGGGGAGTTTATTCCTGGTATATGAAATACCAGTAAGATCCCACTCACTATCGCGTTTGTTAAAGCTGAACTCCAAGCCAATATAAAAGACACCGATTAATACATCACTGAATTCATATTCTTAAATACAGTTTGGTATCAGCCTCCTACAGTCACTGTACAGCAGAGCGCAGGCTGTGAAGCTGCATTTACATCTGAGCGTAGCATCTTTGAGCGTTTTTCTGCCAATACTTTACAGGTTTTTGCATGTTTTTTTACACAGCATTTTTTGAGCTTTGGGTTTTTTTTTATTAGCCAATAGAGAAAACTATCATCTGTTGCATCATTTGTTGGTGGGTTTGTAAGCTTTTGTAACCTTTCCATCAGCTTTTTTTTTTTTATTATTATTTTTTTTTATTAGGGTAAGGGGGGTTAGAGTTAATACAAGGTTAGGATAGGGTTAGGGGTTAATATTTTATTTATTGTGTTATTACTATTTTTTTTTTTTTGTTAGGGCGTTAAAACTATTAATAATAATGATAATAAATGAATAAAAGTAAAATAAATACACAAATAAAAATAATTATAAATAAATAATACAATAAATGATTATGTAATAATAAACATAATAATAAACAAATGATAAAATAAAAACAAATAATTAACCCATAACCTTAACCAAAAATAATTATATTATATATATACACATATACATACACACATACAGTATATATACATACACACACATGTATAATATATATATATATATATATATATACACATACATACATACACACACACACACACACATATATATATATATACACACAAACCCGATTACAAAAAAGTTGAAGTTTTCAATATTTTATTCAGAATACAACATAGATGACATATCAAATGTTTAAACTGAGAAAATGAATCATTATAAAGGGGAAATAAGTTGATTTTAAATTTCATTGTATCAATACATCTCAAAAAAGTTGGGACAAGGCCATGTTTACCACTGTGTGGCATCCCCTCTTCTTTTTAGAACAGTCTGCAAATGTCTGGGGACTGAGGAGACAAGTTGCTCAAGATTAGGAATAGGAATTTTGTCCCATTCTTGTCTAATACAGGCTTCTAGTTACTCAACTGTCTTAGGTCTTTTGTCGCATTTTCCTCTTTATGATGCGCCAAATGTTTTCTATGGGTGAAAGATCTGGACTGCAGGCTGGCCATTTCAGTACCCGGATCCTTCTTCTACGCAGCCATGATGTTGTAATTATGCAGTATGTGGTCTGGCATTGTCATATTGGAAAATGCAAGGTCTTCCCTGAAAGAGACGACGTCTGGATGGGAGCATATGTTGTTCTAGAACTTGGATATACCTTTCAGCATTGATGGTGCCTTTCCAGATGTGTAAGCTGCCCATGCCACACGCTCTCATGCAACCCCATACCATCAGAGATGCAGGCTTCTGAACTGACCGCTGATAACAACTTGGGTTGTCCTTGTCCTCTTTAGTCCGGATGACATGGCGTCCCAGTTTTCCAAAAAGAACTTCAAATTTTGATTTGTCTGACCACAGAACAGTTTTCCACTTCACCACAGTCCATTTTAAATGAGCCTTGGCCCAGAGAAAACGCCTGCGCTTCTGGATCATGTTTAGATATGGCTTCTTTTTTGGCCTATAGAGTTTTAGTTGGCAACGGCGAATGGCACGGTGAATTGTGTTCACCGACAATGTTTTCTGGAAGTATTCCTGAGCCCATGTTGTGATTTCCATTACAGTAGCATTCCTGTATGTGATGCAGTGCCGTCTAAGGGCCCGAAGATCACGGGCATCCAGTATGGTTTTCCGGCATTGACCCTTACGCACAGAGATTGTTCCAGATTCTCTGAATCTTTGGATGATATTATGTACTGTAGATGATGAGAACTTCAAACTCTTTGCAATTTTTCTCTGAGAAACTCCTTTCTGATATTGCTCCACTATTTTTCGCTGCAGCATTGGGGGAATTGGTGATCCTCTGCCCATCTTGACTTCTGAAAGACACTGCCACTCTGAGAGGCTCTTTTTATACCCGATCATGTTGCCAATTGACCTAATAAGTTGCAAATTGGTCCTCCAGCTGTTCCTTATACTGTATGTACATTTAACTTTTCTGGCCTCTTATTGCTACCTGTCCCAACTTTTTTGGAATGTGTAGCTCTCATGAAATCCAAAATGAGCCAATATTTGGCAATACATTTCAAAATGTCTCACTTTCAACATTTGATATGTTATCTTTATTCTATTGTGAATAAAATATAAGTTCATGAGATTTGTAAATTAGTCCATTCCTTTTTTACTCACAATTTGTACAGTGTCCCAACCTTTTTGGAATTGGGTTTGTGTATATATATATATATATACATATACATACACACACACACACATACATACATACACATATATAATTATTTTATTCATATTAATACTTTTTTAATATTTAAGGTTGGGGGTTATTTATGTATTTATTACATATTATTAATTTATTTTATTTATTTATGTATGTACTGTATTCCTATATTACAAATTTTTTCCATTTTTCATTTGAGCAGAAAATTGCGCAAAAACGCACAACAAAAAGCACGCAAATGTGCAAATTGCGCATTTCTATTCATTTCTATGAATGGAAGTAAAAAAAAAAAAAAAAAAAGTCCAATTTGAGCTACAAAAAAAGATTCAGAATTTTTTTGAGGTTCAGGCGTTTGGCTTCAGACAACTTGGAGTGGAGATGTGAACCATCTCCATAAAGAATAATTGTTTTTTTCCTCCTCCAGCATTTTGGAGCTTCGAGCTATAACACGCTGATGTGTGAATGAGGCCTAAGAGGTAGAAGCAGCACTCCGTACTCATTTCTGGAGATGTGCAAGGAATATGCTGATAGGAGGAGAGCGCAGAGTAACAAAAAGATAAATTTATCACTGTGCTGCTTCTCCTTTCACTGGCAATCTAGTATCTGAATTTGGCTTAGTTTCAGCCCCTTGCAGTCCCTTGTACAGCAGAACTTAAGGAGCGAGAAGCTGTCCAAGGAGCAAATCATAAGTGCAAATCATAAGTGCTACTGTGCAAGGAGCATGCTAATAGAAGGAGACAGAGAAAGGAGCTCATCAGCTTGCTGCTTTTGCACCCCCACATTGCAGGGGTTAAATGCTAATTTTTATAGAGCATTAAGAAGTAAATAATTTATATTTCACTCCAGCACTGCCCCTCCAGTGCTACGACCGGTTACCCCCAGCCTGCTGTGTATGCTGCAGCTGGTTCCAGTTGCAGTCCAGCCTTCTGAGTGTATCATACAGGATCAATGTCTCTATAATACCTGTGATAATGCTGAAGCTAGGGTAAAGAAGGAGAGAACTAGAGTTAGCAGGAGCAAGGAATCAGGTAAGTGACAGAGCCTCTTGTGAAACCCTCTAGGCCAGCCTTTCTCAACCATTTCAACACAGAGGAACCCTTGAAATAAATTTCGGGACTCAGGGAACCGCTGCTAAAAATTAAAAATCTACAACTTATGACACATTAGTGTGACAGTCAGTGGGAAGAATGCTCCTTACTCTTGTCATCATTGGGAAGAATTACCCCCCTTACAGATAGCTAAAAGGAACAATGGTGTCACTGGGAACTTATCGGAGAGGCAGAAATTGCTCAAGGAACCCCTAGCAACCTCGGAGGAGCCCTAGAGTTCCACGGAACCCTGGTTAAGAAACCCTGCTCTAGACGTAACAAGCAGTGCAAGCATAGCTTTTTTTAAATTTTCCTGGAGTTGGGCTTTAAGGTGTGCAGGTGGTGACTCTCACTATTATTTGTGCATACCTAACTATGACACTTACCTGCATAGCAATAAGTAGGTGGACCCCCCTCTAAATGATTGAGGTCAGGAGATCAAGTGAAGGGTAGTGTTCCACCAAAGAAATATGTTTTAGACAATTTGGCTGTCACAGTTAGGGGTCAGCCTTGGAGACCAGGAGCTATAGCAGAAAAGGGGCTCACACCAAACAGCTGGATAAGTGGAGCAGCAGGTCTCCCTGGCAGATGACACAGACTCACCCAAGGTGCGGGGTCTAAGCACTAACCGGTGTTAACCAGATCTCCCGATGGTGGATCTGGGTTTTGTCTGGGTGATAGTAGGTCACAGCCCTTAGGATTGCCCCACCAAGAGGTGAGCAAGCCAGGGTCTAGTTGCAGTTATATCTCAGGTAGGGGTCAAGCATGAGCGTAGGTAAACAAGCCAAAAGTTGGTAAAAAGTGGTTACAAGTTTGGGTCAAGCAGAAGCATATTCAAGGAACAAGCCAAAAGGTCACTAACAAGTGGTAGTGGAGTTGAGGACAGCTGCAAGTACGCAAAAGAGAAGGGAACTGGCTGGAGAGAGCACAATGATCTGGCAAACAGGAAGTGCAGGGATATAGCTTAAATCAGGAAGTTCATAGGAGGGGCAAAGAGTTCAAGATTTACCAGAAACAAGAGACAAGGCAAAATTGTCTTAGAAGATCCTCTCCCGCATCTAGAGTGCCTCAACTGCTGGACACAACAGAGGTCGTGTGTTCAGACCCTGGTCCTGACATGGGCTCTTCCAGTTTGGTGTGGAGGAACTCAAATGTCCTGCAAAAAGCTCTGATCTCAACTCTACTGAACACCTTTGAGATGAATAGGAATGCTGACTGCGAGCCAGGTCCTCTCATCCAACATCAGCACCTGACCTCACAAATGTTCTTTTGGCTGAAGAGGCACACATTCCCACAGACACGCTCCAAAATGTTGTGGAATGCCATTCTAGAAGAGTGGGGACTATTATAGCTGCATATGGAAAGGATGACAAGCTCAATTAGGTGTGATGGTGGGGAGTCAATAAACCTTTCACCATCATGTAATTGGTTACTGTGGGATACAAGGAATTGTTAATCAGAAAAGATCACTAAAAAATAACCCCTTGGTCTTTTTCACCTGGGGGGGGGGGGGGGTTCCCGGACATCCTCTCTATGTGAATAGGTATGGGGTACACTGTACCTCTACCCATTCACCCCATAAAAGGCAGTGTATGTAAATAACGACAGAAGACATTTTGGAAAGTTTATTAAAAATCTTCATCTTCTCCGCTCTTCTGGTCTTCTCCCCCTCCGCTCTCCTGGTCTTCTGCTCTTTTGCTGTCCGCTCTTCTTCTTTATCCAGTCGTCCTCAGACGATGTCTCCGGTGATTATGCCGGTCTCCGGTCTCTGCAGCTTGTTATATAGCCATTGTGGGCGTGGTCGCCCGGTGATGTCATCAGGAGACCCCTGCCCCCTTATGTCACAGATGACTTCATCTGTGACATAAGGGGGTGGGGGTCTCCTGATGACATCACCGGGCGACCACGCCCACAATGGCTATATAACAAGCTGAAGAGACTGGAGACCGGCATAATCACCGGAGACATCGTCTGAGGAGGACCGGAGAAAGAAGAAGAGCCGAGGGCAAAAGAGCAGAAGAGTGGACAGAAAAAGAGCAGAAGACCAGGAGAACGGAGGGGGAGAAGACCAGAAGAGAGGAGGGGGAGAAGACCAGAAGAGCGGAGGGGGAGAAGACCAGAAGAGCGGAGAAGACCGGATGAAGATTTTTAATAAACTTTCCAAAACGTCTCCTGTCGTTATTTACATACACTGCCTTTTATGGGGTAAATGGGTAGGGGTACAGTGTACCCCATACCTATTCACATAGAGAGGATGTGCGGGATATGGGGGGCCCCCTTGTTAAAGGGGGCTTCCAATACCGAGAAGCCCCCTGCCCGCAGACCCCCACAACCACCAGCCAGGGTTGTGGGGATGAGGCTCTTGTCCTCATCAACATGGAGCAAGGTGCTTTGGGGTGGGGGGTACAGAGCTCCCCCTGCCCCAAAGCACCAACACCCCCCATGTTGAGGCCATGTGGCCTGGTATGGTTCAGGGGGGGTGGGGCGCTCGCTCGTCCCCTCCCCCTTCCTGCCCTCCCGGGCGGCATTGGTCTGGTATGGATTTGGGGGGAACCCCACGCATTCTGGCGTGGGGCTCCCCTCTAAGTCCACACCAGACTCGAAGGGCCTGGTTTGGAACCTGGGGGGGACCCAACGCCGTTTTCTTTTTCCCATTTTGGCGTGGAGTTCCCCCTCAAGATTCTCAGAGCACAAGTAGCACCGCAAGTCGGATCATCCTGGTCCGACTTGCGATGCGCCTTCCATTCAAATTAATAGGCTCCCATAGGGAACCATTGATTTGAACATAAAAAAAACGTGGCCTAACGCTGTATAAGGAACGTTAAGCACCGTTATTCAGCCTTTAGCAGCTGGTCCTCAGAACGCACAGGCCGTGGGTTCTTCATGCAGCTTAAAAACACCTAAGCCACTTACAGCTCAAAAACGTCGGTGTGTGTATGAGGCCACAGAATAACATGGAGGGGCGTTTTTAAGCTGCAAAAAAAAACGCCTTACGCTCCTAACAGCAGCTGTAAAAACGCCCTGTGTGCATGAGGCCTTAAACTGAGTGTCTTAAGTGCCGGTTCAAATGAGTGCAAATATACAGCGTGTTCCCGCATCGCATCCGCACCCCTGGCAGTTCACACTGCCGTATGCGATACGCTGGGGGTGTCAATTCAAAGTTAACAACACCCCCAGATCAGATCGCATATCGCAGTGCGATCTGAAAGTTCGCACAGAATCCGATCGCACTAGTGTGAACCACCATGCGATCCGATTCTGCTGCGGACCAAAAAAGGATCCTGTGCGTGTTTTAGTGCGATTGCGGTGCGAATTCAGCCATGCAAACTGTATGGCTGAATTTGCACAGCACAGAGATCGCATGTAATTTTAGGAGCAGTGCGCTCAGAATAACATGTTATCTCTGTGATCGCACAAATGTGAACCGGCACTAAAGGTGTGAGGGGGAACCCTCTGTTTTGTAATATTGCCCAGCTCACATACAACTTTTTGCTAGATTTAGTCCCGATTCACACATATGCGATGAGGCAACCCTGCAAATTCACTGTGGGTCCCGCATCTCATTCGACTCGCAGGCAGCTCACACTGCCATATTCAAATTGCTGGGGGTGTCAATACAAAAGTTAACGACACCCCCAGATCAGTTCGCATATCTCAGTACGAATTGTCAATTCAGACATGAATCGGATCGCATAGGTGTAAACACCCATGCGATCCAATTGTGGTGGGGACACAAAGAAAGGGTCCTGTGTGAGTTGTTTTTGAATGCGATGTAAATATAGCCATGCGATCTGTATGGCTGAATTCGCATCACACAGACATCGCATTTGATTTGCAGAGCAGTGCATTCCGAATCGCATTTGAACCGGGACTTATACTGACCCGAGTAGCTGCCATTGTTGCTTTTTTGCGTAAACAAGACCTTTCATTTTCTATTCAGAAAATGAAAAGAACATTAGATCAGCCACTCACGCAGAGAAAACAAATTCCACAAGGGGGAGCTCTGCTCACACATATAGTAATCCAGACAAAAAACCGATGCATCTAAAGCTGGCCATATGCTAGTAGATTTTTGAACAAATGTTCTTATGAGCATTTGTATGAAAACTCTCAGTACATTCGATAAACTTGAAATTTGAAAGTACTTAAAAATATTATTTGCTTTTAAAACTTTGAATTTTGGAATAAATGAACCGCTCAGAAGGAAAACCACATACACTGTTCGAGAAAAATTTTCATCCTGCTCCTTTCAATTTTCTTGAAAACCAGTGTCGATCTGACCCCACTAACCATTAGAAAATTGAACGAACGTCCTTGAAACAAAACGTTTCTAATGAAATTCTACTAGTGTATAGCCAGCGTAAATCTGAACTGAAGTTCCATTGTATGAAACAGTGAGCAGGCAGGCTTTTATTGCAGAAGAGACATGCACTCTCTCTCTTCTGTAATAAAATGTCCCTACCTCCCTGCTTGCTGTAAACTGAGCGGTGCATGCGAGAAAGAGGCCCAAAGACTGGCACTCAGAAGATGTCAGCGCCGGTGAGGAACCATTGGACAGGTGAGTAATCACCCCTGTAGTTCCATGATAAGACGCAGGCCAGCATCTTATCTATGTCTGAACTTTGTTTTCAGAAGTACAACCTGATGGAAAAAATAAGGCGTCACATCAAATATCTATCCAAATCTGGTCAAACAACTTCCAATCTGAAATAAAAACAGGTGTACTCCTCGCTAAGGAAGTGAATTTAAACAGTGGGCTGCAGCCCCCCTCAAATATAACTGCAGTTATATACAAAAAACTAGAAAGAACAAGGGGTGTGGCGCTGCCAAGGTGGTAGATAAATAAGTGGTGTATAAAAAATGTCAAAGACAAAGGATAAAAATAAATAATAAATAAACCACTAGTAGTGCAAGAGAGCAAATCATAATGCAAATCAACGTGACAAATATAAGTGGCCAGTGGTTAAGGAGTACCAACCCTCCTGGCAATAATCAATAGTGGTGAATACTTAAATACAGTGCCTTGCAAAAGTATTCGGCCCCCTTGAACTTTGCGACCTTTTGCCACATTTCAGGCTTCAAACATAAAAATATAAAATTGTAATTTTTTGTGTAGAATCAACAAGTGGGACACAATCATGAAGTGGAACAAAATTTATTGGATATTTCAAACTTTGTAAACAAATAAAAAACTGAAAAATTGGGCGTGCAAAATTATTCAGCCCCTTTACTTTCAATGCAGCAAACTCTCTCCAGAAGTTCAGTGAGGATCTCTGAATGATCCATTGTTGACCTAAATGACTAATGATGATAAATAGAATCCACCTGTGTGTAATCAAGTCTCCGTATAAATGCACCTGCACTGTGATAGTCTCAGAGGTCCGTTTAAAGCGCAGCGAGCATCATGAAGAACAAGGAACACACCAGGCAGGTCCGAGATACTGTTGTGGAGAAGTTTAAAGCCGGATTTGGATATAAAAAGATTTCCCAAGCTTTAAACATCCCAAGGAGCACTGTGCAAGCGATAATATTGAAATGGAAGGAGTATCAGACCACTGCAAATCTACGGAGACCTGGCCGTCCCTCTAAACTTTCAGCTCATACAAGGAGAAGACTGATCAGAGATGCAGCCAAGAGGCCCATGATCACTCTGGATGAACTGCAGAGATCTACAGCTGAGGTGGGAGACTCTGTCCATAGGACAACAGTAAGTCGTATACTGCACAAATCTGGCCTTTATGGAAGAGTGGCAAGAAGAAAGCCATTTCTTAAAGATATCCATAAAAAGTGTCGTTTAATGTTTGCCACAAGCCACCTGGGAGACACAGCAAACATGTGGAAGAAGGTGCTCTGGTCAGATGAAACCAAATCAAACTTTTTGGCAACAATGCAAAACGTTATGTTTGGCGTAAAAGCAACACAGCTCATCACCCTGAACACACCATCCCCACTGTCAAACATGGTGGTGGCAGCATCATGGTTTGGGCCTGCTTTTCTTCAGCAGGGACAGGGAAGATGGTTAAAATTGATGGGAAGATGGATGGAGCCAAATACAGGACCATTCTGGAAGAAAACCTGATTGAGTCTGCAAAAGACCTGAGACTGGGACAGAGATTTGTCTTCCAACAAGACAATGATCCAAAACATTAAGCAAAATCTACAATGGAATGGTTCACAAATAAACATATCCAGGTGTTAGAATGGCCAAGTCAAAGTCCAGACCTGAATCCAATCGAGAATCTGTGGAAAGAACTGAAAACTGCTGTTCACAAACGCTCTTCATCCAACCTCACTGAGCTCGAGCTGTTTTGCAAGGAGGAATGGGCAAAAATTTCAGTCTCTCAATGTGCAAAACTGATAGAGACATACCCCAAGCGACTTACAGCTGTAATCGCAGCAAAAGGTGGAGCTACAAAGTATTAACTTAAGGGGGTTGAATAATTTTGCACACCCAATTTTTCAGTTTTTTGTTAAAAAAGTTTGAAATATCCAATAAATTTCGTTCCACTTCATGATTGTGTCCCACTTGTTGTTGATTCTTCACAAAAAATGACAGTTTTATATCTTTATGTTTGAAGCCTGAAATGTGGCAAAAGGTCGAAAAGTTCAAGGGGGGCGAATACTTTTGCAAGGTACTGTATGTATGTATGTATGTATATATATATATATATATATATATATATATATATATATATATATATATATATATATATATAAGGATTAAGCTGCCTGTTAAGCAGTTGGGGTGGAGCGACCCGTTCCCCTGTGCAATAGGTAGGTGGGAAAACAAGAGACCTTCACTTACCTGTGGCTGATCCATGCTGAAGAGGTAACTTGCCATCAGCTGCAGGGCTTCAGGGCTGTTTGGACTATACTCAAGAGCTTTTTCAATGGCTTCTTTACATTTCTCCCCAGCTCCTTCTTCCATGCTGTCCACAGAGAGAAAACATGGAAAGGTTTAGTTTATCAGAAAGTTCTACTAAATGGGTCAGTCCTCACCAAACTAATTCTGATGGACTGAGTTACTTACTTATTCAATAAAGGGGACTGCATAAATGAGTTATACTAAATATACCGATCAGCCACAACCTTATAACCACCCACCTAATATTGATTAGGTTCCCATTTTTCTTTCAAAATAGCCTTAGCCTGTTGAGGCATGGACTGGACCTCTGAAGGTATGCTGTAGTATTTGGCAACAAGCCGTCAGGAGCAGATCCTTTAGGTCCTGTAAGTTGTGAGGTGCGGCCTTCATGGATCAGACTTGTTTTTCCAGCATATCTCACATATGCTAGATTGGATAGAGATCTTGAGAATTTGGAGATCAAGTAAACCCTTTAAACTTTTTGTCATCATCAAACCATTCTTGAACCATTTTTACAGTGTGGCAGGGCGCATTATCCTGCTGAAAGAGCCCACTGCCATCAGGGAGTACCGTTTTTAAGAAGGGGTTTACTTGGTTACCAACAATGTTTAGGTAGGTGGTACGTGTCAATTAACATCCACATGAATAGCAGGACCCAAGGTTTCCCATCAGAACATTGTCAAAAACATTACACTGCCTCCGCCAGCTTCCCTTCTTTCCATAGTGCATCCTGGTGCAATCTCTTCCCCAGGTAAGTGACGCACACACACACCCAACCATCCACATAATATAAAAGAAAAAAAAACGTGATTCCTCAGATCAGGCCACCTTCCTTCTTTGCTCCATGGTCCAGTTCTGATGCCCACTGTAGGATCTTTTGGCTGTGGACACAGGCCAGCAGGGGCACCCTAACCGGACTGCAACTACACAGCCCCATACACAACAAATCACCATGCCCATTTTTCAGGGACATGTTTACCTGCTGCTAATTTATCCCACCGAATTTCAGATGCAATTAAAACAAGATAATCGTTATATACTTAGCATGTCAGGTCATAAAGTTATGACTGATCAATATATAGATCTACATATACATATACACTGAATACACACACACACACTATAACTCCCAACTGTCCTTCTTTTAAAACCAAATCTCTCTATCTTTCCTCATCAGTTGTCCCCACTTCCTAGTATGATGTTTAGACCCCCAATAAAAATAAAATAAAAAAAATTTATAATTTAAGGGTAAAAGCTTTGGCTGCATAATTCCAATTCCAGAGATTTCCTTTGCAGGACTTTATTTCTGCTTCTGGCCAGCCCCTCCTCATTTTCCCCACTGTGTGCCCTGGGCTTACCTGTTCCTCCTGTATTCCTGGGACCTCCATGGTAAGTGTTAGGAGAGAGAGTGGTGGGAGATCAGTTAATATCAGTTCATTGAACTTCCCTGTAAAGCATGAACCCAGGAGCGCTCGGGTCTGATTACTTCCAGGTTCAGAGTCACTCTGGTCAGGGTTCAGAGTTGTTAAGCTCCAGTCACTCTGGCCAGGGATAAAGCTGTTCAAGCACAGTCTGTGCTTGATTGGCTTCAGCAGGGACAGAGGTAAAATTAGGGGTTTAGTAGACCTCCGATGATTCCACCCCCCTTTAGATTGCAGTAAAGTTAAAAAAAGGTAAAAAAAAAAAAAAAGTTTGTTTAACAGTATAAATTAAAAAAAAAAAAAATGTTAAAAGCCCACTACAACCAAATATGAACACAAATGCACGCATTGGGCATTCCTGCAATGAGAAAACAACAATTGTTCCACAGATTGGTATTGCAGTGCACACCGGAATGAAGAGAAATATTTCTAAAACCACAATTATTACTTAAAGAAATTGTAAATGATCCCCTTGTAAAAAAAAAAAAAAAAAAAAAAAACATTCAGTTTAAAATAGAAATGAAAAGCAAAACATTTTATATAGATATAGAAAACTTTATAAATACAGTTTTTTTTTTTAGAAGTGATCACATTTTCTCTGTCCTGTTGCTTCATCTAGAAAAGCCTCTACCTACTTAACGTGGGATACAAAAAGTTTTTCTATGAAGAAGGAAATCGAGGGGAGGTCAGAATAAACCTATAATGCAAACTTTAATTCTAGGCATGTTTATTAAGCCAGTAAGCACCCAATTTGCCTATAGTGGCTAATAGTAAAATAAATTAATGTATATTTTTTGTTGAATATTTACTGTAGACTTGATTAAAGAGTAACTTCACTTTTGTTGAAAAAAAAAAAAAAACATTTCCCTCTGGGTGTACACTACAAGGATTTTAACAAACTTTGTTACAGACTCCTACCTTTTGTTATTCTGAAGAAATCCCTGTGTGTTTGTCTGTGTCCATGTGGTAAGTGAATCTAATCAATCTAATACATTTTTTTAAATAATGAGTGGCCAATCTTCCTCTTCTTGAGTCCCTCTTCGGTGCTCCTGGCCCCTCCCTCCTGTTGAGTGCCCCTATGCTGCTGAAAACTCCAGCTCACCAAAATCTCCAACCACGTCACTTCCGATGACTCTACAACAGGAATAATTGGAGATTTCGAACGAGTTGCTGTTTTCACAGACAACCGGCAGCCTGTGCACTCCGGTACATGACCAATTGCCTCTTTTCATAGAACACCGGGTAAGGAGAAGCAAAGTTGTCGCTGCCTTGGAGGCGGCCATGTTGTTGGTTAGTAGTGGGCGTTACTAACAATTTCCGGTCATTATAGCGTGTACCATAGTCTACAGGCTGCCGGTGGACTGTGAAAACAGCAACTCATCGAAATCTCCAATTATTCATGCTGTAGAGTCACTGAAAGTGACGTGGTTGGAGACTTTGGCAGAACACCCCCACAGCAAGCAGCTTGCCATGGGGGCACCCAACGAGCCGTGACCCGGCCCCGCCCCTTCTCTTTCCTGATTGACTGACTGACAGGAGTCAAATGCACCATGGTGTTGTCTCAGTCGATGAGAAGGTGAGTCCAGGGCAGCTGGCACTCCTGCAACATCGCTGGAGAGAGATGGGCTTAGGTAAGTATTAGAGGGGCTGAGCGGAGCTTCTGTACACAAGGTTTTTTTTATTTTAATGCATAGAATGCATTAGGATAAAAAACCTTCTGCCTTTACAATCACTTTAATTATCAATCAGCTGCTTCACCTGCAGGGCACGAATGAGGAAAATGGCAGGGTCTGCATCCCTTTAGACATGATTTCTTATTGGGAGTATCTCACCAAAAATGACATATTTGTTGCAGGGGATGCCTGAGAACTGACTTGTATCTTAGTGCAGACTTCTGGGAAAATCAATCACACGAGGATGAAATGATGTTTCTGGGGTGTGGTCAGTATACATTCTGTGTACAGAACAGATCCAGGTAGCCATATTGCATTGCATTTTACAGAAAATTACAGTGCTGCAGATTGAAAAGGAAAAGTCATTTTTATTAACATTCATTTACAATATGATTTGTGTCACAATTGTACACGCTATATTATTTTTTTTCCCCACAAAAGTGGAAATACCCTTTAACAATAACTCATTTTTGTGCGACATAAAAAATTGCACCTACCACCATTTTATTCTACGTGTGGTCCACTTTCAAAAAAATATATAATGTTTTTTTTGAGGGGTTGCAACATGTAACATGTATATTGTATAGGTGTGCGCAAAATGAGTTTCGGCAGCGAAAGGTGTAAACCCCAAGTCAGCTGAAGGACTCGCCAACCAGTAGACTATTTTCCTGATATCATTTGAGCTTTCCCGGCGGAACCACTGACAAGGTCATGCTTCCCCTGCTCAGGGTCTGCTTTTGAGCTTTCCGCTAAGGTCTAAATCAAACGCTCTTGCTTTACCAAAAAGCGAGAATTAGAAAGAACTTAAATCTGAAAAATCTGTCATTTTCACATCCTACACTTCAGAGGCAAAAAAAAAAAAAAAAGAAAAAAGTAGAATTCACAGACATGGCATTTACCAAAGATCAGTGAGATAGATCTCTGCGATGGAGCAGAACGCTGTGGAGACGTCCTTTGTAGTGACTTCATTCTCCTCTGGCCAGCTCGCGGCCCCCGACTGCAAAGAAGAGAAAGACAAAGTGATTACTTTGCTGAGGAATTAGGACTGTTAGCGGAGCCATTATAAAAAACAATGTGTGATGTCTAAAGAAGTTTTTCTCAACTTTACTGAACTTCTTAACCCTCTTTTAAAAAGGGCAACTTTTATTATCAGGCTGTTTGAGCGCCATGTTATTTTTGATAAATTCTTTACTCAAAAGAACTTCACCATCTACCAAACATTCCATTTCCAGTCTCTAATAAAGCTGGTCATATATGGATCGAAATTAGGCTGGTACCTGCTGAACTGGGCAAATTTCGATCCATGTATGGCCACTGTGGAAGATGTTGATTTACAGCTCAGGGGGGCAACCTCAAAAGCAGTGCCATCTTAAGAGCATTAAAGGGCCCCGGGCAATGCAGTGCACTGGGGCCCTGCCTACACAATCGCCCACGAGAATAAAAATGCAAATTATCGATAAGGCGAAATGTATTGGTACAGCAGTGCCAGGCTAATGACAGCTCCCAAGTTCTGCGGCTGGGTCCGGTGAACACACACATGGACGGCAGTCAGACTCAACTGTCCTGTGTGTGCCTGTTCCCGTAGAGGTGGACAGGCATTCCTGCAGTTGTGGGTTCCCCCTCCACGGCCGAATGGCCTGACAGCAGCGCAGGGCTGACAGGCGCTTGCCACCTGCTAAGTTTGGTGGCGGAATGCACACGGGAATGGGAATAAATGCTTGGCTGGGGCTGGGTCGCTGGGCAAGTGGGGCACCCCGGGCAACTGCCCAGCATGCCCATTCGGTAAGATGGCCCTGGTCAAAAGGTATTCATACTCATGAGATAACCATCATCCAATCCAGCCATATCTGTGGAGGCCACCTAGTGGGCTCATCGAGTAAGAGGCAGTTAAGCTGGTCATACACCAGTAGTTTTTTTAACACATTTTCGTGGTAAATAAAATTCCCAGAACATGTGATACCTCAACGAATGTCATTTAAAAGTACTTCAAAATTTTGTTTGCTTTTAAAGTTTGATTTTGAAATGGACTTTCCCCAAA
Organism: Pelophylax lessonae; assembly: GCF_965119305.1. NCBI lineage: Eukaryota > Metazoa > Chordata > Amphibia > Anura > Ranidae > Pelophylax > Pelophylax lessonae. Next base: position 61,418,173 of record NC_138772.1, read on the forward strand.
CTTAAACCACATTCACTGTTAAAAAACGGTTCAAGAATCATCCTGTTTTCCTGTTTTGTTGAGCATCACTGTGCTCAAAAATGAACATTGATCTGATCCCACTACCGATTAGAAAATTAAACAAATGTTCTTAACCACTTAAGCCCCGAAAGATTTTACCCCCTTCCTGACCAGGGCCTATTTTGCGATTCGGCACTGCGTGACTTTAACGAACAATTGCACGGTCGTGCGACGATGTACCTAAACTATTTTGACGTCCTTTTTTTCCCACAAACAGAGCTTTCTTTTGGTGGTATTTGATCACCTGTGCGATTTTTTGATCATGTGCTATAAACAAAAAAAGAGCGTAAATTTTGCAAAAATAACAATATTTTTCACATTTTTTTTATATATGAAATTCCCAAAAAAAAAAAATGTAAAAATCTAAATTTTTTAAAAAAGGCCAATTTGTTTTCTGATACCTATGTTTGGTAAAAAAAAAATAGCAAAAAGCGTATTTTGATTGGTTTGCGCAAAAGTTATTGCGTTTACTAACTAAGGGAAAGATTTTTGTCATTTTTGTTGTTTTTTTTTTTTTACGAGTAATGGCGGCGATCTGCGATTTTTTTTGCGGGACTGCGACATTGCGGCGGACAGATCGGACCCTTGACTGACATTTTTGACATTTTTGGGGGGACCAGTGACATCACTACAGTAATCAGTGCTATACATATGCACTGTTACTGTAAAAATGACACTGGCAGTGAAGGGGTTAACTTTTTTTTGAGAGGGAGGGGTTAAGTGTGTCCCTAGGGGCGTGCTTCTAACTGTGATTGGATGTGGCTTGAGGTGTAAGAACAGAGATCAACGGTCCTACATAGCAGAACCGTATGATCTCCATTCTTACACAGGGGAGAATGACAGGTGGCTGTGTTTACATTAGCCGCCTGCCTTTCTCCCGCTGTAACGGACAATAGCGAGTGCCCGGCGGACATTGGGTCCGCTGGGCACACACGCGGGGGGGGTCCGTGAGCGAGCGGGAGCGCACCTCTGGCGGCGCTTGCTTGCTCCCTAGAGCCTCCCAGGCTAGCGACGTAGACCTACGTTGCTTTGCCTGTGAGGGGTTGACTGCCGACGTAAATCGTCATTAGCCAGTCATCAAGTGGTTAAAACAAAACTTATCAAATAAAATTTTACTAGTGTATTAGCCTTCTCACTGATTCACTAGCAACAAAAGTTTCTTCACCCTCACCCTAGTAACATGAAGGTCATCAAATCCAACCATTCACATTTATGGATGGTTGGCAATGGGTAAATTACTAAAAACATGACATCATAACTTACCCCTTGTGGCTGGCTCTGATAAGCGCTGATCATGATTTCCAATCCTTTATGGAAGTACTGTATGGCTTCCTCCTTGCTATGAATCTGTCCAAGACACATGTATTTGGCATGCCCTTTGTCCGGACTGAGCTCAACGGCTTTTAGAAAGACGTGACCAAGAGTTAAGGAAGCAAAATAAGTTGCATAGTTAGGCTGGATACACTCTATGAAATTTTCTTTAGATTTTTTTTCCTTTAGATTTACCAAAACCGTATAATATGAGGTCAAACCTAAACACTTTCAATTTGTATGCAATCAGGCCGGCCCTTGCACTACATAGTTGAAGGTAAATCTAAAGGAAATCAAACAACAAAAGTTGTATAGGGTGTATCCAGCTTTAACCTGGTTGAAAAAAAAAAAAAAAAAAAAAAAAAGTCCAATCAGTTCAGCCAATAAAAGGAAAAAAAAGAAAAAATCATACAACCCCATCCTATCCAATCCTATACCTACAGTTGATTCAGAGGAAGTAAAAAAAAAAAAAAAAAAAAACAGCAAAGCATGATCCAATTAGTTTCAGCAGGGGAAAAAATCCTTCCTGATCCCTTCAGAGGCAATCGGATATTCCTGGGATCAACTTTACCTATAAATGTTAGTATCTAATTATATTATGTACATTCAGGAAAGAATCCAGGCCTTTTTTAAAGCGGTTGTAAACCGCTGGACATTTTTTTTTTTTTCTTACCCTGCAACGTAATGTCATAATGTGCTAGTATGCATCACATACCAGCACCTTATGGTAAATTTACCCTAAAACGAAGAGCTTAGAACGAAAAGCTCCCATCTTCACCCGTCTTGCTTCTGGGTTCGCGGACTCCAGCTTTGTGACTGGCCGGAGCAGCAATAACGCACACGGGAGCTGCCGTTTATGGCACAGGCCTCTGAAGGAATGGCACGGGTGGCCGTTTCTTCAGGGTGTAGGCACCAGTGATGTCACGGGCTGCATGTACAATAAATATCTTCTAAACGGTGCCTGCTTAGAAGATATTTACACTTATAGGTAAGCCTTATTATAGGCTTAGCTATAGGTAAAAGTTAGTGATGGACGTTTACTTCCACTTTAAAGCAATCTACTGAGCTGGCCAGAACCAGCTCTTGAGGGAGTCTATTCCACATTTTCACAGCTCTTAATGTGAAGAAACCTTTCAATATTTGGAGATAAAATCGGTTTTCCTCCAGACGTAAAGAGTGCCCCCTTGTCCTCTGTGATGACCCTAAAGTGAATAACACCACCAAGTTCACTATATAGACCCCTTATGTATTTATACATGTTGATCATATCCCCCATTAATCTCCTCTTCTCAATAGAGAATAAATTCAGTTCCTCTAATCTTTCCTCATAGCTGAACTCCTCCATGCCTCTTATCAGTTTGGTTGCCCTTCTCTGCACTTTCTCCAGTTCCTGGATGTCCTTTTTGAGAACTGGTGCCCAAAACTGAACTGCATATTCCAGAAGAGGTCTGACTAATGATTTGTACAGGGGCAAAATGATATCTCTTTCTCTGGAGTCCATACCTCTGTTAATAAAAGAAAGGACGTTGCTTGCTTTGGAAACTGCAGCTTGGCATTGCATGCTATTATTAAGCTTATGGACTACCAAAACCCCCAGATGCTTCTCCACCATTGATTCCCACAGTTGTACTCCCCCTAGTATGTGTGATGCATGCAAATTCTTAGCCCCCAAGTGCAGTTGGTCAAAATACAGTTATCTCAAAAGAACCTATTGTTTAAAGTTCAGTGGCCAGCATTCATTCATAAAAGAAAAGCAGCTTTGGCTGCAATATTCACCCTACATCTGGTGCTGTACCAAACAACTCACCAATCTAGTTATTCCCTTTAAAAAGTCATGGTCATGTGACGAAACATGTTAGGAGCAGGGCCATATGTGACAGACCTAGCCGGGACAGGGGCTTTTGGAGAGGACTGGGACCAAGCCTTTTACCCACTGTCTATGGGCCCTGGCATTTAAGGGAACACTATTCTTTGGAAGGTGTATGCCTGGGGGATCCGTCAAATGGTCTTGTTTCTGATTCAAGTTCATATCTCCCCAAGACACACAGACTATGGGACTCTAGGCCCAGAGTCTCTGTTTAGAGCTTAGCTACCCCATTAAAATAGTGACTGCTTCGTACTGTGAGACTAGCAGATGTTGATGTCATATGAGGCTGCAGGACCCCTGACCCTCTGTCTGGACAGTGCTGATTGGCCCTGTGCTGATCACATGCACCCTCCCAAGAAAAAAAAAAAAAAAAAAACTCTCTAACAATACACACCAAACTGAGCATGTACAGAGTGACTCTAAAGGCTCTGTACTATCAGGAGATGGATTGGGGACTGTGGAAGAAGGGGAGGATCAGAGAAGGCAGGATCAAACAGCCTTTTTACACAATGCAGAGGAATAACCCCTGAGGCTCCACATTGAGTATAACATGCATGCTTTACTGCATATACAGACCGATTTTACTGTTGTGGGTTTAGTAACAATTTAGAATGCACATTTATTGATTGGTTTGTTAATGAAGGAGTTTGCATTTTACTTAATAACGTGTATAAATCACCAGTCCAGTGCAGCTCCTCTTCTGGGTTGAAAGACCCCATTCAACCTATTTGCTGTAAGCTCAGGGCATCATGAGGCCAGCCCATACCCTTATCTCACAGGAGAACGGTATGTCGCTCTCCTATGTATTTCGGATTTGCCCACCGCCAGAGGATGAAGAGGGTGAAAAGAGCCTGTGATGTCACGACCAGAACAAAGTCATCCAGAATATAGGTATATTGATAGTGCTTTTGTCTTTTTTTAAAAAAGGGCAAGGGGTGCACCAAAGAGGGGACAGGGCACTTGCTGGAGGAAAAAGTGGATCCAGAGCTTGAAGTTGGGATTTAAAGCGGGTCTTTACTGTTTCTGAGCACCACAAACAAAAAACGATATTTAATTCCTAGTCTCCATGCTTTATTTTGCTGATAAATCGCATTGAAAAACACCCCCCACACTAGCATTTCTGATGGCTGTGGCCATCTTGAGTAAGGGCAAATTATTCATGTAGCATTTACTTCCTGGAATCCATCTGCCCTTAGCTTGCATGCATGCAGATTAGTGTGCTTAGCTGAGAAAACCTCTCCTCCCCTCCTGAAGACTCTCGGAATGTATGACATCATTTGCCTAGACAAGAAACCCGGAAGTAACTAAAGAATTAAAAAAAAAAAAAAGTTTAAAACAAGTAAATATGATATACTTTACTATTTACTAATGCTAGCAGCATGAGGATTAAGAATAATCAATGTTGATTGGGAGAGTGAAGTTCCACTTTAAATTCACAGTCCACATCAAATCACCAGGTCATCACTAATAAATTAAATGAGTAAACAGTACCTCTTTATACATAAAAAGAACATTCCTGAGATCCAAGCCTAAGCAAAGATTTCTGGACTGATTACCCCGAGCATCCTTAGGACTGCAGTCCAGAATATAGAAAGGATATCTGTTTGGCTTTGCCAGCATCGCCCAGCTCCATACAGATGTTCCCCATCATATCCAGTATCTCCAGGTTGTCCGGCTCCATGTCCAGGGCTCGCTGACAAAACAGCTGGGCCATCTCATAGTTAAAATTGTCCAAATATTCTTCAGTCTTTAAAAAAAAAAAAAAAAAAACATTATATAAATTCAAAGATGAACTGAATGTTTGTTTTGTAGCAGTTAAAGGGACCATCACTAATTTTATAAGGAAAAACAAGCACTCCCTGCTAAGAAAATGATGAAAGTAGCATTCAATTTTCAGGGTTTTTTAGTTTATTGGGACAATCAAATGAATTGAACATACCCCAGTAATTATTCCTAACTAACGCTAAACCTGCTCTGTGTCACATTCCAAAACCAATCTATCTAACCCTGTAAAGCAAAAATCCCTGTACTTGCCTATTCTGCAGCCAATCCGATCCGGTCCCAAGCTGGGCTGTCAGCGGCGGCTTCAGCGTGCAGGTGGGTGCAGGAGAGGCACTCGACAACGGAAGCCCCATAGTAAGTCTATGAGTGATGTCACTTCCCATTCATTTCACAGCTGTTGTCAGTCCGCACATCCCACGGCTTCTGCCGCTGGAGACCGGACCGGATCAGGTGCAGAATAGGCAAGTACAGTCATTTTTGTTTTATAGGGTTAGATAGAATAGGTTTAGAATGTGGCACAGAGCAGGTTTAGCATTAGTTAGGTTTTGCCTGGACTTATCTTAAAAACATTCTTACCCCAACACTTGCAGTTTGAATGCTGCTGGCTCCTGCTCTCTCATTGCTGCTTGTTGTCTTCACAGGAAAGAGTTAACCGTAGACACTGCAGTCTGGAGCCAGTATGTTAGTTTGGAAAAGGAAGAGCGGGGGGGGGGGGGGAAGGAGCAGGGGAGTGCCTTGCCACCCTAGGCAAGGGCCCCTTCTACCTATGATCACCAATGAAAGGAGGCCCCTTCTAACTAGCCAATAAAAAGGGTGCCCCTTCTACCTCTGATCGCCAATCAAAGGGTGTCCCTTCTACCTCTGATCGCCAATCAAAGGGTGTCCCTTCTACCTCTGATCGCCAATCAAAGGGTGTCCCTTCTACCTCTGATCACCAATCAAAGGGTGTCCCTTCTACCTCTGATCACCAATCAAAGGCTGTCCCTTCTACCTCTGATCGCCAATCAAAGGCTGTCCCTTCTACCTCTGATCACCAATCAAAGGCTGTCCCTTCTACCTCTATATATATTTATTAAAATAAACATTATTTTGGCAAAGAATGAGATTTTTTTTTCAACTTCAACTACTAACATAATTTAGAATAGCCCATTAAAGTGTATCTAAACCCAAGAAGAAGTAATGATGAAGCACATCAGTCTTTACATGTGCTGGGGCTGAATTAGAGTACATTTTATTGAAGTACATAAAAAATATTTATTGACTTTAATCCAGTGTCCTTTTCAATTCCTGCACACTGAGCCAAAATAATAAATATAATCAGCATTCTCAGCTATCTTCCCTGAGCTCCAAAACAACACCTTTAATGCAATAAAGATGAACAGAGGAGGATGGGGATTGTAGTCCAAAGTAGAAGCATAGCCTAGGCTGAGAACACTCCTCCATAGATTGGTAATCTGGTACTGCTCATTGTACTCTAACAGGCAGAGTAGGCACCGGCCCATAATCGCCGCGTCATTTAAGGCCCAGGGACAATGGATCAAAATTATATTGATTTGATTTTGACAGAAAATTACAATGACACTTAAATGGTTTACAAAATGAATCAACTCAAAGAAATGTAAAACCTTACATTAACCAATTCCCACCCACGTCAATTCTGACATTTCTCTCCTACATGTAAAAATCAGTATTTTCTTTTTTCTAGAAAATTACTAAGAATGCCCAAACATTAAACATTGCTCCAAAAAATTAAAGGGACACTTTTTAATCAGACTATAGTATCAAGTCAATTTAAGCTCCTGGGATATTTATCTGGTCAGTTAAGTAGCAGAGGGGGTTGTTTATCAGTTTCAGCTGCTTTGGTGTTAAAGAAATTAACAGGTGCACTAGATGGGCAACAATGAGACAACCTCCAAAACAGGAACAGTTTTACAGAGAGAGGCCAATGGCATTTTTTTCCCTACTCCTCTTTTCTGACTGTTTTTCACTAGTTTTGCATTTGGCTAGGGTCTGTATCGCTATTGGTAGCATGAGGCGATACCTGGACCCTATAGAGGTTGCACAGGCAGTCCAACTCCTCCAGGATGGCACATCAATGCGTGCCATTGGCAGAAGAGCATGGAGGAAATTCCTGGAGACAGGCAGTTACTTTAGGAGAGCTGGACAGGGCCGTAGAAGGTCCTTAAAGCGGAGTTCCACCCTGAAAAAAATGTTTTAGATAAAAATACCCCCGGTCAGGGCTAGTGCATTTAAGCAACGATAGCCTCTGAACTGTCCCCGGTTTCACTTACCTTTTAGAAGAAATACTTACCTTGAAAATGTCTTGTCCAGCGCTGCCATCTCCGGTGTGGGCAGCTGAAGCCGGACGTCGGAATCCCAGAATGCCCTGAAGCTGTTCAGCAGGGAATAACGCGCCTGCATCGGAACTGACGAGCGGGGCCGGTGCATTGACTCCTGGAAGCGATGACGTTCATCTCCCAGGAGTCAATGCAAGCAGGAAGTGACGTCAGCGGCTGTGTCCGCAGAGGGAGGAAGAGGAAGGAAGGCAAGTATATTTTCTTTAAAAACAAGCTAAGTGAATGAAAAAAAAAAAATTATAATTATCCAATGGTTTTTCCAGGTAAAAAAAAAGCAAGCGGATGGTGAAAAGTACATTTTGAGGGTGGAACTCTGCTTTAACCCATCAGCAGGACCAGTATCTGCTCCTTTGTGCAAGGAGGAACAGGATGAGCACTGCCAGAGCCCTACAAAATGACCTCCAGCAGGCCACTGGTGTGAATGTCTCTGACCAAACAATCAGAAACAGACTTCATGCAGGTGGCCTGAGGGCCCAACGTCTTCTAGGGGGCCCTCTGACCACTGCCTGGCATCATGGAGCTCTATTGCCTTTGTCATTGAACACCAGAATTGGCAGGTCCGCCACTGGCGCCCTGTGCCTTTCACAGATGATAGCAGGTTCACCCCGAGCACATGTGCTAGACATGAAAGGGTCTGGAGAAGTCGTGGAGAATGTTATGCTGCCTGTAACATTGTTCAGTATGACCGGTTTGGTGGTGGGTCAGTGATGGTCTGGAGAGGCATATCCATGGAGGGACACACAGACCTCTACAGGCTAGACAATGGCACCCTGATCTGCTATTAGGTATCAGGATGAACTCCTTGGACCCATTGTCAGACCCTACGCTGGTGCAGTGGGTCTTGGATTCCTCCTGGTGCACGACAATGCCCGGCCTCATGTGGCGAAAGTATGCAGCCAGTTCCTCGAGGGAATGGGTGAGGAAATTGATGCCATTAAATAGCCCCCCCCCCCCCCCCCCGCTCGATTGACCTAAATTCAATAGAACACCTCTGGGACATTAGGTTTCGGTCCACCCAACACCACCAGATTGCACCTCAGTCTTTTAAGGAGCTCAGTGATGCCCTGGTCCAGATCTGGGAAATACCCCAGGACACCATCCATTATCTCATTAGGAGCATGCCCCGACATTGTCAGGCATGCATACAAGCACGTGGGAGCCATACAAACTACTGAGTAGCATTTTGAGTTTCTGCAATTACATTTCAGCAAAATGGACGAGCCTGCTGCATCATTCTTTCAGTTTGAATTTTGTGGTGTCTTTGAATTCAGCCCTCTGTAGGTTGATAATTTCCATATCAAATCAAACGATGTGGCATCCTTTTCGTTCCAAACATATTACCCAGTCCATATCAGTATAGATATCCAGAATAAAATGTTTCTCTATTGAGATCTGATGTGTTTTCAAAGTGTTCCTTTAATTTTTTTGAGCATTGTATATTTTATAGCAAGAGAATGAAATGGTGGGTGTTCCAAATTTTTATGTCACGCGGTATTTGTGCAGCGGTTTATAAAACGCTATTTTTGGGGAAAAAATACACTTTAACGATAATTGAATAATACCAAAGTTAAAGCGGAGTTCCGGGCACAGATGTCATTTTTTAATAAACATACCCCCGGGACAGTCAGGGCTAGCACATTCCACAATGGCTAGCCTCTGATCTGTCCCAGTTCGCACTTACCTTTAAGGCTCCATGTACACGGGACGTTGTTAAAAGTCCCTTTGAATGCTGGAATTTTTAGGACGTTTGAAACGTCCGTTCAGTCGCGTTTGTACCCGCGTTTAGCGGGCGTTTAGCAGCGTTTGCGGGCGTTTGCGTTTAGAACCGTTCCTAGAGGTCATAAAAATTATTCCCCTTTAAAATGGAAAAACGCGAACGCTAAACGCGGGTCATCGCGTTCAGACGCGTTCGGACGCGTTCAGACGCGTTCGGACGCGTTCGGACGCGTTCGGACGCGTTCGGACGCGTTTGTGCGTTTGAAACGCCGGGAAACACACGTTCGAACGCAAATAATTGCGTTCTAAAAACAGTCCCTGAACGCAACTGCCTGCAAATGACTGTAAACGACCTGGTGTACATGGACAGATAAGATAAAATGTAGATGGGTTCAGGGGCTTCTGAAAAAAACGCCCAACTGCTCCTAAACGGCCATTTCCAGCGTCCCGTGTACATGGAGCCTTAGAAGAAATACTTACTTATAAAATTTCTTCCACAGCGTTTCCATCTCTCTTGTGGGCAGCTGAAGCCGGCGCGGTCCTCTTTTGTGTCTTCTTCCGCGTCTTCTTCTCCCAGAATGCGCCTTCACCGGCCCCTCTCGTCACTTCCGGTGCGGCGTCACCCGGAAGTGCCGAGCGGGGCCGGTGCCGTCGCAATGATTCCTGGGAGCGATGACGTTCAGCTCCCAGGAATCATCGCGAGACAGGAAGTGACGGGTGAGCCGCGGCGCTGAGGGAGGAAGTACTCTGAGGTGAGTATTTACGATCTTCAATTACAAGGTAAGTAAACAACAAAAAAAAAAAAATAACTATCCAATTCCTTTTCAGGTAATGTCTAACTAGCGGAGGGGCACAAAAAAAAAAATATTGTTTTTGTGCCCGGAACTCCGCTTTAAAACCTTTTTTTCTTTTATTACTGTCTCTAACTTTTTTTTTTTTATCAAGTTTATTGCTTTCACAAAGGATGAACAACATCCCTTGGGAAAGCATGGACCATGACAGGGAGCATCCTTTTCAGTTACAGAGCGCTGGAGGGCAGACACTAACAGTATTTACTGAGAGCTTAACAGCTTCCTTCTGCCTACATTCGCTATACGTTTGTATTGGAGTGTCCGAGGTTACAGCACCAGTTTGGAGACCCGCCATACACCATATGAACCCGTTTGACCCATGTACTGTACGGTATCTTGGGCCCAATCTTTCTGCTGAGCGCATACATCATTCCTTGTTGGTGTCGGGATCTGGCGTGCACTGTGATCATACACATCACCCTAGATTATCTATTTCACCATTTGCACTTGGGACTTATTGTTGTATTCACCTTCTATTTATTTATCTACTTATGAATATTTTCATTATATAATTTTTTGTAGTGCTACACTTTTTATACACCGGGATGATGCCTGCACGTTCAGGCATCAGGGCTGGGACAAGGGATGGGCAGGAAAAACATCTGCCCGGGGCGCACAGAAGCAAAGGGGCAACAAATAGATGCAGGGTGATACACCCATTCTACAGCATGTGTTAACAGTGGGTGAGTGGAGCGCAATTTAAGATCCTTGCCCTGGGTGCTGGATGACCCTGGTCTTCAGACTGGCAGGCATCATTCCAGTGTAACCACCACAACTCGAAGACATAATATGGGCAGGAAGCGGTTTAAGACACTATAGAGAAAATACTGTATTTATGTAATGTACCCAATACAATTTAAAGTACATAAACCAGAGACATCAGATTCATATTACAGTTTGTCTCCTAAAAGCTCATCTTCTTTCAGCTGTCAGTTTGTATAAAATGTTGCTGCAGCGTACATAGTGATGTCATCACCATCTAGTGTCCAATGTGTGCCCTACGTACTTTAATGTTATCCCACTAGAGGGCGCACAGGGGAAACCTCCTGATACCAGCAAGGAGGGCCCCAAGCAGGGGCGTAACTACAGGGGCTGCAGGGGTTGCAATTGCAACCGGGCCCCATGCTCCAGGGAGCCTCTGCGGCACCCCTACACACCTGGATAGGAGGAGTGGTGGGGGCAGCATGTAGAGAAATCACTGTCCTCCTTTTTCCTCCTGTAGCTGCAAGAGGAAAATGGAGGAGATTGGTTCCTCTGTATGCTGCCCCCGCCACTCCTCCTATCCAGTTCACTTGTGTTCTGCTGTCTCTGGGCCCCTGTGTGCTCCCCCAGTACCCCCCCCCCCACCCCACCGTGCTCCCTCCCCTCTCCTGCCGGCTGCTGCAGGGGATGTGTAATAGAGAACCAGTAAGGGGAAAGTAAATATGTAATTTACCAGCTCCATCCTTTTCTAAATGGACAGAGTCATAGTCAGTGACATTGTAAAAAAAAAATAAAATAAAATGATAACAAATAATACAATTAAAATACCAAAAAATAAAAACTACTGACACCAGTGGGTGGACTTCTAGGATCGTAAAGGTCACACTTGAAGTCGGGCCCTTCATGGTTTCTTGCACTGGGGCCCTGAAGGTTCTAGTTACGCCTCTGGCCCCAAGGTTTTGACTGCCTAGAGGCCTCCAGAGAATTTAATCTGCCACTGACATCGAGGAGGAGTAACCAGGCAAAAATAACTCCGAAACAGGGAAACGCATGCAGCCATCACATCTAAGGACTGGTAAGTATCAATATATTATATATTTGTTTTGGGGTTTGAAAAAAAAAAAACGCACTAGTTATTTGCTTGCTGATTGCATTTCTCACCAATTAATTGCAAGGGAAAAGGAAATCTGTGATAAGTGCAAGGATCTATTTTAGGCTTCAGTAGACAGTCTGGACATAAGAGCATCAAAACAGTGCAATCAACAGCTAACACTACAGTATATACACATTGACCCTATATAGTGCCACCTAGTGTTCACACAGTATGCTGAGTAATGTATTTATTTCCAGATCACCTTCTCCAGGAGCTGATGTACTGAGTATTTCTGAGCGCTTTTCTTTTTTGCTTTGTTTTGCATCCTGACTTTCATGCGATCTTGTGCTGACAAGCCAGCTACATCATGTCCTAAAGAGAACAACATAGGAGACAGTTATATGTTAACTAGAAGAAAATTCTAATTTAAAAGCAGAATGTTATTTTAAAATGAGTTGTTGAAACCGCTAATTTAACAAATGACCATATTTGCCTTTTTACTGGAATTGCAGCCAATTGACAGCTGTAGGCCCCCATAGATGGCCCAATTTTCAGCACCAGGAAAACAGGGGAGCAAGCTCATCGCAGCTAAGGGGATTGCTAAACTGGGTAAATCTTCCATAATGTGCTAATATGCTGTGCATACTTCCACATTGGGAGGGATGTACTAAAACCAGAGAACTCAGAATCTGGTGCAGCAGTGCATGGTAGCCAATCAGCTTCTAACAGCAGCTTGTTCAATTAAGCTTTGTCAATAAAATCTGGAAGCTGATTGGTTTCTACGCAGTGCTGCACCACATTTTGCATGCTCCAGGCTCCAATTTTACAACATAATCCTTATTATGGCTCCAGGGGGCCCAAAATTGCTCATTTAGTCTAGCAGTCCACTTTAAACCCATCTCCAGGTCTCCATGGAAGTAAATTATGCAACTTTTATACATTTGAAGGGGTTTTCAGGCCAGCTATATGAAGTACAGAGTGCACTTCTGATGGTGGGAGACATCCTCTGCAATACTAAATGTGGGTTTAGGGGGTATTGGGGAGTGCAGGGGACTCAAGATTCACTGCACTTACAGGATGTCCTCAGTCTTTTAGATTGAGTGACGATGGGTGTCATTCGACCTGGAAGACTGAGGACATCTGGTGGCAAAAACATATATTACCACAGGTAGTTAATAGCAGTAGCCTGAGCTACCGTGGTGGGGGCAGACAACATTTGCTGTAATGTGCAAATATCCACCCCCATACTAGCACATTATGACACATTAGCTCTGGGCGTGCTCTCCTCCAGCGATGTGAGGTCTGAGCAACTGCCATCCACTCCATTCTTGGCCAGTGCCATGTCTTTCTCCTCTTCTTCTGGGTCCTCCATCCAATTGGCAGGCACTGATGGGGGTTACATTATTTGAGGATTCAAATAATGTAAGATGCCGGGATTGTACACTGTACAGTGCATGCACAGTGTTCTGTGTATAGATTAAAAAATGCAAGCAAAAAAAAAAATGCGTAAAAGATTTCTGCAGAATAGACTTTACTTTAACCTAAACTGCAGCAGAGAAAAGTCAAGTCACCAAGCTGGCTGTGCAAATCTTAGGACTGGATAGATAGCAATAGATATCCTTTGGCAGCAAAAAAGCCCCCATACATGTATTTTACTGTTTTCCTAGAGTTCCCCTTTAAAGTAAAAAAAAGAGAAATTTAAAATAAATATCAATGAGCTCATGTACATAAAATAAACAAATGAAGTTATTCATTATTGAGGACAATGGGAAATACACTGTATTATATTATCATAATATACAGTATCCCACAAAAGTGAGTACACCCCTCACATTTTTGTAAATATTTTATTATATCTTTTCATGTGACAACACTGAAGAAATGACACTTCGCTACAATGTAAAGTAGTGAGTGTACAGCTTGTATAACAGTGTAAATTTGCTGTCCCCTCAAAATAACTCAACACACAGCCATTAATGTCTAAACCACTGGCAACAAAAGTGAGTACACCCCTAAGTGAAAATGTCCAAATTGGGCCTAATTAACCATTTTCCCTCCCCGGTGTCATGTGACTCATTAGTGTTACAAGGTCTCAGGTGTGAATGGGGAGAAGGTGTGTTCAATTTGGTATTCTCGCTCTCTCATACTGGTCACTGGAAGTTCACCATGGCACCTCATGGCAAAGAACTGTCTGAGGATCAGAAAAAAAGAATTGTTGCTCTACATAAAGATGGCCTAGGCTATAAGAAGATTGCCAAGACCCTGAAACTGAGCTGCAGTACTGTGGCCAAGACCATACAGCAGTTTAACAGGACAGGTTCCACTCAGAACAGGCCTCGCCATGGTCAACAAAAGAAGTTGAGTGCACGTGCTCAGCGACACATCCAGTGGTTGTCTTTGGGAAATAGACATATGAGTGCTGCCAGAATTGTTGCAGAGGTTGAAGTGGGGGAGAAGCAGACTAAGGACATGGATTACTGGAACCATGTCCTGTGGTCTAATGAGACCAAGATAAACTTATTTGGTTCAGATGGTGTCAAGTGTGTGTGGCGGCAACCAGGTGAGGAGTACAAAGACAAGTGTGTCTTACCTACAGTCAAGCATGGTGGTCCCATGTCTGGGGCTGCATGAGTGCTGCGGGCACTGGAGAGCTACAGTTCATTGAGGGAACCATGAATGCCAACATGTACTGTGACATACTGAAGCAGAGTATGATCCCCTCCCTATGGAGACAGGGCTGCAGGGCAGTATTCCAACATAACGACCGCAAACTCACCTCCAAGATGACCACTGCCTTGCTAAAGAAGCTGAGGGTAAAGGTGATGGACTGGCCAAGCATGTCTCCGGACCTAAACCCTATTGAGCATCTGTGGGGCATCCTCAAATGGAAGGTGGAGGAGTGCAAGGTCTCTAACATCCACCAGCTCCGTGATGTCGTTATGGAGGAGTGGAAGAGGACTCCAGTGGCAGCCTGTGAATCTCTGGTGAACTCCATGCCCAAGAGGGTTTTTTGACACTTTTACCTACAGGTAAGCCTATAATAAGGCTTACCTGTAGGTACAATTAATATCTCCTAAACCGGCACGGTTTAGAAGATATTTGCAGTGCATGCAGCCGCTCACGCGAGCGGCGCATGCGCTCTGAAGGTCCGGGGGGACCTTCAGTTTTACTTGCCGGGAGCTTGCCGGAAAATCACTCCCGCGCGCATGCTCGGGAGTGACGTCGGCGCGGCTCCGGCCAATCACAGCGCAGGAGCCGCCGAACCCAGAAGAGATGGCGAGGGATAATGGCAGCGCCCACAGCGATGTCCGGGGGTCCGTGTCGGGGCTTCGTTCTAAGGTAAGTAATACATAATGAGCTAGTATGCGATGCATACTAGCTCATTATGCCTTTGTCTTGCAGGTTTTTTTTTTTTTTTTTTCAATTTTTGGGTTTACAACCGCTTTAAGGCAGAGCTGGAAAATAATGGTGGCCACACAAAATATTTACACTTTGGGCCCAATATGGACATATTCACTTAGGGATGTACTTACTTTTGTTGCCAGCAGTTTAGACATTAATGGCTGTGTGTTGAATTATTTGGAGAGGACAGCATATTTACACGGTTATACAAGCTGTACACTCATTACTTTATATTGTACAAAAGTGTCATTACTTCAGTACTGTCACATGAAAAGATATAATAAAACATTTACAAAAATGTGAGGGGTGTACTCAGTTTTGGGAGATACTATATATAAAACTGTATAATACATATAAATATAATATAAAATATTGGTAAATAGTCAAATAATATTCTTTAAAAAAAAAAAAAAAAAAAAAAAACATACATATAGTAAAAACACACACACATTCTTCTTATACAGTAAATGTCACTGCAGTCAGGACCCATCACAGTGTCTGCATGCTGTTCACTTTCTCACACACTGATAAACACCATCTAGCTCAGGTCTGGAACACCAGTACGGGGTCAGGTCTCCGGAACACCAGTGCGGCGTCAGGTCTCCGGAACACCAGTGCGGCGTCAGGTCTCCGGAACACCAGTGCGGCGTCAGGTCTCCGGAACACCAGTGCGGCGTCAGGTCTCCGGAACACCAGTGCGGCGTCAGGTCTCCGGAACACCAGTGCGGCGTCAGGTCTCCGGAACACCAGTGCGGCGTCAGGTCTCCGGAACACCAGTGCGGCGTCAGGTCTCCGGAACACCAGTGCGGCGTCAGAACTCTGCACACCAGTGCGGCGTCAAAACTCTGCACACCAGTGCGGCGTCAGAACTCTGCACACCAGTGCGGCGTCAGAACTCTGCACACCAGTGCGGCGTCAGAACTCTGTAAACCAGTACGGCGTCAGAACTCTGTAAACCAGTGCGGCATCAGAACTCTGTAAACCAGTGCGGCATCAGAACTCTGTAAACCAGTACGGCATCAGAACTAGGGCTGGGCGATAAAACGATACCGATATGTATCGCGATAGTCACGTGATCGATAGCAATAAAAAAATTGAACGATAAAACGTTCGATATTAGAACTTGAAAGTACCGTATATACTCGAGTATAAGCCGAGTTTTTCAGCACATTTTTTTGTGCTGAAAACGTACCCCTCGGCTTATACTCGAGTCAAGGAAAAAAAAGTCCGCTCCGACGGGTTTAAGCTTTAAAAATGGCGCCGCCCGTCGCATACATGTCACCGCGCACGCGCCGCCGCCGCTCGGGAGAGGCCCGGGAATAGCCGAAATTATACGAGCGGTGGCGGCGCGTGCGCAATGACGTGTCGGCGCCGGGCGGCGCCATTTTTAAAATGAAGGCGCCTCTGGAACAGGTAAGTGAAACAGCTTCACTACCTGCCATTATGCAGGGCTGCGGGCACACTACAAGGGATGCAGTGCTGCGGGCATGGTCTACCTGTACCATGCCCACAGCACTGCATCTCCTGTAGTATGCACACAACCCCGGATCCTCTTATACCATGCCAGTACCCTGCATTCTCCTGCACCATGCCAGTACCCTGCATTCTCCTGCACCAGGCAAGTGCCCTGCATTCTCCTGCACCATGCCAGTGCCCTGCATTCTCCTGCACCAGGCCAGTGCCCTGCATTCTCCTGCACCAGGCCAGTGCCCTGCATTCTCCTGCACCAGGCCAGTGCCCTGCATTCTCCTGCACCAGGCCAGTGCCCTGCATTCTCCTGCACCATGCCAGTACCCTGCATTCTCCTGCACCATGCCAGTACCCTGCATTCTCCTGCACCATGCCAGTACCCTGCATTCTCCTGCACCATGCCAGTACCCTGCATTCTCCTGCACCATGCCAGTACCCTGCATTCTCCTGCACAATGCCAGTACCCTGCATTCTCCTGCCCCATGCCAGTACCCTGCATTCTTCTGCATCATGCCAGTACCCTGCATTCTCCTGCACCATGCGAGTCACCCTGCATTCTCCTGTACCATGCCCGCCGCCCTGCATTCTCACCCTAGGGTCCTTATTTTAAATGGGTAATAAAAAATATCAATAATTATCGATATCGACCGATATGAAACACTGATATCGTGATACAGTTTTCAGCCATATCGCCCAGCCCTAATCAGAACTCTGTAAACCAGTACGGCGTCAGAACTCTGGAAACCAGTACGGCGTCAGAACTCTGGAAACCAGTACGGCGTCAGAACTCTGGAAACCAGTACGGCGTCAGAACTCTGGAAACCAGTACGGCGTCAGAACTCCGGAAACCAGTACGGCGTCAGAACTCCGGAAACCAGTACGGCGTCAGAACTCTGGAAACCAGTACGGGATCAGAACTCTGGAAACCAGTACGGGATCAGAACTCTGGAAACCAGTACGGGATCAGAACTCTGTAAACCAGTACGGGATCAGAACTCTGTAAACCAGTACGGGATCAGAACTCTGTAAACCAGTACGGGATCAGAACTCTGTAAACCAGTACGGGATCAGAACTCTGTAAACCAGTACGGGATCAGAACTCTGTAAACCAGTACGGGATCAGAACTCTGTAAACCAGTACGGGATCAGAACTCTGTAAACCAGTACGGGATCAGAACTCTGTAAACCAGTACGGGATCAGAACTCTGTAAACCAGTACGGGATCAGAACTCTGTAAACCAGTACGGGATCAGAACTCTGTAAACCAGTACGGGATCAGAACTCTGTAAACCAGCACGGGATCAGAACTCTGTAAACCAGTACGGGATCAGAACTCTGTAAACCAGTACGGGATCAGAACTCTGTAAACCAGTACGGGATCAGAACTCTGTAAACCAGCACGGGATCAGAACTCTGTAAACCAGTACGGGATCAGAACTCTGTACACCAGTACGGGATCAGAACTCTGTACACCAGTACAGGATCAGAACTCTGTACACCAGTATGGGGTCAGGTCTAGATTCACATGGGGTCAAATTTCAGTAAACCAGTAGGTGGTCAGAACTTATTACACCAGTATGGGATCACATCTCAGCATACCAGTATAGGATCATATGTCAGCACACCAGCATGGGCTCTGATCTTAATGGAAAGTATGGGATGAGATGTGATGGATCTGCTCACCTCCTCTCCTCTGCCTCCTCTTGTTGCTCTTCTTGCTCTTATTTTGTCCTCCCATAGCTGACAGCCTGCTCTCTCCTCTCTGCACTCAGATCACTTCCTGCATCACCATGTGCAGTACAGAGCAATGTGTGGATCTCAGCTGGGACGGCGGCCGCCTGAGGACAAACCTCCTCCAGATGCGATCCTGACACATATCTGATCTGGTTACATTGTATCCTACATGAGAGCAATCTCATAGCGGGTATACAGAAACTTTCTATAACACTGATCACTGCAATCAGCAAAGAAGAGTCAGAATGATGGAAATAGAAATTACAGATCATATGAAAGTGGAAGTGATCTCTCATAGTTAGGAATGTCTGTTCTCCCTATGAAAAATACTGAGGAAGACCCGGATGGAGCAGACAGAGGAACTAGAAAGAGGAGACTGAATGTTGGGTATGTTTATTTATTTGTCTGCTTACTACACTTCACTATGTATTATGATTATTAACCATATATTATTATTATTATTATTATTATTATTATTATTGGTATTACTACTGTTATAACTATTATTATCCATATATTATTAGTACTATTATTATTATTTACCAAATATTATTTGTAATATTATTATTATTACAATTATTATTTCATATTATTATTGTTGTTATTAGTATTACTATTTGCCATGTATTCCTATAATTATCATCATCATTATTAGTTGCCATATATTATTATTAGTATAATTACTACTAATATAATTATTGCAAATTGTAATTATCCATATATTATTGTAACTATTATTTAGCACAAGGGTCTAAAAGATGAAACAGAAATAAGTCGAAGCATATTTCCCCCTCATGGGGCTCTTTCCCCTTTTTCTATATACATTTCGACAATTCATTCTATATAATTAAATTTTCTAACTTATATACCATTATATATCGTAACCAAGGTCTCCCATACTCGCCGGTGAGAGTGTTGATGGTTCTGCTCCCCCTTCTGGGCCTCCATGTTTTACTGTGACCATAGGTAAGGTTTATGTCTCTCCCCATACACATTGTAAAGATTTCCCACTCTATGGTGATCAGTGTTGGGGTAGTTACTCAAAAAATGTAATTAGTTACTTCTGTAAATTGTAATGAGATTACTTTACTAGTTACTGCATTTGAAAAGTAACTTCACTACTTATTACTTTACTTTCCTCTTTCTTAATTGAGCGTGTAGAAGAAGATACATGACACTCTTTCTGCATAGAGTTTATTGGATAAACACAGGCTTTGGGAAAAATGAGAACAAAACCTGAAAAAACTGAATAAAACATAAAGTGCAACAAAAAGTCATAAACTTCATCCCGCTCTATTCTTCGAAAATAATGATTGTATCGCACGGCTTGGGTAACACAGGAAAGCGCGTTCCTATAGTCTAGTAAAGTAGTGTAGTTACCAATATTAGTATTGTAACTAGTTACTTTACTTAGTTAACAAAAAAAGTAATTTAGTTACTGTAATCAGTTACTTTGTAACTAGTTACCCCCAACACTGATGGTGATATATGCTTTGACTTATTTTTGTTTCATCTTTTAAACCCTTGAATAAAAATGTATGTATTATACTCTCCTAAAGAAGCTGCTCAGTCCGCGAAACATGTAGAGAAACTGCGGAGATACCACAATCGTTCTCCACATCCCCAATCTTTAGTCGACACTGGCTATGTCAATTGTATGTAATTTTCGTCACAATTGTTGTAATGTATTAAGTATTTGTGAATTTTTTTTATATATTCAATAAAGTAATTTTTAAATAAAAACATTTTCTTTCATGTAAACTGTTAAGGTATTGGTACCCAAAAATCCAGAATTCTTCCCAATTCCCATTCCCCCAACCCCAGTGAGAACCTCTATATTTGGCGACCCTGAGGTCCCACTTACCCCTTATCCCATTTTTGTACTCATATTCCTCTGGAAGCTGGTACCATTTTTTGTATTTTATAGCAGGCACTAACTACCATATTATTATTATTATTATTACTATTATAATTATTATTATTTAATATTATTATTGTTGTTATTAGTATTACTATTTACTATGTATTCCTATAATTATCATCATTATTTGTTGCCATATATTATTATTAGTATTATTACTACTGTTATAATTATTGTAATTATTATTATCCATATATTATTGTTACTATTATTTAGCACATATCATTATTAATGTTATTATTCATATATTATTATTATTATTATTATTATTATTACTACTATTCTAATTATTATTATTATTTAATTATTATTGTTGTTGTTGTTGTTTTTGTTGTTGTTATTAGTATTACTATTTACCATGTATTCCTATAATTATCATTATTATTAGTTGCCAAATATTATTATTATTAACCATATCATTTTATTATTACTATTATATCTGTTGTGATTATTATTTAATATTTTTTTTTTACCAATTATGATTATTATTAATATTATCCATATTTTATTATTATTATATATTATTGTTACTATTATTTACCATATATTATTACTGTTCTAATTAGGGTTTTTTTCCCCAGAGAATAGGTGCAGGAACTCCCCCTTTCCAAATCACCCCTTGTCTCCGCCCCCCAGAGCACCGTTCCTTGGTTCCACCCCCTACCCACCTCCCGGGACCACCCTGAGAATACAGAAGCATGTAACATTTGTGGCACTAAGTCATTTGTATGGAACTCGTTATTGATAACAAAAACAGCAGTAAGGCTGGGTTCACATTGATGTGGTCTGCCCTATAGCATGTCATTTGTACAGGAGTCACGCTGGAGCCGCACCAAAAACGCGTAGGACCCTTTATTTGGCCGCACTAGAATCGAATCGCATGGGTGTTCAGACCAATGCGCTCTGACTCCATTCAATTCCACAGTTCACACTGCGTTCTGTGAAACTATTTGGAGTGTCATCAACTTTAAATTGACACCCGCAGGGGTTCACAGAGCACAGTGTGAACTGTCTGCGATTCTGATGCGGTGCGGGAACCACACAGAAATTGTTCCCGTACCCACACCGCATCAGTGCGAAACAAGCCTTAAATAGATCCCCTG
The DNA here is from genome assembly GCF_965119305.1 of Pelophylax lessonae. Taxonomy (NCBI): domain Eukaryota; kingdom Metazoa; phylum Chordata; class Amphibia; order Anura; family Ranidae; genus Pelophylax; species Pelophylax lessonae. The sequence continues at coordinate 61,439,542 of NC_138772.1, forward strand.
CAGCCAGCAACAATAGATCCCCCCCAGCAACAATAGCTCCCAGCAGCAACAACAAATCTCTTTGCAGCCAGCATTAATACCCCCCTGCAACAATAGATCCACCTAGCAACCATGGACTACCTACATCAGATCTCCCTGCAGCCAGCATCAATAGCCCCCCTTTGCAACAATAGATCCACCTAGCAACCATGGACTACCTACATCAGATCTCCCTGCAGCCAGCACCAATAGACACCCCTCCCCCCAGCATCAATAGATCCAGCCAGCAACAAAATACCTTCCTCAGCAAAAATAGACCCCATGCAGCAACAACAGATCTACCCACAGCCAGCATCGATTGATCCTCCAGCAGGCAGCAACAATAGACTCCTCCCTCAACCGTAGATCCCCCTGCAACATATGGCCCACCCCAGCAGCAACAGATCCACTAGCCGCAACAATAGACCCCCTCCCCCTCTTGCAAAAATAGGGTTCAATATTGAGTTGGCCCACCCTTTGCAGCTATAACAGCTTCAACTCTTCTGGGAAGGCCATCCACAAGGTTTAGGAGTGTGTCTAGGGGAATGTTTGACCATTCTTCCAGAAGCACATGTGTGAAGTCAGGCACTGATGTGGATGAGAAGGCCTGGCTCACAGTCTCCACTCTAATTCATCCCAAAGGTGTTCTATTGGGCTGTGGTCAGGATTCAATCAAGTTCCTCCACCCCAAACTCACTCATCCAAGTCTTTATAGAAATGTAAAATAGCAAACTTGTGCGCTAAAATAAGGTAAGCGACCCCCTGGATCTGAAGAATAGATCAATAAAAGCAATCGTGGAACAACACAGAGAGAGCAGCCGATTTGGTAGTGTCACCACATATCCCAAATAATTAAAAAAGCAAAAAATCAGCGCTCAACTCTTTGATGAGATGAACCACTCTAACTATATCCAAACGTGAAGCAAAAATTGAATAATTCTAAAAAGCTACACAACATGCATAAAAGTGGGATAATCCAAAATAGGTATTCAGTATGTGAGTATAACACAATCAAGGATGGCATAAATCTAAAAACTTCCAACCATAACTATTTAAAATCTCCAGAGATGTCTAAAAGCACAGAGGTGATATAAAAGGCGATGATAAAGGAAATGATCCCCACAATATTCTGAGTAAAATCAATCAAAAACTTGATAATTCATAAAACAAAAGTGATGAGCAGTGAATAGCAAATAATTTTGTAAAATGTGCAGAAAATGTCCTAATTGAAATATTATAACATACAGTGATAAACCATAAATGAAATAAATTGTAGCAAAAATAAATAATCAGTGTCAATCTAAACATACACTTATGAATAAATGAAGTAGGTATAAAAAGTGCAGTGGTGCTAGATAAAGTGCATAAATGTCCATACAGTAATTCAGAGTCTTTTGAAAGACACCATACTACCCGCAGAAACCACCTCTTGTGGTAGAGAATTCCACAATCTTGTAGCCCTAACAGTAAAGAACCCCCCACGTTGCCTGAGGTTAAAACGCTCCTCCTCTAATCGCATTGTATGGGGTATATATTTATTAAATACAAGATACAGGTCACTTACTAGAAAGCAGTAAACACAGCGCAGTAAACATCCAAAGCAACCGCCAATGCTTTGTGCATTGGTCCAAATCATTTGGTGGAGGGGGGATTATGATGTGGGGTTGTTTTTCAGGGATTGGGTTGGCCCCTTAGTTCCAGTGAAGGGAACTCTTAAGGTGTCAGCATACGAAGACATTTTGGACAATTTCATGCTTCCAACTTTGTGGGAACAGTTTGGGCATTGCCCCCTTCCTTTTCCAACATGACTGCACACCAGTGCACAAAGTAAGGTCCATAAAGACATGGATGAGTGAGTTTGGGGTGGAGAAACTTGATTGGCCTGCTCAGAGTCCTGACCTCAACCCGATAGAACACTTTAGGGATGAATTTGAGTGGAGACTGAGAGCCAGGCCTTCTCATCCAACATCAGTGCAACACCCCTAAACTTTGTGGTCAGCCTTCCAAGAAGAGTTGAATCTGTTATAGCTGCAAAGGGTGGGCCAACTCAATATTGAACCCTATGGACTAAGACTGGGATTAACGTTCATGTGTATGTAAAGGCAGGCGTCCCAGTACTTTTGGTAATATAGTGTAAGTGTTTAGGGAAACAGGGGCTAGAACAGGTAGTGAGGCATTTCTTACCTTAGATCAGATAATGCATTAAGGTAAAAAAAACATTTAGACTTTAGTACCACTTTAATTAACACATGCCACTGACCACCAATGTGAGAACAGCCCTACCACTGAATGCCAACGTAAGTGGCTTAAATAGTACTGCCAAGGGCCCCCAATGTGGAGGCTATTATTGTTGATGCTAAAACCAATGCTGGGGGTTATTACTGTGGTCACTGGCACCAATGCTTGAGGATTATGATTGGGGTTACTGACACCAATGCTGGAGGATAATATTGTAGTCACTGGCACTACCGCTTAAAGATTATTATTGTAGTCACTGACACCAATGTCGGGGGTTAATATTGAGGTCACTGACACCAATGCAGGGGGTTAATATTGAGGTCACTGACACCAATGTTGGGGGTTAATATTGAGGTCACTGACACCAATGCAGGGGGTTAATATTGAGGTCACTGACACCAATGCAGGGGGTTAATATTGAGGTCACTGACACCAATGTTGGGGGTTAATATTGAAGTCACTGACACCAATGTTGGGGGTTAATATTGAAGTCACTGACACCAATGCGGGGGTTAATATTGAGGTCACTGACACCAATGCAGGGGGTTATTATTGTGGTCACTGATTTGTGGGGTTTGGTGCCTCAAACCAAGAAGTGATTGGGACTTTACGGGCAGGTAGAAAAGAGAGTTTGTTCAAATATATGAATAAAATAAACAATTTATTAAAGTATTTATATTACCCAATTACTGTGTGTTGGGTTAAAGGCCCATTTGGTGAAAAGGTGAAGAAAGTATCGAAGGTTTGTGACATGGGTTATATGGTGACTTTTTAGAACATTTTTCTCTGTTGTTCCATGCGTAGAGGCAGGCTTGGAATTCTGCAGAGAAAATATCCGAAAAAAAACCAACGCGTTTCGGCTGGTTACAATAGTGTGCCTTTATCAAGAAATAATCACCATATCTGTAATTACAACAGAGTATATACAGAAACACATATGCAGACCAAGGGATAATTTTCCATTGGTGCAGTGTGATTGGATACATAAATATTAGACGTTTGCCTGATCCATATAGAAAGACTGTTTCCCTCTGATCCCCGAATCGCATCGACAACTTGTGGGTGCTGCTTCTAAGGATGGTATATGTAAAGATTAATATCATATTTCTATAATGGTGTCCCATAAATAGTGTTAGGATTCATTTTATTTACGCACTTACTGACAGATACTTTCTGATGATTACCCAGGACTACAAAAAGTGAGTTTTAAGTTGTGGAATTAGCCTGGAACTCCTCCATAAGCACAGGAGGAATCCTCAACCTCTGCACTTTTTTGTTTTTCCACTAAATAAACTACTCCCTTAAAAATGTAAATTGTCACCTTTCTCTTGATAGTCACTTGGTAAAAAATCCTTGATGGGAATCAGAAAGCTCATGGATTCATCCAGCACAGCTGCTAATCTCTGCAGTTTAGTCTGTGAGTAAAATGAATCCTAACACTATTTATGGGACACCATTATAGAAATATGATATTCATCTTTACATATACCATCCTCAGAAGCAGCACCCACAAGTAAAAATGTTATTTGGGTACAGCGTCGCACGACCACGCAATCAGGGCCGGTGCTTCCACTAGGCAAACTAGGCAGCCGCCTAGGGCGCATTGCCACCTAGGGGCACAGCCATGAGTCTGCACTCTCTCTCCATCATTAATGATCCTTGTGAGCTGAGGGGAGAGGCGGCAGTGGGCGAGGAAGAAGGGACAGAGGAAGATGATAGGTGTCTGGGGCAGTGGCAGAACTACCAGGCCTTGACTTTCCACTGCTGTTTGGGGGGGCCCCAATAGGCAGGAAGGGATCCCACCGGAGTGCTGCCTGCATGATGATCCTCTTCAGCTGGAGCTGCGTGGCCTAAACCCCGAGCAGGAAGTGATACTCTGCACTGAGCTGGTGGGCAGCCATTCACGTCCCTGGGTCGGTATTAAGCAGGGAGCGGAGGAGAGCTGAGCTGGAGCTCGGCACTGACTGCTGCTTCTCCATCTACCACGAGCCTGTTGGGCCGTAGTGAGCACTGTGGTCCAGGAGAGGAGCGTCCTGGGAAAAGGAATCACGGTGAAGGAGGGCAGAGTGCGGACCACTCTCTTCATACTGCCCAATGGGTGTCCTCAGAACAGGGGATCGGGGTCCCGGGGTGTGACATGGAGGATCCCTGGTGTGAAAGGGTCACCTGGTTTGCCATGGTGAATCGGAGTCACCAGGTGTGACATGGGGGATAGGGGTTACTGGGTGTAACAGGGGATCGGGGTCACCATGTGTGCCCTGAGAAATTGGGGTCCCTTCGTGTGCCATGGGGGATTGATGTCCCCAGGTGTGACACGTAAAAACATCAGGTTCTCTCCGAGTATGACATGGAGGAACATCAAGGGCCCCTGCTGTGACATAGAGGAACATTGGGGTCACTGGGTATGACAGCATGACATTGAGGAATATTGGGGTCCCAGGATGTGACATGGAAAAACATCAGGGTCCCTGGGTGTGACATAGAGGGACATAAGGACATGAAGGAATATGGGGGTCACTGGGTATGACAGCATAACATGGAGGAACCATCAGATCAGGGTCACTGGGTATTACATAGAGGAGTTTTTAACCCTTTCCCTTTTTATTTATTTATTTTTTTTGGGGGGGGGGGGTGCAAGTAGCTGGTCTTGCCTAGGGCGTAAAATAGTCTAGCACCGGCCCTGCTACCAATGGCTCTGGTTAGCGCGGAAAACAACCGAGAAGCGGTGAGAGAGGGATGGGCACCTCTCTTGCCGCCCAAGAAAGTGATCCCGTGGTGCATCCGCCGCTGGGACAACGTTTATGTGAAAATGGACTGCCGGTCATGTAGACCGGCAGTCCATTTTTGGTAGCTATCTGCTGCCATAACTCCGATATTTAACGTCAAAGTAGCGACGCAAATACGCGGTGGGCAGTCCAGAAGTATTTTTTTTTCATTCTATTTCAAAAGTGAGGGTAACATTTTAACATTTATGACCTGTTTACCCTAGAATGAGGTGCAGGTAACCTGCGTTCTATGCCGGTTTTCCTGCACTGCCCTTGCGATCTGCAGCAGGTGTCGGTGCAAAGTTAACCAAACCCCCAAACTCAGGTCACAAACTGGATCGCATGGTGCAAAAGTATTTATTTGTTCACAGTTTACCCAAAATTCATACGACTTTCATGCAAGATTCACATTTTCTAGATGATGGTGGAAAAACATGACCATCTTGAGTCAAAGTTGGGCTAATTTTGAGTACAAATATTAATAAATAGACTTAATTTCTGGAAATGCTGTTTTTTCCATGTACGGCATCTATGTTGTAATTTATATGATTCTACTAATTGTCCCATTTTGCATATGGTTTGGTGGATACTTTATTTTTTAAATAGAGAAATAAAATAAATAAACAACAGAGTTGGAGTCGGTTCACACTAAGGCGACACGACTCTGCACGACTTCGGGGGCGACTTGTGCATTCCCATGCACCACGACTTCGGAGCGACTTGCAGGGACTTCACATAATGGAAGTCTATGCAAGTCGCTCCGAGGTCGCCCCGAAGTAGTACAGGACCCTTTTTCTAAGTCGGAGCGACTTGTGTCGCTCCTATTAGAACGGGTCCTGTAGCGGTCAATAGATCGCGAGGGAGCGCGACTTGTCAGGCTGACAAGTCGCCTGACAAGTCGCGGCAGTGTGGACCGGCTCTTTGGTACCTGGTAACTCCTTTTCTAGGAAGTCTTCTGAGAGCTAGGTCTCCTCCCACCTAAAACAGGATCTGCAGGGCAGGATGGTCAGCTTCAAGCAAACATACAACACATGTTCTTTGAAAGCTTTCCTGCCCCTGCTCCCACCCCCCAACTGCCCCATCAGTAGTATGGGTGGACACATACCTGCTGATATTGTGCTCTGTCCTCCCTGCTGCAGAAGGTGTCTGGCTCTGTAAGATTAAGGTTGCATATTCCAGGTTCCAAAAAACGCCGCCTTGGTGAAACCAGAAGAGATGTGACTCGCTGCACCCAATCAGGATGTACCTGCAAGTGATGCAACCAGAAGTGTGGTGTACCAAACATTCGCTCATACCTCTACCAAGATGGCGTCGGTCAGAAGTGATGATGTCACCACGTCCCACGAGCAAGACACTATAGACATTGTAGCAAAGTTTCATTTCTTCAGTGTTGTCACTTAAAAAGATATACCGTATATACTCGAGTATAAGCCGACCCGAGTATAAGCCGAGACCCCTACTTTTACCACAAAAAGATGGGAAAAATCATTGACTCGAGTATAAGCCTAGGGTGAGAATGCAGGGCGGCGGGCATGGTACAGGAGAATGCAGGGTGACTGGCATGGTGCAGGAGAATGCAGGGTGACTGGTATGGTGCAGGAGAATGCAGGGTACTGGCATGGTACAGGAGAATGCAGGGTACTGGCATGGTGCAGGAGAATGCAGGGTACTGGCATGGTACAAGAGAATGCAGGGTACTGGCTTGGTGCAGTAGAATGCAGGGTACTGGCATGGTGCAGGAGAATGCAGGGTACTGGCATGGTGCAGGAGAATGCAGGGTACTGGCATGGTACAGGAGAATGCAGGGTACTGGCATGGTACAGGAGAATGCAGGGTACTGGCATGGTGCAGGAGAATGCAGGGTACTGGCATGGTACAGGAGAATGCAGGGTACTGGCATGGTGCAGGAGAATGCAGGGTACTGGCATGGTGCAGGAGAATGCAGGGTACTGGCATGGTGCAGGAGAATGCAGGGTACTGGCATGGTACAGGAGAATGCAGGGTACTGGCATGGTGCAGGAGAATGCAGGGTACTGGCATGGTGCAGGAGAATGCAGGGTACTGGCATGGTGCAGGAGAATGCAGGGTACTGGCATGGTACAAGAGGATCCGGGGTTGTGGACATACTACAGGAGATGCAGTGCTGTGGGCATGGTACATGTGGACCAAGCCCGCAGCACTGCATCCCTTGTAGTGTGCCCGCAGCCCTGCATAATGGCAGGTAGTGAAGCTGTTTCACTTACCTGTTCCAGAGGCGCCTTCATTTTAAAAATGGCGCCGCCCGGCGCCGACACGTCATTGCGCACGCGCCGCCGACGCTCGTATACTTTCGGCTATTCCCGGCCTCTCCCGAGCGGCGCCGGGAATAGCCGAAATTACACGAGCGGCGGCGGCGCGTGCGTGGTGACATGTATGCGACGGGCGGCGCCATTTTTAAGCCTTAAACCCGTCGGAGCGGACAGGAAATTTGTTTTTTTTTTCCTTGACTCGAGTATAAGCCGAGGGGGACGTTTTCAGCAGAAAAAAATGTGCTGAAAAACTCGGCTTATACTCGAGTATATACGGTAATATTTACAAAAATGTGAGGGGTGTACTCACTTTTGTGAGATACTGTACACACACACACACCATAGTTTGTAGGCACTATAACTTTCTCACAAACCAATCAATATAAAGCTATTGGGATTTTATTTATTTTTTTTATCAATGACATATAGCAGAAAACATTTTGGCCAAACGTTATGATGAAATTTTATTTTTTATTTTTATTTTTTTTGCATTGGATATGTTGGATATCAGAAAGTATTTTTTTTTTTTTCAAAATTTTAGTTTTTTTTTTTTGATATTGCATAATATAAAAAACCCAGTAGTAATCATATACCACCAAAAGATACCTCTATTTGTGTGAAAAACAAATGGTATAAATTGAATTTGGGTACAGTGTTGCATGACCAAGCAATCGACAGTAAAAGCAGCGTAGTGCCGAATAGCAAAAAATTGCCTTGTCATGAAGGGTGTAAAACCTTCCGGAGCTGAAGTGGTTAACAACACTATGCATGAACATTGGTTGCAGTGCACTGCTATGCAGAGTTGTATAAAGTACTCGAAACCCATACTTGAGTAGAAGTGGAAGTGCTCAATCAAAAAGTGACTTGAGTAGAAGTACTAAAGTATTCAACATTTTTTGTATTTAAGTATTGCAAGTAGTTTTTTTTTTTAATTTGCTACTCAAGTACTGAAAGTAAAAGTACCAGTAGTTTTGAAAAAAAAAATTGCTACTCAAGTACTGAAAGTAAAAGTACAAGTACTGTGTTATGTAGTTATTAAAGAAGTCAAAAGTTTGAATATTATATTGTTTTTTATTATTTCAAATGCAGCTTTTATTTATACATACAGTAGCATTTATTTTCGTATGCGCTGATAATACACATGTTTTGAGCTTCATGAAACCTGCCATCTACTGTTCTGGCAGTGGTCATTTTTATAATAGTAACGAGTAACTATGCAGCACAAAAAAAAAATATCGGAGTAGAAGTATTGAAATCATTGAAAAAATGTAGTGAAGTAAAAGTGGAAGTAGGAGAAAAAAATTCTACTCTAGGAAAGTACAGATATCGCCTTTCGGTACTTAAGTACAGTAGTGAAGTAGTTCTACTTAGTTACTATACATCTCTGCTGCTATGCAGGTGTATTGGGAAAGCTTCAATGGGGTTCCATTCAGAACTACCACACATAACATTCTGCCTATTACTGCAGCGCAAAGGTGTGATGCAACCCTTACTTACCTCTTTACGGAGGACAAACTGCAGGACCTGTTCACCCAGAGTACAGTGAATTGTCTGGAGACGAGAAGAGAGCCAACTGGGAAATAGACCCATAAGAACAAATAACACATTGCAGAGCATAACACAAGGCTTCAAACGAAGGCCTTATTCACCGAGAGCATACAGCTTTGCAAGCCTGTGCACGGCCATGTTTACCCACATAGGGATCCAGGAAAGTTGGCAACAATCTATTTACCCACACATTATTTTTAACAACACTGTGCACGAATATTGGTTGTAGTGCACTACTATGCAGGTGCGTTGGGAAAGCTCCATTGGGGTCCCATTCAGCACTACCACACATAAGATCCTGCCTGTTAAAGCAGCGAAAAGGTGTGATGTGGCACTTAATGCACACTTTCCCTGAAAAGCGATAAACATGTTTTGGCCAAACGCCACAAAATCATTGAACCTCAAGACTCTGCTGCACCATCAGCCTCCAGCGACCCTGTGCCATGCACCTCTTTCGTGCTCCATTGCCTGGCACCTATCCTTCCCCACGACTGAGAGTATCTGTTCCTGATGAATGACCTGGTGGCAGGGCCGATGCTTCCACTAGGCAAACTAGGCAGCCGCCTAGGGCGCATTGCCACCTAGGGGCACAGCCATGAGTCGGCACTCTCTCTCCATCATTAATGATCCTTGTGAGCTGAGGGGAGAGGCGGCAGTGGGCAAGGACGAAGGGACAGAGGAAGATGATAGGTGTCTGGGGCAGTGGCAGAACTACCAGGCCTTGGCTTTCCACCGCTGTTTGGGGGGGCCCCAATAGGCAGGAAGGGAGCCCACCGGAGTGCTGCCTGCATGATGATCCTCTTCAGCTGGAGCTGCGTGGCCTAAACCCCGAGCAGGAAGTGATACTCTGCACTGAGCTGGTGGGCAGCCATTCACGTCCCTGGGTCGGTATTAAGCAGGGAGTGGAGGAGAGCTGAGCTGGAGCTCGGCACTGACTGCTGCTTCTCCATCTACCACAAGCCGGTTGGGCCGTAGTGAGCACTGTGGTCCAGGAGAGGAGCGTCCTGGGAAAAGGAATCACGGTGAAGGAGGGCAGAGTGCGGACCACTCTCTTCATACTGCCCAGTAGGTGTCCCCAGAACAGGGGATCGGGGTCACGGGGTGTGACATGGAGGATCCCTGGTGTGAGAGGGAATCGGGGTCACCAGGTTTGCCATGGTGAATCGGAGTCACCAGGCGTGACATGGGGGATAGGGGTTACTGGGTGTAACAGGGGTTCGGGGTCACCATGTGTGCCCTGAGAAATTGGGGTCCCTTTGTGTGCCATGGGGGATTGATGTCCCCAGGTGTGACATGTAAAAACATCAGGGTCTCTTCGAGTATGACATGGAGGAACATCAGGGGCCCCTGGTGTGACATAGAGGAACATTGGGGTCACTGGGTATGACAGCATGACATTGAGGAAAATTGGGGTCATAGGATGTGACATGGAAAAACATCAGGGTCCCTGGGTGTGACATAGAGGGACATAAGGACATGAAGGAATATGGGGGTCACTGGGTATGACAGCATAACATGAAGGAACCATCAGATCAGGGTCACTGGGTATTACATAGAGGAGTTTTTAACCCTTTCCCTTTTTTTTTTCTTTTTTTTGGGGGGGGCGCAAGTAGCTGGTCTTGCCTAGGGCGTAAAATAGTCTAGCACCGGCCCTGCCTGGTGGTAGTCAGCAGCTAGGAACACCAACTACCTCTCAAACAAGATGAAGCCACACAGAGAAGGAGAATCCACATCTGAACTTGTCACAGCAGTATGTTTGTCTGTCTGTCTTGTCACTAACCTCATAGAAAGAGAAATGCTCAAAAAATTTGCTTTATAGACAGTTCTATTCTGTGCAAAGGCATAAAGAGAGGTTATATTAAAATATTTATTCAGTTACTGTATATGTGTACACTCCCTTTTTGGGTTTGGGTATCCATTGGTACTTTATTTTCATTATATATATAAAGGCATTTTATCATGCAATAAACAGGAAGCTCTCAGAATGATTCAAGCTGGAGTATTATCTCTGGGCTGTTCTGCCTATGCTAACCTCCCATTGCGCCGTGGTAGGACGAATTGTCGGTTATCAGCAATTGAGAGGTTAAATGTACGGGTGGATACTGTGGTGTCATCCCCACTGTTTGTGCCTGTTAGACCGGATGGTGTGATGTAGATTGCGTGCCCAGCCCTCTTCTATTTTGCATTTGGGCAGGGCACACCATTATAAAACTGTACGCCGTGCCGTCTGGTCACGCCCCCAGTTGAAGTTGGATATGATGAAACGCGTAGGGGCGTGACCAAACGGCGTCCTTGGTTACCGACACGGCGGGGCGATTGGATTGTTTTTCCTCTCCCCTCCTTTGATTGAATAGTTTATGCTTCTATATGGCACGTAAAGATAGTTCTTCAATTGGTTTGTAGCCAGATTCATGCATTTTCTATTTTTCTTTTTCCTGTTTCTAATATTTTTGGATTTTAGGGAAAAGTTGTGTTTTTTGATTTACAACAGATATTGGGGTGTCAGGTTTGATATCTGTCCATTTACAAGAAGGAGTTTATTCTCCCTGCACCGCCATTCTGGTTTACCGGTAGTTTTTAACGTTCTAGAAGGAAAGAGGGGGAAATTTTTCCCCCTTTTTTTCCTTTCTTTTGGTTTTTGTAAAAAATCTTTTGAATCATGGGTAAAACCAGTCTCGGCAATGCAGTAGAGGAATCCTTCTTTTTGAATAGACTTCGTTCCAAGTCTTTTTCCAACTATATGGCTTATTCTACATCTAATATTTGCATTGATTAATATATACAAAAGTTGCCTATGATTTTCAAACAATTTGCGGGTTTTTAATGATATATTGTCTTAATTTATATACATATATTTATATATAGAAGAATGGACTTGCTGAGGTTTTCATGGAGTTATTCTAATGTCTTACCTTGTCAAAATTTGTGGAAATTTATGATTAACTTTTACCAACAAGCATAGATATAAGATACAATTCATTGTTTTTAAGAATACTCTTTTTTGTAGATACATTTTCTCTCTATTGTGTTAGTGTTGTTTCAAATATATATGTATGTGTCTTACTTATGACCTTATACATATTTACACAATCTTTGATTGTCATTCGGGTTCTTCGTTGAATTTCTCTCTTTTTCCCTTTTTTTATTTATTTTTTTTTTTTATATATGAAGCCTATTTACATGTGTGCATTTGCACACATACTTATATATTAATTTAATTTTTTTATTTTATCATACACTTTTCACAAGGTCACTTGGATGAATTATTGATACATTAATATATTCATGTTTGGGCTTTAATTATATTTTTTAAATTTTTAAAATTTTTCTTATGTACTTAATTTTTTCATATTTTTAGTACTCACAAACACAATTGAGAGTATCAATTCACTCATTTTTCATTCATTCATTTTTCCATTTTTCTCTCCCTTCATTTTAAATGACTATCTTTGTATGTCATTTTATATTCAACAAGTCCGTTGAAATTTTTGCACGGAACTATAAGGGTGAACATGACTTTGAACACAATTTTGATAGCTTTTGACAAACTTGTAATATATCTTTTGTGATTGTCAAGTTTATTGAGTCATTTGATTGTACACAGTTGTCTCCTTAGTTTGGAGGACTCTGTGATTATTTGTCTTTTATTATATGGGTTGAAGGTGTTTTGACACGCATCTGTGGGCACTTTTGCGTTAATTTAATTCAAGGTGTGTTCAATCATAATGCAATTGATACCAGCTGACATTTTGCCTACAAATGCTAGTCCTTCACCGATATCCCATTGTGTGGTCATGAGTAAGCGATCATCTGTATCGTGAAACGCGTCAACCTGTCGCATGTCCTTTGATGCACTGTCTGTATGGATTTGTTTGAGGAATAAAGGATATTTCTGATTTCATCTACTTCTGAGTGCGGTCCAATTTCCTTGGTTCGAGGGGCGATTGGATTGTCCGGAGGAACTTCCTACTTGGCGTGGAGCCAGTACAGGCGTCTAATGGATATTCATAGCTCCGGTTGATGTGGGAATATGTTCTATATGTGAATATCTTCTTGTGTACAAGTGAGTGTATTGTGTGGGATTTTCAATAAAGCGGGTGGAAACTTTAATACACTATTGGATCATTTTATGCTTTTCATATGCGGGAGTTACATTATCCGATAGGGTGTCTGTGACGGTCCGGTGGAATGTGGATTAATGCTTCTAGGAATCAATGCGCTCCGAGCCTGATCCACGAGAGTGGGGGGGCATGGTCAGTTGGTGAGTGTTCCATCCAGCTATTATCCCGGCACTGTGGTGGTGGAGAGTGGGGTGTTCCCCCTAATATCACGGATCACTTTTGCTCCTTGAAGATCATTTGCATTTATTTTAAGTTCATGGACTTTATGGACTAAGTGTATACTAAGAACTGTGCTATAAGGTCACTTCATATGTTTTTACTATATATGTAGGTCTTAGCCTTTGCACCAGGTTTGTGAATAACTGTGTGGTGGTGAGGGGTTCCCACCATCCTTGCGTTACTGTTATTTATGTTATATATGTTTCTCTATTATATATATCTAATTTCTATCATTTCAAAGAGAGGTTATAGACAGTCTACTTTGGGACTACTCTTTACTGCTGTCCCCTTGGTGTGCACACGCTTGACTGTAAAGTGCAGGGAGAGGCTGTACCCCTTTACGGAGGACAGACACAGGGCTGCTGTTGGAAATCACGGGGGCCCTGTACAGCCTACCCTGGCAGGCCCCCCCCCCCCATGTATATTAATACAATATTTTCACTAAAAATACACTAAAATCATTATTAGCGGAGGCAAACATAACCGAGAACCCGTGTGAATTAGCCCTTTTTAATTGTTTTTTACTTCTTTTTTTTTTAACATTAAAAAAATTATAATTTTTTTTTTTTAAATGTTAACATTTTTTATAATTTTAGTTTTCAATTGTTTAAAATGATTCATTGCCAAAGTTTAATTATTATTATTATTATTTTTTTTACAATTTGTTATTTTTCTACAGGACAGGGAAGCCTGCAGCCCTGCGGCACAGTGAAAGGGGGGCACACAGGGAGGAGGGGGATCAGAAGCAGGCAGAACAGGGAGGGTGATCGGTGTCGGAGAAGCAATTACAGGAATGATGCCCTGTGTCTGTGTCTCTCCCTGCAGCAGCTGAAAGCTGGCAGGAGGGGGAGAAACTGGCTTTAATTGCCGCCCTGCCCAACCGCACAGATTCCCCGTGCTGTTGGGGCCCCCCCCCCCCCGTGTGCCCAGGCCCCCTACAGGAGGATTGGTGGTCGTTCCCCCCCTATCAGCGGCCCTGGACAGACAGCAGGACCTGTTAGTCAAGAGTACAGTGAATTGTCTGGAGACGAGAAGAGAGTAAACAGGGCAATAGACCCATAAGAACAAAGAACACATTACAGAACATAACACAAGGCTTTCAAACAAAGTCCTTGTTCACCAAGGGCATACAGCACCGCATGCCTGTGCACGGCCAGGTTTACCCACATAGGAATGCAGGACGGTTGGCAACAATCTATATTCCCACACTGATATGAAAAACTTGCTAACAACCATTTACAAGGCAATAAGGGCAATGGTAAAATAAAAAATAGTAAAATTAAGATAACTTAATGGCAATAAAAAAAAAAAAAAATAAGAAAAGGTATGCTAAAATAAAAAAATTAAAGAAAAAAAGGTAGGATAAAAATGTCAAACATTACAAAGCAAAACAAATTACATAATTTTTTTTACCATTTGGGTTTACTTACGTAATAACAATGCAACTGGTGGAATTACCAAAATTTGACATAGCTTTTAAAGCAGAGCTCAGACTGGGAATTAAAGGACAAATATCCTGTTGTGGTTTTAAATTATTGTATGCTCCCGATAGAATATTGCAGGTAATGTGTGTTGTATTTTATTTGAATGGGCTTTATAACATGCCAAAAATAAACGCATGCAGTATTTTTAACAACACTGTGCATGAACATTAGTTTTAGTCAGGGCCGCTGATAAGGCAGTACAATCGGCCATGTTGTAGTGGGCCCAATCAGCATATTGGGGGGGCCCGGACAGCTTTATAGTGCATTTCTTTAAGAAAAGAAAATAGGGCTCACTAAATTACACCCCCCGCTCCTACTTGATTAGGGGGTGTTTAACCACTTCTGGACCGGAAGGATTTGCCCCCTTAATGACCAGGCCATTTTTTGCGATTCGGCATTACCGGACAATTGCGCGGTCGGGTGACGCTGTACCCAAATAAAATTTATGTCCCTTTCCCCCAAAAAATAGAGCTTTCTTTTGGTGGTATTTGATCACCTGTACAATTTTTATTTTTTTGCACTAAAAAAACGCAACAATTCTGAAAAAAAATATATATTTTTCACATTCTGCTATATAACCCCCCCCCCCCCCCCAATGTATAAATCTAATGTTTTCATCCTTTTAAGCCAATTTGTATTCTGCTACATATTTTTTGGTTAAAAAATAAAATAAAAAATCGCAATAGGTGTATTTTGTTTGGTTTGCGTATAAGTTATTGCGTCTATAAACTAGGGGAAAGATTTGTCATTTTTATTTATTTATTTTTTACTAGTAATGGTGATTTTTAGCGGGACTGCGACATTAAGGCAGACAGATCGGACCCCTAACTGACATTTTTGACACTTTTGGGGGGACCAGTGACATTACTACAGTAATCAGTGCTATAAATATGTACTGTTACTGTAATAATGACACTGGCAGGGAAGGGGTTAACCCAGTGGTGATCAAAGGGTTAGGTTTGAGCCTAGGGGAGTGTTTTCTTACTGTATGGGGGAGGGACTTGTGAAATGAACACAGAGACCTGTGATGCTATATAGAAGGATCACAGGCGTTCTGTGATCATTTCAGAGAGAACAACGGTTAGCTGTGTTTACAACAGCTGCCCGTTGTTCTCTCTCAGTGGGGAGCGATCGCGGGTGTCTGCGGGTCCCATGGATCAGCATCCCCTCTGCCTAGTGTGGGCTGGTGCGTGCCGCCGGCAGCACACGCTCACCCCCAGGACTGCTCCTGCGAACCGACATACCCATATGTTGATTGGTGCAGCTGAACCAGCCTGCCGCAGTATATCTAAATTAAATACATTTTAATTTATAACTAAACTAAATAAAACTAAATTAAAGTATAACTAAATTAAATACATTTTCCCATCGGGTTAACAGAGGGGCTCAGGAGGTGGGAGCTGAGGAGGGACTATTATTTCATTTTCTGGTGGAGGTACACAATCCTGCGACCTGCCGCATTCTCTAGAGCAGCCTTTTTCAACCAAGTAAGATTCCTTGAGGCTTCTTCAGGGGTGCCTTGGCAAAATGCCTAAAAATTGATCAAAAATTTGTATACAAGCTGGTGGGTGGATGAAGCCTGCCTTTCAGTTACACAAAGTCACAGGTTTTCATTTTGCACCATTATGACTTTCTAGACATTGGCATCCTAACATCCAATGACATCATCAGCTAATAAGGAGGGTATCTGTTGCCTCCACAGCATCCTTGTTTGACCCTCCTGTGCCCCTCTCCTTCAGCACTGGGGTGACAGTTGCTGACTGATGGAGAGAAACTGAGGGAGAAAAGAAACATTGGAATACTAGTCGATACCAGTGTGCAAGTGTATTTGCTTTGGAAGTATTTATTCTAGCGTTGGGTGTCCTATATGTGGATGTTTCTACATTATGTAAAACTATTAGAATAGTTTTTGACATTTTAGAATGGGGTGCCTCAAGACTGCCCATAATTTTAAAGGGTGCCTCAGCCGAAAAAAAGATTGAGAAACACTGCTCTCGAATTTCGGCCGCTGGCGGAGTGATCTGTAAAGTGTTTTACCGGCTCCGCTCTCTCAGGAACTGAGCTGACCATGAGGGAGCGGTAAAACTAATCCTGGCGGCAGTGGCGGGAAACGCGGCAGGCACTGGGCAGCAGCACACAGTGAGTGAGGTGTTACACCTGTTGTAATCCTGATAGAATCATTCAAATCCTCACAGTGCCTTATGATCTTTAGCACTAGGATAATCATTCACATGGCACAGCAGGTATGGCTCTGTCAAAGTGTGTCACGTAGCTGTTGGGTGCTGACTTTGTTCATTCATAGCTGTGCTGTGTGAATGATTATTAACCACTTCAGTACAGGGCAATTTCACCCCCTTCCTGCCCAGGCCAATTTTCAGCTTTTAGCGCTGTTGCATTTTTGAATGACAATTGCGCGGTCATGCAACGCTGTACCTCAACCAAATTTATGTCATTTTCCCCCCACAAATAGAGCTTTCTTTTGGTGGTATTTGATCACCGCAAGGTTTTTTTCTTTTTTGCTAAACAAATTAAAAAAAGACTGAAAAGTTTGAAAAAAAAAAAAGTTTTTTGTTTATGTTATACAATTTTGTAAATAAATACGTTTTTTCCTGCACTGATGAGACTGCACTGACAGGCACTGATGAGGAGGCACTGATGGGTAGCACTGATATGCAGCATTGGTGGGCACTGATAGGTGGCACTGCTGGGCACAGATAGGTGGCATTGATGGGCACTGATAGGCGCCACTGATGGGCACTAATGGGCACTGATAGGCGGCACTGGTGAGAACTGATGGGCACTGATAGGCAGCACTGATCGGCACTGATGGGCACTAATGGGCGGCACTGGTGGGCAATAATGGGCACTGGTGGGCGGCACTGATAGATGGCAATGATGGGCACTGGTGGGCAGCACTGATGGGGAGGGCACTGGCGGGCAGCACTGATGGGGAGGGCACGGGGGGCGCGCAGAGCGCATTATCCTGCCGCCGTCATATGACGTCCGGTCAGGATAATGCAACCACATTCCAGCCGTCAAATGCCCATAGGGCGGGCGGGAAGGGGTTTATCCTAATGCTAGAAGGCCTCATGCACACAGAATGTTTTAACCACTTTAGCCCTTTAACACTTTCTGCATTGGTTTTTTATTCACAAGGAAGTCACTTGATATATTTATTTTTTTTACCTGCTTAAGTCACTTTATCGTTTGGGAGTCACTATTGATTCACATGATTCACCATATGGACTATGGTATGATTTCTTTTTGCTGATCCTGCCATTTGCATTTTTGCACTATTATCACCTTTATCGGGTGCACTATTCCCTATTTATCATTATTGACTTTTTAAGAGAAGATTTGTTTTTATTGCATTATTTATCCATCTGTACCTCACATTATGTATCCATCTGTACAACACATTTATTGTGATATTTATTCCTCTGATTATTATATATTTTTGGTCACTGAAGTTTTAACATTTTTTGATCACTTTCTACTGATGCATCACTTTTACTATTGACCCATCTTGTACTAATTTATCCATCTGTACCATATACCTACATCACCCTATGAGTGTCAGTTTCCTTTCACTTGCCTTTTATATTGAATTCACATAATGGAAGATACACTTCATTCACCTTTATAAATTATCCGTCTGTACCAATGTGTTTTATCCATCTGTACCATTTTTTATCATAGCATCTTTTACCTTTTAACACATCAGTTTTACACCTGGATCATATGGATTGCTTTTGAATTTGAATCATACATGAATTAGCACCGATTTTTATATTTATTTATACATTGTCACTTTACAGTGGGGACACTGAATAGAATTGGCTGCTTTTTCGGATTGTATTGGATCCAAGTTATTTTGCTTGTCTTCGCTGTTGATTTGCACAATTGCTATTTTTTGCACATTCCCACATTATTCATTGGTTCTTGAGTTAGACCCCTGAGGTAGCGCATTGGTCCTCGCTTTTTACAGCAATCTGATCTACCACCCCCTTCCTCCCCCCTCCCGGGATGCACGGCTGGCTGCCCAGTCGAACAGCCAGCATGCTTACCTGCTCCTTCCCCGAGCAGCTGTGAGTCTCCACCAGCCAGACGTCCCCTCCCTCTTCCTGTCCAATGGCCAGTAAAATCATGTCTCTTTTTAGCCAATAAGGAAAGGGGTATCATGACCCGCTTCCTGATTGGCTGGGAGGAGAGTCAGCGTGATAATAGCGAATATTCATTCGCTATTGTCACCCAACTGGGTGGGCTCAGGGCGCAGTGCTCTGCGCCCCAAGCCCACCCTTTTTTTTGAAGCCTATTAGAGCCTCTGGCTCTAATCACATGCTTAAAAAAAAAAAAAATCCCCTATTGGAATCTATGCATCTAGCGCCCAGCATGTAGATTAGGGGGCCGGACGCATGGATGGGGGGTGGCGCCCCCAATGGACGGGCAGCCACTGCTCTTGAAATAGATGAAGCCACACAGATAAGAGGATCCGCATCTGAACCTGTGATGGTAGTATATGTTTGTCAGTCTTGTCTCTCACCTTATAGAAAGAGGAATGCTCAAAAATGGGACTACAGTGTTTCCTGGCACGTCAGTGTGCGCACGCTCAGCTGTAAAGTGCAGGTATAGAGTGTGCCCCTTTACAGAGGACAGACAGCAGGACCTGTTCACCCAGAGTACAGTGAATTGTCTGGAGATGAGAAAAGAGCAAACTGGGACATAGACCCAAAAGAACACATCATAGCACACAGCACAGGGCTTCCAAACGAAGCACATGTCTGTGCACGGCCATGTTTACCCACACAGGGATGCACAGATGTTCCGTGCATCCCCATGCAGACAGTCCCATTGATGTCTATTGGGACACAGCAGCTGCCGTTCCCAATGTGACATCTGTGCAGGTGCGTGTACCTGAACATAGAAAGTATCCCACACAGATGTCATATTGGGAGTGACAGCTGTGTCTGTGCCGCCGCTGTGTCCCAATAGAAATGGATGGCGCTGTCTGCACCCACCACATCCTCAAATCCTAACCACAGTGCCTTCAACTGAAATCGCCCATCCACCACAGCATCCGGCCCAAATATGCACCTCAACCATCCACCTGACCCTCCCCTATTCACAAGGCTTGCTACCCACCTCGCCCATTATAGTGCTTCTCTCCCACCTCACCCCTTTGCTCTTCCTGAATCTGTGCCCCCATCCCACTCAAAGCACTCACCACCCACCTCATCCCTTCACAGTGCCACCTACCCACCTCAGCACCTATCAACCTCCAGCCTCATATCCCTGCTCTGCCAAAATGCCTTCACCTTCCAAATCCATCTTACCACCCCCCCTGCTACAGTGCCCACCTTATGAGGCTCCTCGCCCACCTCACCATTGTGGTCAAAGCACCTTCCACCTCATCCACCTAAAAACAGCGTCTCGTGCAGCACTCTAAAGCTGGATACACACTATCCAACTTTTGTGGTTAGATTTCCTTCAGATTTACCTTTTCTATGCAGTGTAAGGGCCTGCCATTGCATACATATTGAGTGTTTAGGTTTGACCTCATATTATATGGTTTTGGTAAATCTAAAGGAAAAAGTCTTCAGAAAATCTTATAGTGTGTATGGCCCATAACTCCCCCCAACTCACCAGACTCTACCACAGTGCCCCCCCCCCCCCGCCCACCTAGTCACAGCATCTCCCACTCACTTCACCCCCTGGTGAAAACCCCTGCAATCCACCTAACTCCTCCACCACAGAATTTTCCACCCAAATTACCCCTTTGCTGGTCAAATTACCTGATACTCACCTCATCCCCCCACCAAAGCACCTCCACCACTGCAGCACCCACCTCCGTCAAACTGCCTCCCACCCATTTCACCCCTTCTGCTCAAATATCTGCCACCAATCCCCCCTCCCCCACAGTGTTTCCTACCTACAACCTAATTCCTCCACCACAGCATTTTCCTCCCAAATCACCAGAGTTGTATAAATTACTCGAAACCCATACTTGAGTAAAAGTACAAGTGCTCGATCAAAAAGTGACTTGAGTAGAAGTGGAAGTGCTCGATCAAAAAGTGACTTGAGTAGAAGTACTAAAGTATTCAAAATTTTTTGTACTTAAGTATTGCAAGTAGTTTTTTTTTTAAATTTTGCTACTCAAGTACTGAAAGTAAAAGTACCAGTACTGTGTTATGTAGTCATTAAAGAAAGAAGTCAAAAGTTTGAATATCATATTGTCTTTTATTATTTCAAATGCAGCTTTTATTTATACATACAGTAGCATTTATTTTCGTATGCGCTGATAATACACATGTTTTGAGCTTCATGAAACCTGCCATCTACTGTTCTGGCAGTGGTAATTATTATAATAGTAACGCATAAATAACTATGCAGCACAAAGCAGCACAAAAAAAAAAAAATATCGGAGTAGAAGTATTGAAATTATTGAAAAAATGTAGTGAAGTAAAAGTGGAAGTAGGAGAAAAAAATTCTACTCCAGGAAAGTACAGATACCGCCTTTCAGTACTTCAGTACAGTAGTGAAGTAGTTCTACTTATGCCCCATACACACGTGCAGATTATCTGCAGACTTTTGTCTGCAGACTTACCAAAACCATATAATATGAGGTCAAACCTAAACACTTTCAATTTGTATGCAATCCGGCAGGCCCTTGCACTACATAGAAAAGGTAAGTCTGCAGACAAAAGTCTGCAGATAATCTGCACGTGTGTATGGGGCATTAGTTACTATACATCTATGCAAATCACCCCATTCACCTGTTGGCCAGACAGTCCATCAAAGCCAGGATCGGCTTTGATCGGCTGCTCATAACCATAAACCAGAAGCGATGACATGAAGCAATTTCGGTTTACTTAGAAACCATTGGCACCATTTTTTTTTTAAGTCTAAAGCATTCAGAAAAACAGATATTGGTGTGATAAGATGCTTTTAAGGGCAAAAGGAAGGATTTGGGGTCTTATAGACCCCAGATCTCACCATAAAGAGTACCTGTTGTATGCCTATTGCTGTCACAAGGATGTTTACATTCCTTGTGACAGAAAGAAAAGTGATGAAAAATAAATAAATTAAACCAACAGTGTAAACATAAAAAATTTAATTAATAATGAAAAAAAAAAAAATGAAAGTGCCCCATCCTCCCCTGCTTGCACACAAAGGGGAATGCACGTGTTGTTTCTGCATGCACGCAAACAGCAATTGTCCCACACATGTGAGGTATCACTGCGAAGGACAGATCATGGGCAGTAATTCTAGCACCAGACCTCCTGTGAAAATCAAAAGTGCTAACCTGTAAAGACTTTTAAAGCTTTAGCTATGAATAGTAAAAATGATGTTGTTTGTTCCTGTTGCATGGGCGTGCACAATTTTAAAACAGCTGGGGTGGGACAATTATAGATTGGGGGGGGGGGGGGCAATTTTGATCTTGCCTAGGGCAGCACAAAACCAAAATACACCACTTAGTATAACATGTTTGTTAATTTAAAAAATATATATATACAGTTCCAAGCACAACTACAATTATACTTTCACAATTCCCCATACAGGAAGTGAAGGGAAATTTCCCTAATGAGACACAGACAGTAAAATATCAACTGTGAAAGGTTTTCTCTAAAATATGCAAAACTATAAAAAGAAAAAAGAAGTTTTGGCTGTGCACACAAATGGGTCAGATTGTACCAAAAGTTGTCCTTGTAAATAGTACCCAGCCTGGGACAGTCAGGGCCAGCAAATCTGGAAAGCAAGTAATGGCAGCAGACTCAACCTTGTATTTATGATTGGATATTTATCAATGCACTAGATCAGGGATATGCAAACTGTGGCTCTCCAGCTGTGTCAGAACTACAAGTCCCATGATGCATAGCAAGACTCTGACAGCCACAACCATGACAACCAGAGACTGTGGCATGATGGGAGTTGTAGTTTTGAAACAGCTGGAAGGCCACGGTTTGCATACCCCCTGCACTAGATGATTAATTGATAGCACCGGGATTCTGGACGAAGATCCCATAAGGGACTGTGTCTGCATGTATGCTCTTCTGGTGTCACTATAGATGACATTAAGCCAAGTGTCCCCATTGTGTGATAGCATACATTCATATCTACTCTCCAATGGGGGTGGGGTGGTCTGTGGACTGGACTGTGTATGAATGAGCAACGATAATTCCCCCACACAGCACCGATCAGAGGATGATAGGAGTATGGAGGGAGTACAGATCGCCCGATATCTGCTGTGAGAGCCGCCAATCCATCCACACCGAGAGATACAAAGTATAACCCAGAGCGATGCAATGTATTCCACCGCCACACACTCACACACATAGAGATACAATATATTCCACCGACACTCACACATAGATACAAAGTATCACACAGACAGCTGGGAGCCCCGCCCCTCCGCACACACTTCCGTTTCCGCTTCTCTCCACCTGAGTCAGTGCAGAATATGGGGGATGAGTGATCGCTGGAGCGAGGATCGGGGTATGTGTACAGAGATCGGCAGATAGGAGAGACCTTCCTCCATCATCACTGACTGCAGATATATATCATCTGTCCTGTATACAGATCTATCCCCGTCTTCCTTCCTCTATATACACATATATACCCTCCATTCCCCCATCCTCTATATATACACACATATAAACCCTCCATTCCCCCATCTTCTATATACACACATATACCCTCCATTCCCCTCATTCTCTATATACACACATATACCCTCCATTCCCCTCATTCTCTATATACACACATATATACCCTCCATTCCCCCCATCCTCTATATACAGACATATACCCTCCATTCCCCCCCATCTTCTATATACACACATATATACCCTCCATTCCCCCCATCTTCTATATACACACATATATACCCTCCATTCCCCCCATCTTCTATATACACACATATATACCCTCCATTCCCCCCATCCTCTATATACACACATATATATACCCTCCATTCCCCCATCCTCTATATACACACATATATACCCTCCATTCCTCCCATCCTCTATATACACACATATATACCCTCCATTCCCCTCATTCTCTATATACACATATATATACCCTCCATTCCCCTCATTCTCTATATACACACATATACCCTCCATTCCCCCCATCCTCTATATACAGACATATACCCTCCATTCCCCCCCATCTTCTATATACACACATATATACCCTCCATTCCCCCCATCTTCTATATACACACATATATACCCTCCATTCCCCCCATCCTCTATATACACACATATATATACCCTCCATTCCCCCATCCTCTATATACACATATACCCTCCATTCCCCTCATTCTCTATATACACATATATATACCCTCCATTCCCCCATCCTCTATATACACACACATATACCCTCCATTCCCCTCATTCTCTATATACACATATATACCCTCCATTCCCCCCATCCTCTATATACACACATATATACCCTCCATTCCCCTCATCCTCTATATACACACATATACCCTCCATTCCCCCCCATCTTCTATATACACACATATATACCCTCCATTCCCCTCATCCTCTATATACACACATATACCCTCCATTCCCCCCCATCTTCTATATACACACATATATACCCTCCATTCCCCCCATCCTCTATATACACATATATATACCCTCCATTCCCCCATCCTCTATATACACATATATATACCCTCCATTCCCCCCATCCTCTATATACACACATATATACCCTCCATTCCCCCCCATCCTCTATATACACACATATATACCCTCCATTACCCCATCCTCTATATACACACATATATACCCTCCATTACCCCATCCTCTATATACACATATATATACCCTCCATCCCCCCCATCCTCTATATACACACATATATACCCTCCATTCCCCCCATCCTCTATATACACACATATATACCCTCCATTCCCCCCCATCCTCTATATACACACATATATACCCTCCATTCCCCCCCATCTTCTATATACACACATATATACCCTCCATTCCCCCATCCTCTATATACACACATATATACCCTCCATTCCCCCCCATCCTCTATATACACACATATATACCCTCCATTCCCCCATCCTCTATATACACACATATATACCCTCCATTCCCCCATCCTCTATATACACACATATATACCCTCCATTCCCCCATCCTCTATATACACATATATATACCCTCCATTCCCCCCCATCCTCTATATACACACATATACCCTCCATTCCCCTATCTCCTATATACACACATATACCCTCCATTCCCCCATCCTCTATATACATATATACCCTCCATTCCCCCCTATCCTCTATATATACACACATATATACCCTCCATTCCCCCCTATCCTCTATATATACACACATATACCCTCCATTCCCCCCTATCCTCTATATATACACACATATACCCTCCATTCCCCCATCCTCTATATACACACATATATACCCTCCATTCCCCCCCATCCTCTATATACACACACATATACCCTCCATTCCCCCCATCCTCTATATACACACATATATACCCTCCATTCCCCCATCCTCTATATATACACACATATATACCCTCCATTCCTCCCATCCTCTATATACACACATATATACCCTCCATTCCTCCCATCCTCTATATACACACATATATACCCTCCATTCCCCCATCCTCTATATACACATATATATACCCTCCATTCCCCCCCATCCTCTATATACACACATATACCCTCCATTCCCCTATCTCCTATATACACACATATACCCTCCATTCCCCCATCCTCTATATACATATATACCCTCCATTCCCCCCTATCCTCTATATATACACACATATATACCCTCCATTCCCCCCTATCCTCTATATATACACACATATATACCCTCCATTTCCCCCTATCCTCTATATATACACACATATACCCTCCATTCCCCCATCCTCTATATACACACACATACATACCCTCCATTCCCCCCATCCTCTGTATACACACATATATACCCTCCATTCCCCCCATCCTCTATATACACACATATACCCTCCATTCCCCTATCTCCTATATACACACATATATACCCTCCATTCCCCCATCCTCTATATACATATATACCCTCCATTCCCCCCTATCCTCTATATATACACACATATACCCTCCATTCCCCCATCCTCTATATACACACATATATACCCTCCATTCCCCCCATCCTCTATATACACACATATATACCCTCCATTCCCCCCATCCTCTATATACACACACATATATACCCTCCATTCCCCCCATCCTCTATATACACACATATATACCCTCCATTCCCCCCATCCTCTATACACACACATATATATACCCTCCATTCCCCCCATCCTCTATATACACATATACCCTCCATCCTCTATATACACATATATATATACCCTCCATTCCCTCCATCCTCTATATACACATATATATATACCCTCCATTCCCTCCATCCTCTATATACACATATATATATACCCTCCATTCCCTCCATCCTCTATATACACATATATATATACCCTCCATTCCCTCCATCCTCTATATACACACATATATACCCTCCATTCCCCCCATCCTCTATATACACACATATATACCCTCCATTCCCCCCATCCTCTATATACACACATATATACCCTCCATTCCCCCATCCTCTATATACACACATATATACCCTCCATTCCCCCCATCCTCTATATACACACATATACCCTCCATTCCCCCCATCCTCTATATACACACATATATACCCTCCATTCCCCCCCATCCTCTATATACACATATATATACCCTCCATTCCCCCATCCTCTATATACACATATATACCCTCCATTCCCCCCATCCTCTATATACACATATATATATACCCTCCATTCCCCCCCATCCTCTATATACACATATATATACCCTCCATTCCCCCATCCTCTATATACACACATATATACCCTCCATTCCCCCCCATCCTCTATATACACACATATATACCCTCCATTCCCCCCCCATCCTCTATATACACACATATATACCCTCCATTACCCCATCCTCTATATACACACATATATACCCTCCATTACCCCATCCTCTATATACACACATATACCCTCCATTCCCCCCATCCTCTATATACACACATATATACCCTCCATTCCCCCCATCCTCTATATACACACATATATACCCTCCATTCCCCCCCATCCTCTATATACACACATATATACCCTCCATTCCCCCCCATCTTCTATATACACACATATATACCCTCCATTCCCCCATCCTCTATATACACACATATATACCCTCCATTCCCCCCCATCCTCTATATACACACATATATACCCTCCATTCCCCCATCCTCTATATACACACATATATATACCCTCCATTCCCCCATCCTCTATATACACACATATATACCCTCCATTCCCCCATCCTCTATATACACACATATATATACCCTCCATTCCCCCATCCTCTATATACACACATATATACCCTCCATTCCCCCATCCTCTATATACACATATATATACCCTCCATCCCCCCCCATCCTCTATATACACACATATACCCTCCATTCCCCTATCTCCTATATACACACATATACCCTCCATTCCCCCATCCTCTATATACATATATACCCTCCATTCCCCCCTATCCTCTATATATACACACATATATACCCTCCATTCCCCCCTATCCTCTATATATACACACATATACCCTCCATTCCCCCATCCTCTATATACACACATATATACCCTCCATTCCCCCCCATCCTCTATATACACACACATATACCCTCCATTCCCCCCATCCTCTATATACACACATATATACCCTCCATTCCCCCATCCTCTATATACACACATATATACCCTCCATTCCTCCCATCCTCTATATACACACATATATACCCTCCATTCCCCCATCCTCTATATACACATATATATACCCTCCATTCCCCCCCATCCTCTATATACACACATATACCCTCCATTCCCCTATCTCCTATATACACACATATACCCTCCATTCCCCCATCCTCTATATACATATATACCCTCCATTCCCCCCTATCCTCTATATATACACACATATACCCTCCATTCCCCCATCCTCTATATACACACATATACCCTCCATTCCCCCCATCCTCTATATACACACACATATATACCCTCCATTCCCCCCATCCTCTGTATACACACATATATACCCTCCATTCCCCCCATCCTCTATATACACACATATACCCTCCATTCCCCTATCTCCTATATACACACATATATACCCTCCATTCCCCCATCCTCTATATACATATATACCCTCCATTCCCCCCTATCCTCTATATATACACACATATATACCCTCCATTCCCCCCTATCCTCTATATATACACACATATACCCTCCATTCCCCCATCCTCTATATACACACATATATACCCTCCATTCCCCCCATCCTCTATATACACACATATATACCCTCCATTCCCCCCATCCTCTATATACACACACATATATACCCTCCATTCCCCCCATCCTCTATATACACACATATATACCCTCCATTCCCCCCATCCTCTATACACACACATATATATACCCTCCATTCCCCCATCCTCTATATACACATATAAACCCTCCATCCTCTATATACACATATATATATACCCTCCATTCCTTCCATCCTCTATATACACAATATATATACCCTCCATTCCCTCCATCCTCTATATACACACATATATACCCTCCATTCCCCCCATCCTCTATATACACAAATATATACCCTCCATTCCCCCATCCTCTATATACACACATATATATCCTCCATTCCCCCCATCCTCTATATACATACATATATACCCTCCATTCCCCCCATCCTCTATATACACACATATATACCCTCCATTCCCCCCATCCTCTATATACACACATATATACCCTCCATTCCCCCCATCCTCTATATACACAAATATATACCCTCCATTCCCCCCCCCCCATCCTCTATATACACACATATATACCCTCCATTCCCCCCATCCTCTATATACACACATATATACCCTCCATTCCCCCCATCCTCTATATACACAAATATATACCCTCCATTCCCCCCCATCCTCTATATACAAATATATATACCCTCCATTCCCCCCATCCTCTATATACACATATACCCTCCATTCCCCCATCCTCTATATACACATATATATACCCTCCATTCCCTCCATCCTCTATATACACATATATATACCCTCCATTCCCCCCATCCTCTATATACACAAATATATACCCTCCATTCCCCCCATCCTCTATATACACATATAATATACCCTCCATTCCCCCCATCCTCTATATACACATATATATATATACCCTCCATTCCCCCATCCTCTATATACACACATATATACCCTCCATTCCCCCCATCCTCTATATACACACATATATACCCTCCATTCCCCCATCCTCTATATACACATATATATACCCTCCATTCCCCCATCCTCTATATACACATATATATACCCTCCATTCCCCCCATCCTCTATATACACATATATATACCCTCCATTCCCCCATCCTCTATATACACACATATATACCCTCCATTCCCCCCATCCTCTATATACACACATATACCCTCCATTCCCCCCATCCTCTATATACACACATATATACCCTCCATTCCCCCATCCTCTATATACACATATATATACCCTCCATTCCCCCATCCTCTATATACACATATATATACCCTCCATTCCCCCATCCTCTATATACACATATATATACCCTCCATTCCCCCATCCTCTATATACACATATATATACCCTCCATTCCCCCATCCTCTATATACACACATATATACCCTCCATTCCCCCCCATCTTCTATATACACACATATATACCCTCCATTCCCCCCATCCTCTATATACACACACATATATACCCTCCATTCCCCCCCCGTCCTCTATATATATATATATATATATATATACACACATATATACCCTCCACCCCCCCCCATCCTCTATATATACACACATATATATATATACCCTCCATTCCCCCATCCTCTATATACACACATATATACCCTCCATTCCCCCCATCCTCTATATATACACAAATATATACCCTCCATTCCCCCCCCCCCATCCTCTATATACACACATATATACCCTCCATTCCCCCCATCCTCTTATATACACACAATATACCCTCCATTCCCCCCATCCTCTATATACACAAATATATACCCTCCATTCCCCCCATCCTCTATATACACATATATACCCTCCATTCCCCCCATCCTCTATATACACATATACCCCTCCATTCCCCCATCCTCTATATACACATATATATACCCTCCATTCCCTC